>NC_133774.1:71863850-71939875 GCF_003597395.2 Chelonoidis abingdonii | reverse complement strand
TCTGGGCAGCCCTGGGGAAAAACTATGGAAGAGGCATTGACTTTCTGAGGTGTCATCCCACTTAAAATACAAAGGGCTGCATCCTCTGCCCCACTTCCAGTCTCTTTGCTGGAAAGCTGCACTAAAGGAGCAACCAATGATTCCCCTATTTTAGGGAATGTTGGGTGCATAAGGCTAACACCCCGCCTCCAAAATTCAAAAATTAGGGAGGCCTGTAGCTCTACAATTGCTCCTCTGAGGAGATCTCATTTTGGGGAAGAATGCCAGAAGGCCCTGCAAAAGATCAAGACAGGGCTCCCAATTTCAGGACTCCATTATTATTATTATTGGTATTACAGTAGTGTCTAGGAGCCTTAGTCATGGACTAGAAGCCCATTGGTCTAGGTGCTGTACAAACAGAACAAGAAAATGTCTTCTCCTCCTCTGGGAGAATACTTGTGTTTGTCAGAGAAGAATGGGCTACAATCACATTGGATCAATGCATCATGTCATTGGTAAAGAGAGGATATTTAATAGAATTTGAAAGCTTCCCCACATTTTCAGGGTCTGGAACATTGTCTTGCACTTAAAGTCAGTAAGAAGCTGTGGTCCCTGTTTCCCATTCAGAGCAGTTGGGGGAGCAAAAAGAGCAGCGAAAGCTGAGTCCATCCTAAATCTAAATTACTCAAAAAATTCATTCCTAAAAAGGCTCGTGTGTGTAGCTGAGCCAAAACTAGTATGGTTAAACATGAAACAATCATGCCCACTAGTTTCAACAAAGCCTTGTGTTAGATTTTGCCCCAGATGGTATTGGTTTCATGGACAATTGTATCATCACCTTCCTTTTTGATTATTCTGTTTTTCTTAAATCCCAGAGGTATGAAACATAAGGATTGTTTCAAGTGAATTTGTAATGCTTAATTGTGAACCTACAGTCTTCCAGTATTTCTTTGGTCCACTAGCACCTATGCCCAACCACAAAAACAATCTTGGTGAAGTTGTTAGATTGAACTGTGGTGCCCTGTACTGATGGTGCTTTGGTTAATTCTCCAATATCTGGCCCTTCTTCCCTGTAGGAAAAAAAACTCAGTAAAATGCCATAGGTTATCCTGGAGGTTTGCAGTGACCCTCGGCATACACTCAGAACACACTGTCTGGTGTCATTTATTCTTTATTAAATAGAACGTGTGAATGGTTTTTTAAAAAGCTTGCAAGGAACAATACATTAGAATAATACATTAGAGGTCAGAATGCTTCACTGAAGAATATGAATGTTCCGTTCCTACTTTTAATACTTTGCACAATCATGCTATGTTCAAATTAAGGCCTACTATAGAGAGGTTTGATTAAGCTGACAGTGAAATACTTTAAGGTTGGTGAAAGCTTCCAGAAATTAAGGTGATATAATCTAAAGAAAGGAAATTAACAGTAAGTAGGAATTTGGGCAAATGAGAGCCATTCCATAGACAAGACACCAAATATACAGAATCTACTACTAGGAGCAATGATTGAAGAAAAGAGCGTTAATGAGCTCAAGACATACCAAGATTTGTTTCAGGAGAAGAGGACTGCGAGGACTAAAAACCTGGACAATGAAGTCAAGATAAATGCAAAACAAGATAGGCGTGCTGGGAAAGATGGATCCCCGGCTCCAGCCCCCATAAGGGAATCTTCAAGAGCATAACTGCTTCTGCACCACACCCCCATGGTCCCTGGTATAGGGCACATGTTTGAAGTATCCCTATGCCCCAGTAATACCCAACTGCTGGAAAGGCCCCTCGGTAGAAAACCCACAGGCTGTTCTAATTAATGTCATGGGCCAGCCTAGACCAAATCAGTTCCAGCTATAAAAGTGGCTTAAATTGAGACATCTTTGCCCCCTTCCTCTCACCCCCAGTCATAAGCCAAGGGTAGCTCAGACTAGAGGATCTAGTCCACAAGTAGTATGGCTAACACACAGTATATGGACATTAAGGCAAAGTACAGCTCAGAAAGTGAGACTCTAAAATAATTTTGTTTTTCATATGAAAATTCTCTTAATTTTTTTTTCTTTTCTGCATTCATCGTTTCACAATGTGACTCAACACTTATGACTGCCCAGCACAAGTGGCTTTGTTTCTGCTGCATGTGGATGGCACCCCTTCTCAAGAGAGCAGCAAAACATACATGAGCCTAATTCACTGTTCTCTGCAGATCAAGTTATAAGATAAGAACAAAAGCCAAAAACACCTTTAAGGAGCTTACAACGATTTTGAAGAGCAAATGTCTTCAAACATGGCACAAATCATAAAACAGACGAGCACAGTGCATCAGAGGCAGTGGTCCTTAGAGAAAACTACATCCTTGGTAAGTCTGAAGGTTAGAAACAGACCCATTGAACATCTGAAGTGCAAATTGTCTTAGCTCTTTAAAAATGACATTTTGTTATACATGGCTGAGATAGGTTAAATGATTTGTCCAATGTCACAAAATGAGTTAGTGAATCACCTTAAATCACTAGTCAGGAAGACTCGATTTAATCATGGTTTTCTACATAAAAATGCATTCTTGTTGGTTGTTATAACCTTAATACATATTCTTCACAACTCAGAGATAGATGTAGGTTTCATTTTTAGAAGGTACAGGTTATACATTTTTAAACAGGGATTTATTTTGAAAACTTTTCAGATTAGTTTTACAACTATATCAGAAAATGAACGATTGTTTGTTATTTAATTTTCCAAAGGTAATTGAAGCAGATATTTATGAAGTCATTGGGAGGTGAACTATCTCCAATTCAACAGGTTAATCATTAATATTTGGAGGATTTTCTTGCCATGCTGTATTAGGAAGAGATCACCACCAGACTTTCAAAATTTTATTTAACTAAAACAACAATGTTAAGTCTCCTGAGTTTTTTTATTCAACAGCAAACATATAATATTTTAACAAAACAAGCATATGTCCTTTGCTTCTCACATTTATCTCCAGACATCTTCTCCTTGTCCAGATCTATTCAGCCTCCAACAATCTTCTATTCATTGAACTTTTTGAAACTTTGCACTTTTTGAGAGAGGTAAAGGATTGACTATGTACACAAATTTGCAGAGGGACAATAGAGTAGAGGTCTGTTATTTCTCACTTCTATATACTGTATTATTTATTTTAAATCATTTTTGCTGGTAACAAGCATGTTAACTCTGGAGACACAAATCCACAATTTGAGAACTGCAAAACTAAGCACCTCTGATGGTATCTTCTAGACTGAGCACTGAGTCCCATTGGGTGGATAGAAAGATTAACCTAAATAATCCATTCAGAAGCCTGTGGAACCCCATAAAATTGGGTACCTAATCCATGAACTATTGGAACTCATTTACAAAACTTTGCTTAAACATTACATGAATATATTGTCTCATATTATAGAATTAGAATGTATAATCTCTATTCCATGGTGAGATATCTTTGAGCTATAATTTATCTTAATTAAAACTCTTTAGATAAAATGCTTTTTGAGGAAAAAAATAAAAAAATCTGATTTTTTTAAAATCATTGATTTTTATCCACCCTGGAATCAGCAGGTGTTAAAACCCAGACTCGTCCTAATTCCCAGTCTTCTGCTCTAACCACTTTTGGTATATAGCCTTCTAACTTCTTGCATATTAATTTCAGAAATATGACTTGCTCTGACTAGCCTTTGTGCAGTATTTAAAATATCAGAGCCTAATTCTTCACTCACATAAAGCAGTGTAACTCCTTTGATATTACTGCAGTTCATCATGATTTGCAATGGTGTGAATTAGAGGAGAATCAGGTCCTTAGGCTTCCAAACAAACATTCAGAACAAGGCTAGAAATGTTGTCACTGACCCATAAGCAAATCAGAGTAACAAAAATCCCATCTGGTATTGGTAAGCCAAGAGGAAGTTAAGACTTCTGCTTTTTTGCTGTGTACTTATGGAATGTTCTTTATGCCAAACTCTATGGGTAAAATCCTGGACTCACTGAAGTCAATACTCAGCTCTTTTACTATTACTTCAATCTCTCAACTTACCTCCCACACCATTTGTTTGATTTATCCACTTGTTTTGTCCTGTCTGTCATGTTCTGCTTTTTGAGGTTGGCAAAGTGGCTTCCCACTCCTTCCTCACATTAATTCATTGTAGTTTCAATAATATATAGCATTCCTGATATGTTTCAGAATAGCTCTATTGTCTCTAAAAGCACCAGGCACATCTACAGTGTTATATAAATACTATGGACTACCATAGGTGCTGGAACTAGGGGTGCCGCTGCACTCCTGACTGGAAGTTGTTTCCATCATATACAGGGTTTGCAGTTTAGTTCAATGGGTCTCTGCACCCTCACTATACAAATTGTTCCAGCACCCCTATCCTCAGACAAAATTCCTCCCGAAGTTAGTATCAGCTGTATATGTACACAGAGGGCAGAATTAGTCTTTAATAAAATAAACTCATATAGTCTTGCCATAATCTATCCTATCAGTCAATAATGACTGGCATTGAGACACTCTGGCCTCATGTGTTCCAGGTGAAAGATCTTTGATTTTTTTATTTGCTGCTCCGATTTCTTGTTATTTTCTTTTTCTACGTTTTTACCTTCAGCTCTCAAGTTTTCTAAAATTATTTTTCCTTTAAAGAACATGATTAAATATTTTCCTTCTTTGAACTACATTGCACAATTGTGACAATTTATCACCCATATTCAGTAATTATGGTCCTCAAGAAACAGCAAAGTATAACTCAGAACTAGGAAAGGGAATCAAGATTCAGTCAAGCATTCAGTAGACCAATAGGAAGGTGAGAAAGCTAGTGATCTGGGTGCAACTATGAAAGAAACAAATATAATGTTTAGGAAGTACAGCCAACCATCTACAGTTCTTTATACTTTGTGAAACACCCATTTTTCAGCATCTGATTTATCTCTCCGGCACCATAAAGTTTTTGATTGGCTCTGTGATAGGAGGCACTCACTCCTGTCGGCTGGATGTGGTGCTGCAATCTTTTCTCCTGGAGGCCCTGTCATGGGTGCTGGAACTAGCAGTGCTGGGGGCAGTGCTGAACCCCCGGCTTGAAGAGGTTTCCATCTTATACAGGGTTTACAGTTTTGTTCAGTGCCTCTCAGCAGCACCCCCACTATACAAATTGTTCCAGCGCCCTGTCTTCTGTAGGTTGTCAACCTAGTTAGGCAGGTATTCAGTGGGTTAGCCCTCTGGCTAAGTCACACAAAGATGACCTCCTTTGGGGTAAAAGTCCAGCTGAAAGTCCAAACATCCAAATAAAGGATTCGTCTCTTTTTTGGCTTACTCTGAGCCCAGAATGCAGACTGACGTTCTAACTTCTGGGGTAACTTTAAGTCCTTCCCTACCTTGTTACAGAGCTCTGACTTTCAGGCTGCTTTCCCTGGAGTCTCTTTTGCAGTCCAACACTCACTGAAGTTTCCTGCTCTTCACCACTTCTCCTGCCCCTGCAGAGTGCTTCTTTGGTCCTGAAGCTGAGCACTGCCCCCAGGGCTGTCTCCCTGGAGACTATCTTCACAGGCTCTCCTTGCCCCAGCTCTCCAGCCAGGTCAGCCCTGTTTTTTTTTTAGTTCCCCATATTTTCCAGTTATTGGTTTTGCATTTCAAATATATACTATAAATGTCAGAGAGAAGGGAAACGTTGCTTTTTTAATAAACCTTGTATTAACTTATTACGCACATATGTGATGGCATTTTACAGTAGATCAAGAACTATTTAAACAATTCTAACAATATGACACCAGAACAGACCAGTGGCAATAAAACCAGAAGGAAGGGGTGTGGAGCTACGCAGGCAAAAAAGGAAGAGGATTGTCAAGCTGCACAATCCATTCAGTTTGGGTTTCAGCAGAAAGTTACATTTTTGATTGTTTTATAGCAGTATAAAACATTAGAGCCAGAGTCCCAGCTATTGTAAAATGGTGAAGCGCCACTAAAGTCAATGAAGCTATTTCAGTTTACATCAGCGTTAGTGACACATTCTTCAGGGTACAATCTGAACTGTCAAACAGCAGTGTCCCCTTAACTCTATAGCCTGGGGTGTCATTTACACTGCTTTGCTGTCAGAACAGCCTCTCCTGGCCTGCCCACACAACCTTCAGCATGCAAATTCACTCCCACCTGTATACATGAGCACTCTGACCTGTCACTCATGAATTACCTACAGTGCAATACTCACAAATTCTTAGTCCCAGCCTTGTTCCCCCAGAAATATGTGCCTTGTACTGTCCAGCATACTACTGGACAATGCATGGGAGGGTCTGGTGGTTTACGGAACTAAAAATAGTCTTTCCTTCTATTTTCACTGGTATAAACCATGGAGTGAAATAGCTATAATGGGAGAGACCAAAATCTGTTACCGTCTGATGGCTCAGCAAGACAGCCAGTAAAAAGTGACCAGGCAGTCCCCATTCCACAACTCACATCATAAAAAATAATCACCACCACAGTTGACAATTGTTAGTCCCTGGAAAGAGATGAATGATCATGGAGATTAAATTACCCTCTCAGCTCTAAGAAGTGTCCCTGAAGGGTTGAGGCTCACTGCAGAGGCAGCATGGGGAAGCATTTAGTACTTGTTCTATGAATAAACGAAAGGTTCTATCCCTCCAAGATAGTTTTAAAGCTCACACCATTTTTAGAAAAAAAGATATCAGTATACATTAAAACAGAACTCAGTATTAACTACCTCGAAGTCCAAATCCCAATTTGTTACCAGGAACCCTTTAATTGACTCAAAGATGACAATCTTGGATTCATTAAAATGTGAAGTTCTCTTGTACTAAACACTACTCACCATGTACAAAATATATTCCTAAAGATCAGGTACCTTTTATTCCTGCAGTGCCCAATACACTGGATCTGGAACAAAGATTGGCATCTCTGCTGCCAATGAATGAACATTTAGACATACCAGTGTTTGCAATCACATAAGCAGCTGGAAGAGAAAGCCAACTTTATTCCAGAGAAAAGTGCCCAGAAAGTACTAACCAGAGCTGTCCCTAGGGTACAGCGAATAGAGGTGACCGCTCCGGGCCCTGTACTTTGGGGGCCCCCACAGGAGGCGGGCAGGGAGGTGATGCGAGAGGCAGGCAGGTGAGCAGGATGAGGAGGCAAATGGGGAGGCAAGCGGGGAGGCAAGCGGCAGGCAGCAGGGGAGGCGAGGAGGAGCCCCCCCACCAGAACCTCCCCCTCTCCCCAGCGCCTCCTGCCTGACAACGGGCCCTACTGATCAGTACCTCCTCCTCCCTCTCAGCGCCTACCACAGATCAGATGTTTTGCCCACAGCGTCAAGAGGCGCCGGGGGGGGGAGGGACCGAGGGCACAGCGCACTCAGGTGAGGGGGCAGAACTGGGTGGGGCAGGAAGAGGTGGGGTGGGAGCACAGCAGGGTGGAAAGAAACAGGGCAGGGGTGGGCCCTTGGGGGAAGGAGTGGAGTGGGGGCAGGGCCTGGGGGAGCACCCCCCAGCAGATAAGAAACTCAGCACCTACGTCTTGGGCCCTGCACCTCCCTAGGGATGGCCCTGATGCTAGCTATACATGAAAAAATTGAGAGAGCTGAAGGAAAAGAATAGGATCAACTTGATCCTATATTGCCATAAGTTCGACAGGAAATCTTTGCCTCATTTTGTGTGGTGACTAATACAGCGGTGTGAAAAATTTGCGTCTATCCTCAAGCCCGTTCAGACTAAGCTGGGGCTCAAGACTCAAGATGTTGTGTGAAGCCAGAAGGAAGCATATTTCACAGCAGAGAAATTTACAAACCTTCCTGAAGCGCTCTCTCAGACAGTTAGCACGCCCCTTTCAGATTTCCCCTAAAATGTCCTGGGAATCTTCACTTACTCTAACAATCTTCTCACTCTCCTTCCCTGGCCCAATGACTAGTCACAGTCACTCATAACGACTGTGAATTGCTGCTGCTATGAATTACAATGGATAGTCACAGGACAAAAGAATGAAAATCACTATCATCTGATGCTTAGGGCCCTCACCTAGGATACAGAAGTCTGAAGTTTATGTCCCTGCACCAATGACTAATTTCTTTATACAAAGTGGAACAGCTTCAAAAGGAGAAAGATTCCTGTCAGAATATCCCATAACCCAGTGACTACTGCGCTTTCTTGCTCAAATCCCTTCTCCACATCTTGCCAAGGGGGAAATTGGGCCCGGTTTCTCATATCCTAGGTGAGTACTTTAACCCCCAGGCTAAAAATTATAAAGGAGTCCTCTGCCGCCACCACCACCGGATCTGTTTTGGTTCAAATTTATTCGACCCAAAATAGATTTTTTTCCCCCCTCACCAAAATGTTTTTGCAATGTTTGGATTCAATCCAGGTTGAACCATTCCCCATGCGCGCGCGCACACACACACACACACACACACACACACCAAGCACTCCCAGCTTTGCTTCTCTGTACTGTTTTGCACTTACTCTCTTTTCCCAAAAACCTCGTCTCTGTTCCACCAATTTGGGGGGAGGGGGGGGAAGGAAGGAGCCATAATAGCATCCCTGCTCCTCAATATGCCTCTTCAAGGTGATGACTCCACATATCTTCCCCCCACACTTATAACCCTGTAGTTCCAGCACTTGAAATCACCAGAAACTCCTAGTTATTTTCCAGCCTGCTTCTCTCTCAGCTTCAATACAAATCCCTAACTCCTTTGGTCGTTATCTGACCTTTTTTCCAGAGAGGAGAAACAAGTAAACAGCCTCCCAGCTGTCTGAGCACCTCTCTGCCTGCTCATTCAGGGAGGAGATTAAGGCTCGATTTTTCTGAGATGTCATCCAAGTTTTCTTGGTTCACCATCTTCAAAGTTCCAGCTTCCTGCTGTCGATTCTTGCTTATATTTTTCCACATTCACCTCCAAAACTCAACTTGATATATTGGAAATAGGTTTGTAAATCAAACAATCAAAACCATACGAGATTATAGGCCTGGTTTTCTAAATGCTATGAACAACTAATTAAGGTTATACCAATGTTATAGTTTAACTGGCTATGTAAGCATGCAAATCTGATCATTACACATACAAATGGCTAGATACAGCAACTGCGTGTTCAAATGATGCAATGTGTCTATTGGGTGTATAAGGTTAAAAATGCATAAATACTTTCTGTGATTGTTGCAAATTACACACAGGCTAGCAATAATTTGTACTGAAACAATTAATACTGAAACATTTTGCAGTTAGGGTTGCACCATTGCATGACTTCTTGGCATCTTTGTTGCGAAAGAATTCTTTTGAGGCAGAGTTGGTGAAAGAATTCCTCTAGTTCTCCACAGGTTATTTTGATATCAGGTTCTGTGGTGGGGCAGAAGTTCAGTCCCTTCGGGTATGTCTACGCAGCAAAGAAAAACCTATGGCTGGCCCATGGCAGCCAACTCAGGCTCATAGGGCTCAGGCTGTGGGGCTGTTTCACCGCTGAGTAAACTTCTGAGCTCTGGGACCTCCTGCTCCCCAACCCCACAGGTGCTCCAGCCTGAACCCAGAAGTCTACATAGCAATGAAACAGCCTTGCAGCCCCAGCTAGAGTTGGCTAGTACGGGCCAGCGGTGGGTTTTTCTTTGCTGTGTTGACACGCAGGGGCGGTGAGTTATATGGGCCCAAGGTACCATGCTCCAGGAATATTCTGGGCCCAGCTCCACCAATGTTCAAGGCCAGTTCTCTCCCCAAGGCCCACCTACCACTCCCACATGCCTCCCTTAGAACGTCCCCCGGCCCTGCCTGCTGCCCCTGGGCAGCGCAGTGGAGCTAAAGTGGCTTCCTGCCTGTCCTCGCTCCGAGCCAGTCCCAGAAGTGGACGGAACAGCCCTATGGCCCCAGGGCTGTGTGTCTCTCTGCACGCTGCCCCCACTCTGAGCGCCGACACTGCAGCTCCCATTGACGGGGAACTGTGGCTAATGGGAGCTGTGGGGGCAGTGCCTGCGGGCAGCAGTGGGCAGAGACTCCCCTCCCCCGCCTAGGAGCCGCTACCAGAGGGGGGTGCGGGTCTCTTTCGGGAGCTGCCCGAGGTAAGTGCTGCACGTCTCACCCTGTCCCGCAGCCCCGCCCCATCCCAGAGCCCACACCCAGCATCCAAACTTCCTCCCTGAGGCTGCACTCCTTCCGCCCCCAAGCTCCGGCCCGCACCCAAACTCCATCCCAGAGCCTTAGGGAGGTCGGGGGGTGGGGGGAGAGACTGACTCGTTCTGGGTGCCACTAAAAATTATACAAACATGCCGCCCCTGTTGACATGCACTTAGAGAGTACAGATAATTCAGCTCCAGTTAGGGCTGATATTGGGGTATCATGTCGTGTCCATGTGGTGGGTCCTTCTGTCTTGATTTCTCCCAGAGGTGGCACTTAGTGGGTTGTGGAGTTATTGTAGTTGGCTCCACTTTTTGTGTGTGTGTGTTGGATGGCTGTCATCAGGTTTTTTTATGCAGTGTTGTTGAAGGTGGGTTGGCCCCAGGATATTAGAGAGACAAAGTGGGTGAGGAAATATCTTTTATTGAACCAACTTCTGTTGGTGAGAGAGACCAGTTTTCAAACTTACATAGAGCTCTTCTTCAGTTGTTTTTTTTTTTTTTGTCTTTGTTTTTTTAATAGTTGTTTTGGTTTTCTTGCATATTCTCCAAGTAGGCTGCCTGATTTCTTTTTCCTTCTAGTGCATGGGAGCATGTGATGATTTTTTTTTCATAAAACCATCACTCTATATATCTGACTTCTCAAGCCTTGTCCTCAAACCTACACAACTCATACTTGATGGTGACCACATCCAGAAAGAAATCTTTCCCAAACCCTCTTTGCTGGCCTTAAAACAACACCCAAAGCTTGCCATATTCATCATCAGAAGCAAGCTCCCCACAGACCAGAATACATGAACTCAAAGCTGCATCAGATCTTGCCGTAACAGATGCAAAATCTATAGCCATACTGCTACGTTGTTCAATATCTCCCCCCAACACACCTTTCAAGATCCATGGGTCCTACACATACCTATCACAACATCTGGGGTACTTCATCCAGTGCATCAAGTGCCCCAACAAAAACTACATGAAACTTAGACTATCACTAGGCTCTAAAATGAACCCACACAGAAAAAAAAATGATAAAAATACAACACCCTATTACCTGTGGGTGAACACTTTTCACCAGAACATTCACTCCATATCTGACCTTTCAGTCCTCATCGGCAAAGGAAAACTGCACAACAGCTTCAAAAGACAAGCCTGAGAGTTGAAATTCATAACTCTGCTAGACACCCCCAAAAATCATGGACTCAATAGACACACTGGTTTTATGCCTCAATACAACAACCTGTAACCCACTAACTCTCGTCTGTCTTATGACAGCAAGGATATTATTTGCACACTTAATTCTGAATGGTCCCTTGCAACATGTGTAAACTCCTTACACTTAACTGTCTGTTCCAGCTTGTATTTAGCTGTGATACTATGGATTACCTTTCCCAGATCTGAAAAGCTCTGTGTAAGCTGAAAAGCTTGTCTCTTCCACCAACAGAAGTTGGTCCAATAAAAGATACTCTCTCACCCACCTGGTCTCTCACAAAGTTTTTGCTTGAAATTCTGAGTGTGACGGACGAGTCAATCAGTGGTTGGCTTGTGCAAGGCTAAATGGGTATCTAGTATTAATTTCCTTTAAGTTCCAAAGGAAATGGGAAGACACATACCAACTGCAGGATGTGCTCTGCAGGGCTGACTTCTCCTTTCCTCTGAGCTAATAGATTCACACTGGTTGAGGAGTTTGTCTGGAGCAGATATTTGCTGCAGTATTGCTGCTGTGTGGGAAACAATCTTGAGTCAGGTGGAGGGAGCTGAGTGACCAGAGCATATTAGGGCAGGGATTAAGGTATTATAAATCCTGCTCCAGCTGAAAAATTTGTTCATTCTGGATGCTGAATTTAGAACCCTGCTTCAGTCTTGGAGCCTGGCTTAGGCCTGTTCCAGCTTTGTGTATGTCTGTCCATTTCTAGATCACTAAAACCTCTTTTTTGTTTTCTGTGATCATTTTGATGGTAAAACTGTTCTGTAGCCTCCATATTCTGCGGGAACACCCAGGAGCTGCAGGAAAAATTCTTACACCTGGCAAAGATCTAACAATGTTGGTGTAGGTCATTAAACACTGACGGTCTTTTATCCAAATGGTCACTCCCTTGGACAAAGAAGATGGCCAGACTAAAAAAACCAGTTCATGCAGGTCAGCTGGTAACTAAGCAATACATCACCTCATGAGAGATTTTGATCATCTGATAAGGGTGACCAGAGCATCACCTGGCAAAGAGAATTGCAGCTTTATAAAGGAGGTGTGATCTTGCACTCCATACGCTTTATGAAAATATGCTTATGAATGTGAATATGATGTAAATGGAATATGCTTTATGGAAAAGGTCTCTTGTAAGATATCATTACAAAGGTTATAATCTACTGAGTGTGATTATCCTATTTGTTTGCATGTATTATTTCAATGTCTGAAGTTAGCAGAATAAGATATAAACTTGTATTACTGATTTAAACAGATTAAGTGGAAACCATTAAGGGTGCTTCAGAATCAGTGACCTGTATATGGCTCTGTTTACTTGCAAGCCTTCCTGCGTACATGTAGGCCAGCCCAGGAACAATGGGGCCTTACAGTGACATGTGATCATATCATCCGATAATGAAATCCATCTTAAATCTGGTACTTTTCCATTTAGAAGGAGGGGTGGGGACCCAGAGAGTGATGCCAAGGCTTTAAAAAGGGATGGAGCAGAACAGAGAGGGTGGACAGTCATAAGAAAGCCCCTGTTTAACACCCAAGATGTCTGCTGGAACTAACAAGGACTGTACTAGGGGAAAGGATTGGGCCCAGACTAGGAAGGAGTCTAGTCTGTGAAAGAAGCTTATTGGAACATCTCTGAGAGTGAGATATTACCTGTAATTAGTTTCTTAAAGTATTAGGCTTTGACTTGTGCATTTTTGCTTTATTTTGTTTGGTTACTTTCTTTGTTCTGTCTATTCCTTGAAACCACTTAAATCTCACTTTTTATGCTCAATAAAGTCACTTTTGTTTATCAATATATCCAGAGTAAGTGATTAATACCTGGGGGAACAAGCAACTGTGCATCTCTCTCTATCAGTGTTATAGAGAGTGGAGAATTTATGAGTTTACAAAGAGTAAAACAGATTTATTATTGGGGGTTTGGATCCTATTGGGAGCTGGGTGTCTGGGTGCTGGAGGCAGGTAACCTGCTAAGCTGTTTTCAGTTAAGTCTGCAGCTTTGGGAGCGTGGACTAGACCCTGGGTCTGTGTTGCAGCAGGCTAGAACATCTGGCTCAACAAGACAGGGTTCTGGAGTCCCAAACTGGCAGGGAAAATGGCCTCAGAGGTAATTTCAGCACATCAGGTGACCAGCCCAAGGCAGTCTCTGTGACCAAACCTGTCACAGGAGGAATCTCTAACCAGCTATTTTAGCGAGAGCGAGAGAGGGAGAAGAAAGACCAGAAGAAGCGGAAAGAAAGGCTGTGCAAAAGAAGGGGGAGGATCCTAGGGGACTCTGACCTGAGCCTAAAGAATGTTCCAGCAAGATGATGAAACTGAGTCAGGGAAGAGTGTGCAGGTGTTTTACTTTTTTGTCTGCAAGCAAAGTGTAATTGTTTTAGAATTCCTTTTGTGTGTTATGTACGTCACCTAGTATGTGTCCCTGAATAAACAAACGGTAAAAGAGAATGGTCACAAGATGGAACTCTAGGAAAGGGTGTGCTTGGAATGTCTTTGCTGGGGGTCAGCACTGGTCCTGGAGGCCCAGGGCACCTGAACTGTGTGGTCCTACTTACATGAAAGGTGACAGACAGTCTGTGCACACAGATTGTGCCAGACAGGCCAAAGAGACAGTCCTGCAGCCTACCTAGACCAAGGGATGCTTAAAAACACATGGTTTTCTATTATGGCTGCTGCTAGCTCATTAAAGGTATATAGATTATTCCACTTTTTCTTGCTATGCATGCACAAAAATGAGATCTGAATAGGCCCTATCTGCAATATAGAACTCAGTACAAGAGCAAGGGATGAAATTTAATGGTCTGTATTATGTAGGAGGTAAACTAAATCATCTAATGGTCTCCCCTGGTCACAAACTCTATGAAACTGATCAATTAAAAACAAAATTACCACTGGACAGTGTGAGCCATAAAATATTCAACTTTGTGATTGATTCTGCTTCTGACAACCTCTAGGAAAATTATTCTGCCTCTCAATGTAGAGAAAGATCCCTGTGTTTATTGGAATTTTGCCAAAGAGTGAGTAACTCACTTTGGCCTATTCAAACTGACTTTTCTCTGATTTCATGAAAGAAAAGATCTGTAATGATACTGACACAGAAAACAAACCCTTAATAGATGCAAGGAGCAGGATGCCCTGTTAACCCATCCCCACTGATGCAAAAAGTGAAGCAAATTGCTGCATCTTGAAGAAGGATTTCAAACCCCCAGATAGCCGGCTGCAGAGAGTGGAAATCAAGAAATAAAACTGACTACCAAATGATTCCTGGGGGAGAAATTAAATGCAAACTTGGCAAGTGCAAATGCATTGCTAGAATACGTTCTTCCAAAATGTTCAAATGTGTCTATTCCATCTGAAAGAGACAAGATGAGTGAAGTAACATATTTTATTAAACCAACTTCAGTCGGTGATAGAAATAAGCTTCTGAGCTTACACAGAGCTCTTCTTCAGGTCAGGTTCTATCTCATATATTTACATGCAACAAAACAAGATTTTTCAATTACTGAACTGAATATAAAATTTTGACTTAACTCATCTCAGGACAAGCACTAAGGAAAAAAACACTAAGACAAGGATTTCTGTTCTCTGTTGCTGCAACATGATACAGAGCCAATAAAACAGCTTGGTGTAGGCAAATCTGTCAGTCACTCATGTCTTAAAAGGATAAATATATCTGCCTATGATTTGCAAACACAACAGGTCAGTATAGAGAAAAGGTGAAATGTTTACTGAAGGACTGGAACTAATGCTACCAAACAATTAAAATGGCAGAAACTAATACCTCTAGTATCTGTTTAGGTATTTATATCATGCTCATGACCATGGTATTCATGTATCTGAAAACGTTCTAATGTGGGAATGCTTCAGAATATAAAGTTAATATTTCTGCATTCAGGCATTGCACCTCTTATTCATTCAGGGTGTTACTTAACTAGACATCACCAGAGGTTCCCTCCACAAGCTGATGACAACCACAGAGGGCACTGGATCAGGTTCAGAGAAGTTAATGAGAATCTTTCCATTCATTTCAGTGGGAAATGGATCAGGCCCTATGTTAAGTGCATGAGAGCACATGACTAAGATGACAATGTCCCGGATCCGGACGAACCCCAGTGATAGGAGTGTCTCAAAGGATTCAGAAATTCATTTTGAACAACAACTATCTGAAATTTTCGGGTCCTATCCCTCCTCCTCTTACCCTGACTACTATAGATGCTTATTTGGCAATGTCCTAGTACAACAAGTAGCAAATTTAATAAACTCCACTAGCGATAATCATGATACAGAAAAAAAAATTAATAGAAATAAATTTCTTTGGCTATGACATTCCGACAGACCTGGGATACGAGGTCACATGTGTCATAATACATATCATAAGGAAGGCAACAGTAACCTTCTGGTTGGTTATTGAATCGTTATATTTGTTTATTCATTGAATATACAAAAAAGCAGTGGCCATATCTCAGGGGTGTTTCCAGGTTAACATAGATCAGGTTCAAACTGCAGTATAATTCAAGGACCTGAAGAAATCTACAAGTTCCCCTTTCCTCTCACTTTCTACCACCAAATATAAAGACACAGTTTGGAAACAGAGCTGCAAATGCCAATTAGGATTGGTAGAAACAATCGCCTGACCCAAATTCAAAACAAATTTAAAATCTATTCAGAGTAAGTAAAATTCCACTTTCTTAACGAAAATACTTATAGCAGGAATGAGGAGACAAAAAAGAGGAAAACTCCTGGTAAAGTAGGTTATAGCCCATGAAAGCTTATGCTCAAATAAATTTGTTAGTCTCTAAGGTGCCACAAGGACTCCTCATTGTTTTTGCTGATACAGACTAACATGGCTACCCCTCTGAATCCTGTCATAGTAAATCCCAAAGTCAGAGGCTGTAATACATGACATTAGCAATTACAGATAAGCTTGGCTCTTTAATGAAATCTGCACTCACTTTTGCTGCTCTTTTTGCTATGCAAAGATGCTAACTCAGCATGTGGATCAGCAGATCAAGTCAGATGACTACTTAACAATTACATACTGGGTCACAATTACCAAGCATAACCCAATTTGTGTCCTAATACCTACACTGCAAAAAAAACACCCACAGCTGGCCTGGTTCAGCTGACTCAGGTTTGCGGAGCCATAAAATTGCAGTGTAGATATTCAGGCTTGGCCTGGAGCCTGGGCTCTGGGACCTTGCAAGAGGGGGAAGGTGTTTTATTTCAGTGTAGACATACCTAAAAGACCCTCAGAAGCGAGGACCAGCCCTGCAGTGTAGTGAGCATCTTCAACACATTAAATTCAGAGGGAGTCAAGGTTACTCAGCAACTTTGAGGACCAGGCCTCTAGTGAAACAAAAAATAAAATTAGCAAACACTATTTATTAGCTGCTAGATAGGTCTGGAGATCTGAAGGTGGATTCTACCAAAAAGGCCAGCTAGAACACAAATCTGAACTCAGCTCATTATAGCATGGTGGCCTTTACAGAGGAGCTTAGGAAATGGAAGAATTTTTTACAGCTATTAAAAAAACACTGTACCATGGATGCACACTTGGGCCTCATTCTGATCTCTCACTGATTTTACACTCTCACATGGACTTAAAGTGGAGTTAAACCTGATTTACATGGTGAAAACAAGAGCAGAATTAGGCCAGGTAATTTTTTTATGCAATTTATCATATATTATTACAAACAAATGCTATATTAAGACAAAGAAGCAGAGCCAGCTCCAGGTACCAGCGCAGCAAGCTGGTGCTTGGGGCGGCCCATGGAAGGAGGTGGCACGTCTGGGTCTTCAGCGGCAATTTGGTGGCCGGTCCCTCAGTCCCTCTCGGAGGGAAGGACCAGACACCGAATTGCTACCAAAGAATGAAGCAGCGCTGTAGAGCAGCCGCCAAAGTGCCTTTTTTTTTTTCCCCCTTCACCACTTGAGGTGGCAAAAGAGCTGGAGCCAGCCCTGCAAAGACGTACAGTTGACCAACAACTCTGCGCTATTTTTACATTTTATTATTCTGTTGTAACTACTGAACACCAAAGCCCAAAATATATGGAAAACTGTTTTTCACACAACCTAGTTTTAGGCTATTGCTAATGCCATGACTCCACCAAGCCAATCTGCTCAATCTCAATATTTCCTTTCTTACAGGGGAAATATTGATTTGGCAGGTTTACTCAGCTCTGTAGAGCGAGCAAATAAGAGGAAGTAGAAGGCAGACTAACTTTTCATGGAGAAGATTGCTTTGTCATTCCTGAATGCAGCTTCCTCGGCAATTTATTTCCCTTTCTCCTTTTATTTGGGTCTGTCTGATTCCAGTGTTTACCAGCATACGCTTACGAAATTACAGCTCTCATCTATACACTGGAAATCTAACCAACCCCCAACACGTTTCTTTTGTGGTTAATTTCCAAACTACACTGCCAAAAGTAGTATTAAATAAAAAATACTGTTTTGAACTGAAAGACTGTATGCTCTTCAGGGCAGGGACTGTATCACCATCTGAGTTTGAAAAGTATCAAATGTAATTTAGGTGCTACCACAATCTAAATTACAACTCATTTTCTATACAATATATTTGATAACTTCCAGAAGTCTGAATACAAAGTGCAGTTCAGAGCTATGAACAGTCTTGGTTGATATTTTATAAAGTGCTGTGTAAATATACAATGCTGTAGAAACGATTACATAATAAATGTTACCCAGCGGTTCAACCGTGAACTGCTGAATGTGCTTTTTATGCAAAATCAAGCCTTTTTTCCACTAGAGAAAATTAGACATACTCCAGCTAAGTATAGATGATATGGTATCAGGAGCCAGCAGGCCATCTTCACTAGAATTAACATTCTCAACACCGATTTTGCTGAATTTGTATACTAGGAATTTTCCCACCATTGCGAACTCAATAGACCTAAGAGTCAAACACTCAATAGAAAACAGAGACTAACTAGGACATCTTAGTTATTCTTGTTTTCTTAAAAGAATGAACGTAGGCAATCCTAACATGTTTCCAAGTTTAGGAAAGTTATGATTTTTTTTTGAATGACAAGTAAATGTTTTTGCACTTCAAACCACATATTTGCTGGACCTCTGTTGTTACTCAGCCTCCATCCCTCCTACATGAAACTTTTTAAAATAACTGCTCTACCATCAGCACGATGCACCTGCAGTTAGTCTGGCTTTTTAATGTAACTGCCTATTTAAAAATTTCAGATTTGAGCTTATAACTCCACCAATTTCTACTTCTTCCTAAAATATAAGAAAAACAAACTGTTAAAGTGAAAGGCAGCAAAATCACAAATAAATGCTACTGAAAAGCTACAGCTGGCACATATTTAACATTTTTTATATTTAAAGCTGCGCAGATATCAAAAATAACTCATTTCTAAAATAAAGTTTGCTTCTGGTATGTTAAACGGACTATATATATATATATAATGGTCCACATATAATAGTCTGGTGTGTGTGTGTGTACACACACACACACACACACACACACGTTTCTAAGGGCCAGATTCTGCTGTCCTTGTTAAATAGTACCTTCCTCCATCTACATCCATATGATCTTATTTGGGCAACTGCTTGAATGGTACCCTAGTCTATGCATGGGCAGCAGAAGGGGGCCTTAATTAAATGAAAAAACTAATATTACATATACACACACACATATACATACACACACACACGTACGTTATGCCATTAAAAAAAAATCTGTGTATTATGCTTTAATAATGGATTACAGCTTCTTGGTTATCTAAAACAATATATTTAATAAGTACTTGAGGCCATTCTGTCTAGATAGAAATGCCTTACTCATGGTCATTTGTGTTTATTCTCCGCCTCAACAGTTACTCATGTTAACCCAGCAGAGCCAAAGAGAATTGCAGGACAGTGAACTGCATACTGTTCCCTCTTGAGCAACATCAACGGAACTGTCAAGTATCAGAGGGGTAGCCGTGTTAGTCTGGATCTGTATCAACAGAACTGTACTAACACTCTGAGCCAGCAAAGGACTTCAGCACAAGCTTGACTTGGATCATATGAATAGTCCCATTGACATCAATGCTCAAGTGCATTGCTCAATCAGCACTTGAATTCTGATTGAAGAATCTTTATTCTTGGTGAAGTACCAGCCAGAAAGAACAGAGCTTGACTTCTAGATTCTAGGTTACATTTGCAGGGCTGGCAATTAGAAAAACCATCTCTTTAAATCTCCTAATTTTACAAGCCATCTGGAAATCAGCGACATAAAAAAATATATCACTCAACAATGCCATTCATGGTATTACTTTTCAGATTAGAACTGTCTTTTCATTCTCCCTTTTCTTCTTGTCAACATCTATTTTTGTACTCCCATCCTATTTGCCACAGCTGTTGCTCCTAAAAAGAAGCTTCTGTTAACTTAAATCTCCAAACTCTCCAGAATCTCATAAACTAAGTAATTTTGGGTCAGAGTGTCAATTTCCAGAAGTATGACTGATCCACCAATTTATCACTCATCACAAAAAACTGTTTTATCCCCAGTTCACAAACAAATTAGTAGAGTTGGTTAGAACATTTCCATCAAATTAAGATAATCAACAAAAGATGGGTGGGAAATGCAGAAATCCTTAAATATTTCTTGAAAAATGTTTTCAAACATGATTTTTACCTTATTAAGTTATAAGAACCTGGATCTTTAACTTATATGGATCTTCTACCACCTGTTGAAAAGTTGTTCTGACTCATTCTATAGTGGTTAGGTAAAAGAAAACACTTTCTGTGGAAAAAAAGAAAAAAAAATGTTCTGACAGTTTTATAAATTACTGTTAGACCATCCATAGGCTCAACAACTCCTGTACCTTTCTCTCTTAATCTATTCCCCTCCACCACCCACTTTGACTTGTGTCCAAATCAGGGCTAAAGATAATTCTCTGCAGGGTAAATTTGATGTTGAAATTGTCTATTGGCTTATGTTTTGATCTATCCTGTTTCATCCTCTGCTACCAATGGGGTTCTCTGCTCCAAGCATTCTTGAGTTCCTCTGTCAGCATTTCAATGACACTAAAAAGAAATTACATAGTGAGGACACAATGTCTGGCTTTAGTAAGAATATTTAAAAGGTCACACAGGAATTCATTTTGTGAGTACACCACACCTGACGTCTACTAACTGGCTCATTAATCTTGGGAAAGAAACACTGATCATATTTAAAACTGAAACATTAAAGTAGCCTGTTTCCCTCCTCACAGCTCAGAGATCCTTCTTTACAAAACTCCCAGCCAAATATCAGACTCTTATTGGTCCATTATATCCAAAATATTTTTCTATTTTCTACTTTGATCAATAGCAGCTCATCACATACACAAAGATATAGGAAAATTCAAAATTTATTTTTAAGATACTGTGTTCACTGACATGCTTCATGATTGTGAGTTGAGTATTTCTGACTGTGTAACTGGATGTTCTTCATACCAGAAAAATGGAATAATTTCACACACACTCCACTCCAGGCTCAATCAAAATTTAAACACAAGTGTGCCCATCAGACTCAGTTTCCATGTATTTTATTTAAATTTCATAAATGGATATTAGTTCTCTAGGTGCTGTAAAAAATTTTATAGACGCATATAAAGGATCTATCTCTATGAAAGAAGCAACAAAAATTACCTTGCCTGCTACCCCTTAAAGCCAGCCCTTACTCTGTGGAAACAAGGGATAAAGGCCTTTGTCTCTGGAACCTATCACTAAGAATACCTCGTCATCAAACTCCTTCCAATTTAAACCGGGTGGCTGTTAGCTCTATTGATGAGCTGCTGTTCACAACTGCAGCAGTTTAGAGCTATACCTTTGAGATCTTCTGATGAAAAGTGCTACATAAGGGTTTGGTGCTATAATTACACCACAAGGGAGGTGGTCAGAATCTAAACAATCTAACACTAACTTCACTTCCACCTGAAACTTGAAAGGCAAGCCTAGGTTTGAATTCATATTTTGACTGCTTTAAAAAATAATCTGAATGGTTATGTGAGTAGTATCAGTGCAAAAAATAAAATAAAACTGTAGAGATAAACACTACAATATTTTTGCTCACAACTCCAAAATGTAAGGGATTTTGGGGGCCGGGGGAGGGAGAGGAGTTGTTTTGTCTGATTTTGAATAAAACCATTTACAAATCATTTTAGATTTTTTTTTTAATTAACATGATCATTTGATTTTTTATGAAAACAGGTTACATTATACTTACAGTACCTTTCTCCTGGCCAATTGTAAGAGATATTATACCACATTCCTCAGGGTCATAGATCAATTATCTGTAAACTAAAAAGTCACACTATAGCGCTTTGCACAAAAGACCTATAAATCTCTTATAAACATATCAGCGATCTTAGTTTTATTCCATAGTTGGCTGAAGGCCTGAAGGGAAAATTCTTATTTTAATCAATTTTTTCTTCCTTAACTGATGTTTTTGCACTGGTCTCACATGTTGCTAGTATCATAAATGACATCAACATTCCTGTGAGTTAGATGCCCCTAGCATAAGAGTTTCACTCTTTAGAGATAATTCCTAAGTGGGCTGTTTGATGTGTGTGGAGGGCTCAAACTAGTAAATTGACAAAGGGGCAGGAGACATCGGAACATGTAAGGACAGCCATATACGAGCTAGAGAGCAGCAGCATGGCCACGCCTGGTCAATAGACTGATCTGCTGTAGTGGCACGTAGTAGACCACACGCTCCCTCAACCCTCACCACGAGGTGGGACTTGTTGGGCTGACAACCTGAATCTTCTCCAAACACAGCATACATTGTACAAATAAAAATTCCTGGAAAGGGTGGAGTTTCACAAGATTGTTTATACACACGTGTGTTAATGCTAAATGGAAAAAAAAAAATCAGTTGGGCCATGTTATCTTACATACAGGGATGCTTACTGGGGGCACCCAGTGTTGTGAGGCAACAAGCTATCACACGACCTTAGCATGCCTAGCAGGGGTCACCCACCAACTCCCCTGGCCCCATGCAACACAAGCTCTCCCTTCTAGGCCTCACAGGCCCAATTGTCTCACTACAGGTTAGTGAGAGGCACACTCCAACCCTCAAGCCCTCCCAGCCACTCTCTGGAGTGTCCAGCCCACAGGCCACTGGACGTTCACAGTATTCACACATTTGCTGCTGCTTCCAAAGGAACAATATATCCCAGGTTACCAGTTCCACCTCAGATCGCTACTTAACACACCACATTTCAGATATATTTAAAACGAAATCAAGTACAAGTTTAACAAAGCATAGAGTATCAAGTAGTAGCATGTACAAGTATTGGAAAGAAATGGTTACATATCAAACAAAAGTCACAACACACATTCTAGAGCCTAGACTTAACTAACAAGGTACAATATTCTACAGGACATGAGCTCACCCAACATCTTTACAATGTTTTACAGCCAGACTAGCTATGAGCCTCCTTTCATGAGACAGATACACTGTCAGCTTGGCTTCTTGGTAAAGGACTTGTATGTTTCCTTGCACCCCAAGACATAACAGAACTATCCTTTATTTATGAATAAAGATTGTGCAAACAGCAGGGGAGGCCCTATCTACAAGAGAGGAAACCTCTTATTTTGCTTGTGGTTCAGTATGCAAATCTGCATATATGCCTCGCAAGGTAATACGAAGTGACCAGACAGGGAGACAGGTGCCTGTTACATCAGAAACGTTCCTTTCAGGCAGGAGGGATGGCACCTCCTGGTGACCTTCCTGAATTTCAAGACCTTAAGAACAAAAATTTTGGGATAGGTACCTAACTTCTTAAATACCATCCACATACATTTTGCAATGGTTATGACAATCAGTGGGCTACTGGCTCTCAGCAGAGATCTCACATGCTACGCTTTGGTGAACTAGTCTGTATATTTCCATCCCAGGGGATCCCTATAAAGCCCTACACACCTCCTATCCCCTCTGCTGGGGAGGGGATCCAGGGGTCCCTAGATCACATATACTGTTAGAGTAAATTCATTTATTGCTGTTCTTACCCACACCCTCCCCCACATCCCCACAGGTGAGGCCATCAACCAAGAAAGAAACACATCTCCATTCGACTTTAGTCTTAGAAAGGAACTAACCAAGGGAGGGCCAGGGTACACAAGCAAAAAGTTCAAGCTGCCAGTTGTAATCAAAAGGGACATTTACAAGTCCCTTTGAGTCCCAAATTCAAGCTCTGTGGTTCCAGAGGAATGTTAGAGCATGAAGCATCAGGAAGAGAAATGCACACACACATGGAAACCAGGGTTAGGAGGGTCAGAAACTCAACGTAGCTGCAAATCATAAATAAAAGACAAAGAACACACCCACAAAATTAAGTGATCCGTTCATTCAAAGAACTACATATTCACTATGCCAATAACCAACACTAAAGGGTGGTTTAGGACACACTGACGGCAATTTCTGGCCCACCAAAATTGGGACCAGCTTCACTAAAGTGTTCTGATGGACCTACCTTTCACTTGTCCTTGGTTATCTCTGAACAATGGGTGCAGCACTTTATGAACTACGCGACCTTCCCCTTCACTACCTACCCAAGGTGCTAGAGAAAGTAACCCAGCACCCCAGACATGAAGTTATCCAGTTACATACCACTGACGAAGTGGTAAAAGCTACGAAATAAATGAAGTCAAGTAAATCACCAGACAAAGACAGACCAACAGAAATCTTTAACTTGAAGGCTCCAAAATTGTCAACTATCTATACAACATTATTAAGGATATCTGGGAAACAGAAAATTCCTTGAGATTTCAAAGATGCAATCATCATTACACTATACAAAGACAGCCACACAAGAATACACCAGATGCTGTGACATCATCACTGAACACAATGGACATACATACTTATGGCTGAACAGCAATGCTCTGAATCTGTGCTATTCCAACATAGAATGTGTTTCAGAACACAGGGGGCAAGGAGAGGGATAACTCAGTGGTTTGAGCATTCGCCTGCTAAACCCAGGGTTGTGAGTTCAATCCTTGAGGGGGCTACCTAGGGATCTGGGGCAAAATCAGTACTTGGTACTGCTAGTGAAAGCAGGGGGCTGGACACAATGACCCTTCAGGGTCCCTTGCAGTTCTCTGAGATAGGCATATCTTCATTTGTTTTTTCTTAGAACAAATGGAGGCAAATGCACATGTTACAAAGCAGTGCATGAGTACGCCAATCTCACCAATCAGCTCCACAATTCCATTTAGGACCAAGATATATACATAAACTGTATCACTCTCCATAAATAGCAGCATATAAAACAAAATTTGAAACTGTAGATAAATCTAATTTGAAAGCAGACAGAACTTTTTTTGTTTCGAATGCATTACAGGTAATAAAACAGTTAAAGATTCCCCCCCCCCCCCAATAGTGGCAGCCTTCTTTGAGCCTTCAAAGATTGTATATTAAAATACAATATTTAAAAAAAAAAAATTTAAAAAAAGAGGTTCTCACCATATGAGCTTTCAGATTGTTACTGGTCTGGGCAAAAGGGTACAAGTTTTCTTGTAAATACAGTATATATACTAAGATTGAAGAGAAAAATATTCTGAAAGAGGAGCATGACTGACATGTGATGTCAGATGATGTTTATTGACAAATGCAATATAATATCTTCTGGAAATGTAAGTTACCAGACCTCTTATGTGTATGCATTTCCCTGCATCTCCTACACCTTCCTCTGGTTTCAAGTAATGATGCTGTTGCTGTTGTTGGGTAAAAAGCCTCCACTTAGTATTTAGGTCACATATCACAAGCTCTATAACAGATGTTAGTTTAAATGTTCAATTTAGCCCACGCTTGCCTTGTGGCTGCATCATAGCAACAGCCATTAACTGGCTGCATGTCCAGGAAGAATATTTTGTTAACTTTTTTTTGTAGCTTGTCATAACTGTCATTATTTATTTACTTACATTATGAGGGAAACAGAAGGTATCTAAATCGGAAATTAATTTCTTGAACAGCACGTTATGAGCTATACATATACAGATTGGATGGAATAACCCCCAAGATGTAGCATGCTAATTTTTTGGAATTGATTGCAAATCAACCTGATCAGTAGAACTTACTCTGAATAAGCATAAGACAGAAGAGGGTCACTGTAAAAGCAGTGTTACTTTAGATAAGGGGGGGTCTCAACCTTTTTCTCTCTGAGACCGCCCTAACATGCTATAAAAACTCCACGATCCACCTCTGCCACACCAACTGTTTTTCTGTATATGAAAGCCAGGGCCAGCGTTAGTGGGTACCAAGCAGGGCAATTACCTAGGGTCCCACACCACATGGGGCCCTGTGAAGCTAACTTGCTCAGGCTTTAGCTTCAGCCCTGGGCTTGAGCCCCATTCAGTGGGGCTTTAGCTTTCTGCCCTGGCTCCCAGCAAATCTAATGCAAGCCCTGCTTGGCAGCTCCCCGAAACCTGCTCATGGCCCTCCAGGGGCCCCCTGGACTCCTGGTTGAGAACCACTGCTTTAGACTGACATGTCTGGCAGGTCTCAGCAACACAGTGCTAGGAATTTAAACAATCATGTGAATGATTTAAAACAAAATAGATAAGAATACCCCGCCGTGCATGTTTGAATGTATAACTAAGACTGAGTTTTGCTACATTAACAAAACGTAAGAGATTGTCTATGTAGTAGAGCAAAGTCAAATGGCACTGAAGTTAAAAGTAAATGACACAGTGAAGTGTTTAGTGGTGCTCTGCAGAAAGAAAGGAAGGACAGTTATTTTTCAGTCATAAGAGCTCTGTGAATACATTGCTTTTGCAGTACCCAATATAGGAGTTACGCACCATTGTTCATGGGTCAGCAAACCATATGCACAGCTCTTAAGTGAGCAACAGCAAGGCAATTTCATTATGGATGATTTAGCCTTAAGAGCAATTTGCATCCCCACAACACAAGTTCATCATCAATTAACAAACAGTTCTTTGGCCTACCTTTGTGCAACATCATTTTTCCACTGACAAACGGTAACTATTGTGGGGGAAGAACCAATGAAAATTGTGTTTGTTCTTAACATCAAATTGCTAACTACAAAAGTATTCTAGTTTTAGCAACCACATTAGCAACTTTCATGTGTATCTGTGAATTGCGTAGATATTATAGCACTTACACTGCTGTGCAACTATTTTGGGAAATACCTGCTTACATATTTTATAACATGTTTTAGAACGTGTCTTTTACTCTAAAAATAGAAGGTATCCCTCTTCCCTTTTTATGGTTTCCCTGTTAATTTTTATTTTATAGAAAGAGCTTTTCCATTTTATATTTCTTAAAGCATATTTTAATAGCATCTAGCTTTTTTTCCCCTCTCTCTAATAAAATTGTTTTTACTTAGATCTGGAAAGAGAGGACAATTTCTCTGAACAACAGGCTGTGAAATTTCTGTTTTATATTCGAAAGAACAAAATGCTTGTGAAAGAAGCAGCACTGACAGTGCAGAGAAATTAGATCTTCTATCCACAGAGTAGGAGAGAAAAAGCACTCGCAGCACTGGGGCAAGCTTCCTCACATCACCCAATTAACTTCTGGAGGGTCCACCTCTTGGAGAGAGAGGAGAGGTCAGTCTCAGTGCCCAACTATTTTGGCCCGAGGACACAAACAAAGGTATAAATTACTGCCAAGCATAAGTGTGCTTTTCATGTGCTTGGAGTTATTTATATTTTGTTTTTATTGTAACCTTTTTTGTCAGTCTGCAGGGATAACGCTCTGCTCAAAGATCCAGCCCACAGTTTTCTGAAACGGGTGGCAAAATTGCATTTGAACCTTAAGGGTATGAGACAGACTAGATCTGCAGGAGCTAGCACACTAAAAATAGCAGTGTTGCCATGGCGGTATGGGCGACAGCTCGGGCTAGCCACCAGAGCGTGCCCCCAGGGGGGTTTGGCAGATTTGTTCTTTGTCAACTATCCTGAGCCACTGCGGCCACTCAGCTATTTTTAGTGCACTAGTTCAAGCAGAGCTAGTGTGCCTGTCTATCCCAGCTGTAGCCCTTAAGATTCAAATGCAAATTTGCCACATCTTTCAGAAATCTGTGGAACAGATCTTTGAGGAGTACTTGTGCTTAAGTTGTTAGATATACCCACAGTAAGTCATAATTGTGACATTATGGTAGTAATTTGCCATTCTAAAACGTGTCACTTCACAGCCTCATGCTATTGGCATTTATAATATGGAATTTTCTGAAGGGCATATCCTCAGACGTGCTTAGTGCTGTTTGGATAATCAGAGATCCAGGTTCATAAACCTAGTACTCAGAGGTATCCCATAAATCAAGGACTTTAGGTCTATAATCCAGTGAATAGAATATACCAGGAAATATAATGTTTACGTGTGACAGAAACATGGGTGATATCATTCACTTACCTGTTTCACGGTACCATGTGAGGAATGACAACAGAATAGAATTTATGGGACATGTTAGGACACTACAACATTTAATAGCACATGGCATTCCTCCAAATGAACGGAATGATCACATATTGACTCTCAGACAGTGCCATGGCACACACTTAGAAACCTGTATATGTAGCATTAACTTTCACTTTGCTTAGGCCATATACCATGTGCCATGAAATGTTGAAGACTACTGCAAAATGTTGCAATACATTAGTCAAGATTATTGTACAAGATTATCTCTTGTTTTATGTCGTGAAAGTGACAGGATGGAAGAGATAAGATCTAATACATATGATTCCGGGGGAAATATTATATGGTAGTGACAGCAGTCCACACTTTATGTGATGTGGCTGTCCATATCAGGGCTCTGACTTTTCAATGTTGCAAAATTATTCAGTATTATTTAAAATTTAAGATAGTGGTTTGTGATTAAAAAAGAGGGAGACTATTTTAAACGTCCATCCCTTATAAATAAGTGTGCAAACTTAGGGAACTTGAAACACCAACAAATGTGGATTGAATTGGAGGACAACGTATTCCCAAAGCCATCAATATGGTTAGGTTGTAAATGGAAACAGTTTAATTGAATTAAAGATTTGTGATCCAGAGCAAGGTGCTACCAATCCTGCGAACAAGTCGATTATTTCTGTGACCTCGCTGTACTCCCTGCTGTTCTGTCAGCTCTCACATTCAGAAACGCACACACTATGGTCTCCACATGGTGTGTGTTCCTCCAGTTGTCCACGTTGTGTGGACGCCAGCTAGTTCTTTCCTCAAGTATCCATATTTGTGACTCTCAGATTTAACATCATTTCGGATGTGGATCATGTTCTCAGCAGAGGGAGCACATATGGCCGAAGGCTGTTTTTCCAGCTTATCAGCCATCCACAGAAACCCTCTAAGTCTTCAAGAACTCCAGGCATGAATGCAGATTGCTTACTGAGGAATGATCTTTTGCTGCCTTCTGAATGGGACCTAAGATTTTTCTTCTACTCGATTTAACCATAGAAGTTTTCTGCTCATTCTATTCAAGTCCCCACCTGTCATAAATGGATAGGTAAGGTAAGGGTTAAGTTTCTTTTACCTGAAAAGGGTAACCGAACACCTGACCAGAGGACCAATCAGAGAACTGGATTGTTTAAAGTCAGGGGCGGGAATTTGTATACTCGGGGTCTTTGTTGTTTTCTTAGCTATGAGGAAACAAGTCTTCTTCTAATTCTCTCCTAATACTTCTTCTAAACATCTGTAAGTACCCAGGAACCGCAAAGTAATTCAGCTATGATGGTCTTTGGGGTGTATTTACCTGTATGTTAATTTGTTGTGCTGGTTTAATTGGGCTATCTTTTAAATCAGACTGTTTCTTTATATTTTCTTATAAGCAAGAGCCTGTATTGAGTTTCTTAATGCAAGATGATTGTTTTATATTTTCTTTCTTTTTTTCTATAAAGTTTTCTTTTTAAACCTTGTGAAAGTTCTTTTCCTAGGGAGGCAAAGGGAAAAGCCAGGCTGTGGGCTATTTTCCTATTTGGGTCCAGGGAAAGAGCAGACTACAGGGAAAGAGACGAAGAATTCTCTCTGTTCTCTGGTGGTTACAGTTTTTCCCTCATTCCTGGAGCAAGGGGGGTGGCAGAGCCCAGCTGTGGGTATTTTGCATCTCCATTGTCCTGAGGGAAGCAGAAAAGCTGGTTTCTTGGGTCACACAGGTTAGCCGCGAGGCAAGCCTGATAAGGAGGGGGAAGGGGTTATTTTCCCTGCTTTTAGCATCCAAGGGATTGGGAATCTGGGTGTCCCACCAAGGGAGGGTTGGGGACACCAGAGGGAGGAAAGGGGGGATCAGGCCCCATAGATTAATTCCTGATCTGGTGGCAGCGAGAATATCCAAGCTGGTAGTGAGCTTGGGGGAGTTTCAGGTAAGCCCCCAAACTTTGGACGCAAAAGTCCAGATTTGGGACAGGACCAGACTGGTGGACCCTAAAGTCCAGGTCTGGGACTGGACGGCTAGATTACCACACCACCTGCCACAGTCTGGTTTAAATAATTTGGCCAGCATCACATAGGAACTCTGTGGCAGACACAGGGATAGTATCCAATTCTCCAGGGCAGCTGTCAAGTGTCTTAACTATGAAATGCTCCTTTCCCTTTCTGCAGTTCTCTGCCTCATTCACGACACACCTTCCAACTTGTACCCTACAGTCAATAGCCTCTTTTACCATACAATCCTGATTCATTCCCTAAGCAAGTCCATACTCTGTACTGAATGAGGCAGAGGTCCTGGGGAAAAAACAAACACACTATGCAATCATGTATCAAACACTATTATAAACACACATGCACAAAGGCAACTTTAAATCTGGCTGTGACGGGGTCTGCTTACCCCGCACTAGCCCAGACAGGTTAAACCCATGTTATCGACAGCAGAAGTCCCACCTCCCTGGCGGGACTGGGCATGCTCCAAGTGCTCTAGTAGTACAAAGGCAGGGAGCCCAGCTCTTTCTGGGCTGGAAGCTGTAGGGGAAGGACCTGCCTGGGAAGCTCCCGCAGAGGGCCAGCCACAGCCTCTGACTGCACCGGGAATCGAAGCAGTCCACGGCCTGCCTGCACCCCGTCGACTGGAGAAACCCTTAGAGACAACTGGCCCTGCTGAACACAGAGGACCCGACATCTCACGGGAAACCCCAACACAGACTCTGGTAGGAAGTGACCCCAGGAGGGTAACAGAGTGGTACCTCCTGCCCAGGGAAACTCGGCATGTTTCGGTAGGACCCCCCCACTGAGTCAGTGGCAAGCCGCTATGCCACTGTTAGGGCCCTCGGTCGGGGTCTGGTAGAGTCGAGTGGGCCCAGGCCCCCCTACCGAGGCTACCACACCTCATAAGGGGTAACCCAACACTACAGATTCTGGCCGCTAGGCCTCGCTGCCCTGCACCAAAGAGCGGCACTGTAGACTCTGGCTGCTAGGCCACGCTGCCCTGTATTGAAGGGCTACTTCATAGACTGTGACCGACAGGCCATGCAGCCCTGACCCTCACACTGGCATTTCCTAATTTTTGAGTACTTGACTTTGCAACCTTAAGTGTTCTTTTAATTTGCTACCTCAGAGTTCAAAAAAAAAAAAAAAAAAAAAAAAAAAAAAAAAAAAAAAGGGGGAGGGGGGAAATGGGGGGGAAGGGACATCCAGGATGATCCTAAATCCATACAGCTGGCACTGTGCATTGAGCACCCTTACAGATTTCCTAGGCCAGCTGTCTCAAAAAAAGGATGATCTTGGGAAAAACCCATCTGGGCGGAAATAGCATATGCGCAGTCTAGTCACACGTAAGAGCCATGAGGGGCTGAAGCATGTTTAATGAGGATGGAATCTGGAGATTTTAGTTATCAAACTCTAACAAGTCTCTACTGAGCATGTGCTAATTGCAGTTTTTCAAAGCCTTATAACTTGGCCAGATTTGGGCAGGTTTCCACAAGTGCAGTACTGCAAAAAACTCATCCCTGACACAAAGGCCGCCAAATTCTAGTCCCCTGCTTCAAAGCATGGGGATGCTACAAAATTTCTAATAAAAGGTCTTAATTTTTTTTAACATGGGAAAAACAATATATTTCCCTAGCCTCCTTCTTGGAAAAGGTTGAAATGGTTTGGCTTAAATTTTCCAATACAATTTCAACCCGAGGCAGGCAGCTGGCATGGAAATTTCAATCTGAATGGTTAAAGTTTAGTACAGCAACAAACAGAAAACGGGGGTCTTACAATGGCAAGTATTGGGCAGCCTTACTAATAGCTCCACCTTAATACTGAAAAAGAATATCTCAGAAAGGTTATTTACATAACTCTGACTAAATGTAGAGTTACATTAGTTTGCAGCATTACCCAAGTTCCTGCTCCTTGACTTATGACTTACCTTCCTGACCCTACACCTGCAATAAACAGGACAGACTAAGTTTTCTAATATTTAATATCTTTAAGTAAGGTCAGATTAAGCCATAAGGCATGCGCTTATGGACGCAGCTCTTGGAATCACATATTGACATCGTAATTTCAGCTTTTATTTAAAAATTATTTCTAGCCCTCAGACTTAAGAAGACAATTTTCAAAACGTGAAGACAGATAGGGCCATGGTATGGTGGCGGAGCCATGGTTGTACTCAGGGCCCCAGATTACCTTCATGTGGCCCTGCCTTGAAGATGTTATTAGGTACAAATAATCATGAATGTTTCAAACATCTCGTAGGTGATTCCTGTTAACATGGCAATATTTGTAAACATGCCTTCCTTCATGCCTTCACACACAGGATAGTCCCACAGTGATCAACTTAAAAGCAAGGAAATAATTAATTCTGATTTACAACTCAAACTGACCTTGGGCGCTTTCAATACAATATCAACCTACTGAAGAATGTCCAAAGAAGTCAAAGTATTGGCAAACAACAAAGTTGCTGTTAAAATAACATTTCCAGAAGGTAGACTTGGCATACATATAAAGTCCATAACAACAAAAACTAATGTAAATGCCACCTAAATTTTCTCCACCTTTGTTAAATTAGATTAAAAGTAGCCATTTAGTCTTTTGCGTAGAGACTGTCCGGTTTGGCCAATGTATGTGGCAAAGGGGCACTGCTGGCACAAGATGGCATATATCATGGGTAGATGTGCAGGTGAACAAGCCTCAGTGTGGCTTATGTGATTAGGTCCTATGATGGTGTCCCTGAATAGATATGTGGACAGAGTCGGCAACGGGCTTTGTTGCAAGGATAGGTTCCTGGGTTAGTGTTTTTGTTGTGTGGTTGCTGGTGAGTATTTGCTTCAGGTTGGGGGGCTGTCTGTAAGCAAGGACTGGCCTGTGTCCGAGGGATTCATTCAAAAACCAGTTGGAGAACACTTCAACCTCCCTGGTCACTTGATTACAGACCTCAAAGTTGCAATACTCCAACAAAAAAAACTTCAAAAAACAGACTCCAATGAGAAACTGCCCAAGTGGAGTGAATTTGCAAACTGGACACCATTAAATTAGGCTTGAATATAGACTGAGAGTGGATGGGTCATTACCCAAAGTAAAACCTATTTCCCCATGCTATTTTTTCCCCTACTGTTACTCACACTTTCTTGTCAATTGTTGGAAATGGGCCATCCTGATTATCACTACAAAAAGTTTTTTCCCTCCTGCTGATTATAGCCCATCTTAACTGATTACTCTCGTTATAGTTAGTATGGCAACACCCATTTTTTCATGTCCTCTGTCCACACCTTCCTACTGTAGTTTCCACTGCGTGCACCCGATGAAGTGGGGTTTAGCCCATGAAAGCTTATGCTCAAATAAATGTTAGTCTCTAAGGTGCCACAAGTACTCCTCTTTCTCCCTCTGTTCAGGGGCTGCTCCAGAGCCCCACTGCTGCCTGGAGACAGCTTCTCCTCATGGCTTAGAGCTGCTCCAGTGCTTCCGAGTCTGTCACTCTTTTCACCTCCTACCCCCATGGCCAGTTTCACCCACTCAGTACCCTATCTTCCCCCCACCTGGTATCAATTTAAAATATATAGACCCAGGTATTCTGTGCAATAAAATCAATGTACAATTGTAGTCATATGGGAGCCTTGGATGGACTGGACAATGAAATGCAAATCTTCAGGGAGTGCCTAGATGTACCTGAGCTGGTCTCCCTTTGGCCCATAGCTCAGAGCTTTGTCTCCCTCTCACTGAATCACTCTTAGCTAATAGAAACATCTCTTACTACTAGCTACCAAAATCTGTCTTGTTCTTTACTGGAAAATCCATTCTGCCTTACCATCTACTCTGTGTAGGAAGCAGAACGAAACAGAAAGAATCTCTGTGCATTTCTCCCTTTGGGCAAGGAACAAAGCTACATGCAACTTATCTTGGGAGATAAAACACAGAGGTGTAGCAACGAATGTAATTAACACCACATAGAATTTAAGACACTATTAACATATTTTATAAAGCTGCTACACAATACAGCTTCCTTTTGTATAGAAACTGGTAACCTGAATCCATCTAGAAAGCTAACTTGAATGACTGCAGACATAAGTGATGAATAGCACAATTGTTAAAGGATTGCTCAAGAACTGAGAAGAGTCTCTGCAGTTGACAAAAGGAATATTCCACCATTTGAGAAAGGACAGCTCCACTTGTTCAGACCTGCAAAGCTTGTATCATGCAAGTCTCCACTATTATTCATCTATAGTCATTGTAATCAAAGCATACATGCTAACTAAATTAATCTATAATTAGCTAATGCTATAGTCTATTCACAATTGATAGATACACCATACCAAGGACCACATATAAAGCAATCTCCATCTCTCCCCCTTCAAAAAAGGGGTGCTGAACAGTAGAACATTCACTAAAAGCAACTTTAAAACTAAGATTTCAGCATTAGAAGTCACAAATGCACAAGATACTGTATAACTTGCTGTGATGTTCTGTGATCCCTTGCTGTCAGTAAACTTAACTTAATGCTAAAAATGGCACATTAGGAAACACCGTTGCCTGTTAATTCTTAACAGTTAAGGTCCCATAGCTTAATATTCTAGCTGGAACTTTTTGTTTTTTGTTTAGAGGAAGCACACAATGGTCCAGTGGATAAGGTACTGGAGGAGGAGTCAGGAGCTCTGGGTTCTATTGTTGGGCCTGCCACTGACCTATTTGTGAAGCACAGATGACGATACCATCTCCCCTTTATAAAGCACTTTGAGATCTGTGGATTAAAAGTGTATCTAAGAGCTAGATGTTTTTATATATAAAACTTTTAATATATATAATCACTGCATAAGAAGCAGGGGTGGTTCCAGGCACCAGCGCAGCAAGCACGTGCCTGGGGCGGCAAGCTGCGGGGCGGGGGGAGGGGGGGCGGCCTGCCGGTCTCTGTGAGAGTGTCAGTCAGACAGCCTTTGGCGGCATGCCTGTGGAGGGTCCGCTAGTCCCTCAGCTTTGGTGGCGATTTGGGTGGCAGGTACCGAAGGCGCAGACCAGCAAATCACCCGCCAGAAACACCGCAGAATCTGCCTGACCAGCAGACCGCCCGCAGGCACCAGCCAAGCCACCTGACTGCCGTGCTTGGTGGGCAAAAAAACAGAGCCATCCCTGGCAAAAGGACAATATGTGCATTTATGGATAGATGGAGGAGGTGAGAAAATAATATGAGCAAGCCTGCCGACAAGCTGTACATTTACTAAGAATTTTCATAGACAGAAAGTGTATAGAAAAATAGGTTTAAAAAATATCAGGGTGGATTAAAAATTGTTTTTAAATAAAAAATCAGCTATTTTGATTTGTACTTACATTATAGTACTTTTAATATTAAAGCTGTTTAAAATGAAATCTGAACTTATGCCTTAAGTATATTTAAGGCATAATGTCTAATCTCTTAAACATAAATAATTAAATATGCTGAAATCCATAAGTCTCTATTAAAAATGTAAAAGCAGCTTTCAATATAAAGAAAAAAAAGAGACAACATCTTAATTTTAAAGTCAGTTTTATAATATGCAGGGGCGGTGCTACCATTAAGGCGAACTAGGCGGTTGCTAGGGGCCAAGATTGGGGGTGACAAAAACGGTGCCTCCCCATTTTTTTTTTTTTTTTTTTTTTTTTTTTTTACAGCGGTTCCTCCCCGAGTGGCGCGTCACTGCTCCGCTTGTCCCGCCTCCCGGCTAGCGTGCCAATGAGCTGTTTGGCGCCGCAAGCCTGGGAGGAGAATTAGAGTGGGGGAGGCATGTTTGGGAGGACACAGAGCAGAGTGAGCTGGGGTGAGGAGGTGCCACAGGCTCCTCAGGGTAGTGGTGGGCGGCGAGCTGTCATGGGGGAAAGGTGCCACAGGGCAGGTGGGGGCAGGGAGCTGCCACAGGCTGAGGCGGGGCACAAGGTGGAAGTTTTTGCCTAGGGTGCGAAACTTCCTTGCACCAGCCTGTAAATATGGCACAATAGATTAGCAAAAGTAACTTACAAAACTGCCTCGATCAAGAGACTTAGGGCCAGGTCTACACTGCGACTTTAAATGTTTATGGCCCGATATACCGATTAACGCTGTCCCGTTCACACCGACGTCGTCATTTAATATCAAGTTAAACGGCTCTTAAATCGATTTCGGAACTCTCCCAGACGAGAGGGTAGCACTAAATTCGAAAGTGATAACTCGGATTGGTTCGTGGACGGAAATCGACATTATTGGCCTCCTAGAGGATCCCACAGTGCACCACTGACCGCTCTGGTCCGCATCCGAACCGGATGCGGGAGTGCTAGAAACAGGAACCCGAGACCTTTAGAATGACATGTTCCGCTTTCACGTGTCCGCTCTGATCGGCAGGGGTGGCGATGCAGTTTCAATGCGCAAAAGTTTAGCTCCTGCATTGAACCTTACGGGAGATACTAGATCTGATCGCTGTATGGTGAGACAATCTGTTTTATCAGAGCTCCGTTAAGAACAGAAATGCCAAAGCGTTTGAAAAATAAACTCCAGGATACACAGCGTGCGAGACAACCGTACGGGAAGCCAGAGGACTCAAACGGATCTCAATGGAGGGAGGGAGGGGTAATGGGACTACAGCTACCAGTCTCCACAGCAGTCTCTGAACTATTTAGCATTCTTGGCTGAGGCGCCAATTTGCTGTAGCTTAATACACGGAGTGTCTTGCGTGGTTCACGGAACAGTCGTCAGTTCTCTCCCCCCCCCCCAGCACGTGAAAGAGAAGTAAAATAAATAATTCCTTGAGTACTGTTAAATGTCACCCTCTGTGTATGAATGCTTGCTGGCAGAGAGTACGCGAGGTGTTGACAACTGTGAATACCGTTTGTGATTCTCAGGGTCCATGATTGCTGTGCTATGGCTTTGGCTCAATGCACTCCGCGGAAAAGGCACCAAAGGGTTGTCTGCTGCCTTCACAAAGGGAGGGGTGAGGCTGTACCCAGCACCACCCGGGGCAATGTTTTCTGCCCCATCAGGCACTGTGCTCTCAACCCGGAAGTGGGAACTATGGGATAGCTGAGGAACAGCTACCCACAGTGCACCGCTCCTGAAATCAATGGTAGCTTTGGACCATGGAGGCAAACAATCGATTTCGTGATCCCACTGTGGACGCACTAAACCGATTTTATTAGATCTGTTTTGTAATATCGGTTTAAGCTAATTCGAAATAATCGTGCAGTGTAGATGTACCCTTAGGTTAGTAGGAACTTAAGCTCCAGTGATTTGCACTTAGGGCTTGGCTACACTCACACTTCACAGCACTGCAACTTTTGTGCTCAGGGGTGTGAAAAAACACCCCCCTGAGCGCTGCAAAATGCAGCACTGTAAAGCATCAGTGTAATCAGGGCGGCAGTGCCGCGCTCCCAGCACTGCACGCTACACCCGTAAAGGATGTGGTTTACGTGCAGTGCTGGGAGAGCTCTCTCCCAGCACTGCCACTCTGACCACACTCACATTTCAAAGCGCTGCCATAGCAGCGCTTTGAAATTCCAAGTGTAGCCATACCCTTAGGCATATTTGAAAATTTTCCCAGGCTGATGTGAAATAAATCAGTATAATTCCCTGACTACAATTATTCGCCCTGTTTAATAAACCATTTAGTTTGATAAGAGAAGTTTACATATTAAACACATTACAGGCTGTCTTGTTTAATAAAATATAAATTTTATATGCCATTGTTTATAATTTCAGTTACATTCCTAATGCAGTTTGACACAAATCAAGAGCAAAAAATTAAATTATCTAGTAAATAAGCAATATATCAGTCACCATTTTCTAACATTTTTAAAAAAAGTGTACAATTACTAAAGAATATAGAATAAAAAATATATAGTTTATAGTCATTTTGGTACGTAGGAGCACAAAAGTACCAAATTCAGTAAAAATGCTCTATTTAGCTGTAAATCAACATGTTAGAGTGGTTACATCCATCAATAAGAATACATCTTTCTTTAGAAAATAACTGAAGTACAAATGGAAAATTTGATTAAAAAGTGATTATTTAAATAGAGGCTTTCCACTTGGTTATTTAAAGCAGGATTTAAAATTGCCTTTATTTAAATCAATCCACTCTGAAAAAATGTACACATCGTATAGTCAAACACAGAGTACACCTACATGAGCCTAAAAAAATCCCACCTAATTAGGAAATGCCTGTTAGACAGCAAAGAATTCCTAAATAGTGTCTTCACTGTGAAACCCCTGGAGCAAGGGCTGTCCTTTTCTTATGTGTACAACACTATAGCACAGTGGAGTCCTGGTCTATGACTGGTGCCCCTAGGTACTACAGTGATACAAATAATAATTGTTCTAAACAATTTGATATGCATTACTCTTAAATTCATTCAATACGGAGTTTTTTTTATAAAAAGGATATGATATTTTATTGAACATACAAAACAAAGAGAAAAACCATTAATTACAGCAATACTGTACATATTGCTTTCAGAGCTAATTCTCATTGAGATATAAAACAAGAATTAATCATTTGTTCCATTCAGTTCCTCTAAGTCTTTCAGAAGACGTTTTTTGTGCAGCTGTCACACAAAAGCAGGGTTGTAACCACAAAAGTTTTGGCTTTAAGCCAGGCTCACAAGCTGAACTGCATTCCCAGACTGCACCACAATCTCCTGTCTTGACGAAGGGAGGTGGTGCATCATTGGAATCCATAGACATGGGTTCTGTGGGTCATAGGATACATAGCTCAGACAGGAAACCCTGCTCATAGAGGAGAAAGGGGACATGAGGCACCAAAACTACAACTCCCAGGAGACATCACAGCAGCATTTCATAATCAAAATATATAATTTCTCAAGCATTTGGCTTTTTTGATGGAAAAAAACTAAGTGTCTCCTTTTGGGGGAAAATTTCATTTTGTTGAAAATTCAATTTTTTCCACTGAAAAACAGTTTTGAGGGAGAATTTTCAACTAGCCCCAGTGGTCAGTTTTCTAGTCCCATAGAGAGATACTTTGATTGTCAGAATATCCAGTATCCTTTATCATTTCATATCTAGTAAACTTCTTCTCTCCAAGAAATTGCTTATTTCCCAGAAACAGTGTCCATTATATGCTCCCTGATCAGCTTTTATCCTTTTAGTGTTTAAAATATACAAGTCTGCAAAACAGAGATGCTTGCTTACTATAGGTTCAACACCACAAATAAATACTACTAATAAAAAATGAACAAAGTTTAATTTAAAATGTGCAGCATATTGTTCTTCCTCACTTTTGCTTACAAGGACTATTGATCCTTACAGAGATTATCCTTATCTTTCTAATACACGACTCTACCTTAAACTTCCTTTCATATTCAAAGCTAAAACAGATATACTGTACCAAATCAATCAATTGCCTTGCCTACTTCAAAGAAGGGATGCCAAAAAACATAACGTTCAGTAAATTCATCTTTGGAACACCCTAGCAACTTGTCTAAAGCTAGAATGTCCCTATTCCTTTACAACCATTAAGCCTAGGGTCTGAGAAACCTTTCCATTCCCATGTGGTTCCACATTTTATCCCAATTAAGCAAATCTATTTCACTTCCCTAGGTAACAGGACTTCTGGTGTGTTAGGAAGAGTACATGCCAAATAAACTGTGAGGGCTCAAGAAATATCTACTTTCATGTTCCAAAGGATCTCATGTGTTATTGCCCTCCAAAATTCACCAGTTTGCAGGTAGAGCCAACAAAGATGTAACATGATGCCTCTATACCCACAAGCCTTCTAGCACACTGGTAAGTTTTTCTCATTGATAGTGAAAAGTCAAGAGACAGTGGAATCAATTCCCATTTGGGCCTTAATTTTCATTTCTTTGGGGAGACAGGAAACTGATATAGGAAACAATAATGTGGTCCTTTTTGGCCAAATTTCTTATTTCTGTGCATAGTGCGACCTTCCATACTATTGCACTTACAATCACCGAAAGCACTTAGAGCTTCAGCTCCCTTGATATAGAAGGAAGGAAGCTGCACGGTATTTGCTGTAAGGGCCTGTCGACTCTGGAATGCAAGTCTCCCCCCACATTTATTAGAACCAGGTTTTGTTAAACCTTCCTCACACAGTGCAAGACTTCATTTCATCTTCTTCTGCAACCACCGGGGAGGAAATGGAAAAAGGGTGTTCTGGAGGGTTAGTTGTAGCAAAAAGGAGTTATGAAGTGGGAATGAAGGGTCAATTTGGTGCCAGGGAAAACCTTCCCTCTCGCCCCACACCCAATCAAGAAAGAGCCACCGAACAGTAACTATTTGCATAAATATCAGAGATTCTCACAGCCTGGAACTTAGTAGTAGTGTCTCTGGCACAATTTTATTCCTCGTGTAACTCTCCCGGTGAAGTTAGATGACTGGTGCCCCCCGCATACTAGGGGAGCACCAGCTTAAGGGGAGGACACGTGAGCTCTCTGTGACTTCCCCATGTGACTCCTTCCTGCTCTGCCCCCAGCCAGGGGCCACCATGCTCTTCCTGTCCCCTCCCCATCCTACATTATCGGGGGGGGGCACTTTGTCCTCCTGCTGCACCACCTCCCCTCAGCATGTTCAGCTGCTCTCCCTAGCAGTCAGGCCCGAGCTGCTCCCAGATACTGCCCGGTGCAGCTCAGTAGCTGCCTGGGAGAGTGCCTGGCTGCAGCGGCAGTGGGCTGCCTCACACCCAGGCTTGGCTTCTAGGACAGTGGCTGAATGAGTCAGAGCCCGCACCCCCGCACCTCCCCGGCATGCTCTCTGCGCAGCAGTAGCTGGTTGCAAGAGAGCCTGGCTGGGGTGAGGCCAGCAGCAGCCTGCTCCCTGCCCAGGCTCGACTTCTGAGCGACAGGAGCAGACTCTGAGCATGCTCGAGGGGGCGGGGGGGGGCACTCCAGCTTGCTCAGCCAACTGTCCCCAGAAGCTGAGCACGGGTGGAGGGTAGCCAGGCGCTCTCCCAGTCAGCCGTTGCACTGCACTGAGCAGCGTGGCTGGAAGAGGCTCTAGCCCTGCCCCGTCCTCTCCCCGTCCAGGCTAGCTGGCAGCTGGATGGGGCCCTTGACCCTTTATGCCCCTCCCACCAGTTACCGCTTTGGAATTACACCATGGAAGAATTGAGCCCACTAAGTTTAGCTAGCCAGTAAAGGTCGTCATTCTCAACTGCCGTCCAACAAAGTCAATGGTGCTACGCCAATATACACCAGCAGAGGTCCTGGAAAGAGCAAGTCTCCCTGTTACCTGTATGATCGATCATTCTAGCTGCGGCAATATCAAGAGATACTGCATACAGAAGTCAGTCACGTCAGTCTGGCAAGATTAGAGTGTTTCTTTGCTGTAACTGTAATTTTATTTAAGACATACCCTTGTCAATAAACAGACCTATATATGCATTTACGCCTGTCTTTAGTTTAATCTGACCATTTTGCTCTATATGTTAGCTTTAAAACCAATGCTTATATAATTGATGGGGGTGACTGTCAATAAATATTGACATTACCTAGACACCAACAATGCAAATTTTGTCTGCTCAAGAAATAGGGACAAAAAGATGAAGCTCTCTGTATGTGTAACAATTACCTTAAAGTCTTACAAAGATGGAAATGGTATAAAGCTATAAAATTTGGCAATGTCTGGAGAAGTCTCCCTGCAATAATGCAGCAAAGACACCAAGAAGAGACCCAGATAAGAGTGGATGTAACATAATAGAAGAACTAGACAATATATGTTTCAGGAATAAGTGCAAAAATCTTCCACATTTTCATGCAAACCTTGTGTGAGCACATTTTTCATACATCAGAATGCAAGCTATCCTAGCAAAGGAAATGAGAATCAAATATTTTTTTTAAGCTGCTGAAGAAAATCCACCAACACAAGTACAGAATGAAACATTACTTTCAATCCCAGGAAATCAGTAGCAGGGAGCTTCTCTGATTTATTGCACTTCTAATGCTTGATGACACAATGTGCCCATATGTCACTGTTTCATTCAATGGACATTATTCAGCCACCTGCCACAAGTACAAACCAAGGACTTGTTCCAGCCTCCACTTCTACTATATATGCATTACCCTGCAACCAACAGCCGAAAGAAACCAATATCTGCCAAATCATGAGAAGTGCTCAGTACACAGAGCTGGCTGCCTGCTGGCCAGATCTACACTAGAAAAGTTTTGCCAGAATAGCTACACCCTGAAATGCTCCTGGGTAGATACATTTATTGCAGCAAAAGGTGTTTTTGCCAATATAAACCTATCTTATTTCACTTGAGGAACTGGTATAAGTTACCCTGCTAAAAGCACTTTTTTGCCATTGTAAATGGTGCATACTCTAGGGCTTCTGCTAACATGGAAAGATCATTTAAAAAGAGCCACATAGGTAAGCCAACATTACTATACCAGTGCCAGCTGCCAGTATAGACCAGGCCTTGTATAATACCTACTTTGTGTAAACTAAATGAAAGTTAAGGACACAACATAAATTTGCATGCAAACGTGTAAGCAGTGGTGGTACTCAAGCATATACTTCCATTTTCAAAACACTGATTTCAAATGTTGATAGAAACTAATGCTTTAGCATAATCTCCAACACTAAGACGACATGAAATAAGTATGTGTGCCATATATCAAAGGCAAATACTTGGCATGTGGCTGGAGTTTTTGCATCTTCTGATGATGATATATTGGGAGCATTTATAACTTTAAGGATAATGTGCAGGGAGAGGGACTTCAAGGTCCACCTATCACAAACTATATGAGCAAAAGATTGGGAAGGGAACACAACTCAAGTGCACAGAACAGGTATTTACAGATGTAATTAGACAAGTGGTGCATGTAAATTGGCATATCTGATTGATCAGTAATGAAAGTCTGGATCTTGAGGACCAATTCTGCTCTCTTCCCACGCAAGCATCTATATAAAGTAAAAGTAAATAGCCTCTAAACTAATATGCAAGTCTCTCAGTATTCTTTCATATTTCAAAAAGCACATATTTCCTGATATGCATGGCCTTTTAAAAAAAAAAAAAAAAGGCAGATCTCCAAAGATCAACAAGAAGGAGGATTCATATGCTAAAGTTCTTCATATCTGCCATCTGAAAAAGGAGTCACTGGAGTAAGTGTCTTGAGCATATTTCATTCCATAGCTTTGCTGAAATAACTACTGTTTTTTAATGTCAGCAAATTTATGATTAATAGAGAGTTGCAGTTTTTCACATAGGTTCAGCTAACTCAGAAATGAAGAGTCCAGCACTTGGGGAGATGACGTAGATTTACAACATTCCCTGGAGGACTTTGGCTCTAGGAACCAGTGACGTGAATGCACTCATCTATATACTATATGCAATTTGCATGAGACACACAAAATTGATAATATCCTTAATGTAATAAATAAATGTTATACAGAAAAAAGTTAGTATTAATGGGAATTACTTCAAAATGATTAATCATATACTGAGTAAGTAAAGGGTATACTGTGTTACTAGGATATTTTATTATTGTAACAGTCTGATAGGATATGACTAAAGGGTAAATATTATGAATGAAGCAGAAAAATGAGGTAGAAAAATAATACGAGATCATGTAGTTAAAGATTCTATCATAATGGATATGAACAAGATAGCACAGATAAACATAATTCTGGCATTTCCTAACCTGAATGCTTGATTTTGAAAACATATGATTCTTTTAACATACAGTTTTTTGGGTGGGTATGTTTGTATATATATTTTACACATACCGGTATAAAATTTACATTATATACAGATGCAGTATGTACACATTTTTCAGACAGCACATACTGTGTATGCTTTAGTACAAAATATATTGTACATATATTTGTTGGCTAATTTTTTGCTTTGCTATTATTCTTCACAAATAACTATTCACAATTCATAATGTTATTTTTACTGTATAACCAAAACAGAAAGGACTAAAAACCAATTTTGGTTGACTAACAAAAGGTAGACACAAAAATGCTCAGAGTGTATCGCTGTATTCACACCTTACACACTACTGTAATAATCTTTGTACAAAGTATGCCTTGTAAGGTATCAGTTGAAAGCTCATACGATTTGGTCAGTATCATGTTGAAAAAATGCATGTGGCAACATTGTATGTAAAGTTATAAGATTTCCCTATTGTTATTAACACATATTCCAAGTCCCACACACCTGCCCAAGCAGAGGTTGGCAAAAGAGTCACAAAGGGATATGTACTCTGCTAAATGTGCATTTAAGTAGTAAACAAAAAGTCATCAAGCAGTAAGAGAAACAAAGAAATCTTAAAACAGGTGAGAAAAAGCCAGCAGGGAACAGTCTTCCATATAGACTCTGTCTCTTAGTGCCCAGCTAGAAATGTTTTTCAAGAGAGGGACAGAAACTATTAAAAAAAGGGGGGGGGTGGAGTTGGACCCTCCAAGGTACACCACTCTCAGGTGCATGCGATGGGCAGGGAGAGAGTGAAAGGACAAAGAAAGCACTCGTTAGACTCTGAGGGAGGGGTCCTGTCATAGTATTCTTTCCCAAATCTGAACCTTAGAGTCCAGAAAATGAGATACTAGCATGAATTCCTCTAAGCTTCATTACCAGCTTAGCTCTGATATGCTGCCACCAATCAAAACTCTTGAGTGTTTGATAAACTCTGGTCTCTCCAAAACCTTCCCTGGGGACCCCCAAGACCCAGATCCCCTGGATCTTAATACAAGGAAAGTAAACTCTTTCCCTCACTAGTACCACTCCTAGGCTTCCCCTAGAAGATCACTGTGCTTCAAACTCCATGAAACAGAACACAGAGAAATCAGGTTTCTCCTCCCTTCTTTCCACCTCCCTGGGTATCCCGGAGAGAGAGAGAGAGAGAGAGAGAAACACACCGAGCAGGTTTTTCCTCCCCCTTCCCTCTTCCCCAGAGGCAATACAGATTCACGTTCCGTAAATTTAACACAAAGAGATTCCCCCTCCCTTCGTTCCTCCTGTCTCCCACCCCTTCCCTGGTGAGTACAGACTCAATTCCTCAGCCTTAACCAGAGGACAAAAATCAATTAAGTATCTTTAAAAAGAAAGGTTTTAATAAAAGACAAAAAGAGTAAAAATAATCTCTGTAAATTTAAGATGGAAAATTACAGGGTCTTCAACTTATAGAAAATGGATAAACAGCCTTATCCAGAAAGAATACAATTTAAAGTACTTCCAGCAAACTACACATTTGCAAATACAAAAAAACAATGTAAAAGACTATACTGTTTTTCTACCTTTGTACTTACTAATTTGAAACAGAAGATTAGAGAGCCTGTAGTTACGTGTGGTCACTCTCAGAATCCAGAGAGCACACAGACACAGAACAAAGGACCCACACCCAAACTTCCCTCCACCCAGAGTTGAAAGTATCTTGTCTCCTGATTGGTCCTCTGGTCAGGTGTTCCAGGTCCCTGTTTTGTTAACCCTTTACAGGCGAAAGAGACATTAACCCTTAGCTATCTGTTTATGACAGGTCCTGATCCAGTGTGGTCAGTAATCTGCATGTGGTGAGAAATTTTGCTTGACTTTAATATATTTTGTTAAATTAGGCATAAGTAAACTTTCTCCTTGTATCCATTTCTGGCTTTTATGCCCCATCATTTGTATTCACTTAAAATCTCTCTCTAGTTCATAAACTTGTTTTATTGTTTTATCTAATCCAGTGTGGTTAAATTGAAGTGTCTCCGTAATTCCATTTAGAGTAACAAGTTGTGTGCCTATTATTCTCTTAAAGGATAACAAACAATATAATTTAGACTGTCCACCAGAGGGCTGGGCAGTACAGGACATACATTTCTAGGGGAAATCTCAGACTGGGGGCGTGTTGATCACCCTGCAGTATAATCGAAGCTGGTGAGAGCCCGGGTGTAACCCAAGTATGACTGGCAGGCTGCGGTTACGCAGACACTTAGGGTATGAAAGATTGTTTGTGAGCAGTCCTGTTAGGAGCTACTTCAGCAAGGAACTGTAAGGCACCTGAGGCTGCAGAGCATGAGTGATGCAGCTGCTCATTAGTCTGATATACCCTGGTAATGTCACAGTGGGGATAAGTAAAATATTGACTATATTTGTCAGAAGCGTTGGTCAGGAAATCCTGTCCCCAGTCAGGTCTGCAGAAAAGAGGGGTAGAACCTGCGCTGTGGTTCCCTTCCAGCATTAATGGGGGTGTTTTTTTAATTTAGAAAAGCAGAATTTCATCCTTAGAGCTGAAAGTGGCTCAGAGGACTTTTAGGCGAGGAGGTGGGGGGGATGGAAACAGAAAAAAGTGAGAAAGCGCTTCTTTCATTTTCTTTCCTAAAGAGTTTAAACTGTAACATTATCAGCTGCAGAGTCAGCTCTTTTGCTGAGCAGCCAGTAGTGCAATTAGAGGGCCTACCCACAAGAAAGGGCAGTCTGATACCAGGCAAGGCAGCACAGGATAAGGAACTAAGGGTACATCTTCATGCTGGAGGTGTAGTTAGCAGATCAAGGAGACATGCCTGCGCTAGCATCTCAGATGTACTTTTAGCACGCTAGCTTTCATCAAGGTCAAGCTACTGCGGGTATGTTTACTCAAGCCTCCAACCAGCTCCAGGATAGACATACCGGCAAGTTAGAGACTGAAACCAAATCCTACTTCTGAGGCTGGCTCATTTTGTGGTTCAGTGCGTTCTAAACTTGGATGCTTAAAATTAAGCACCTAAAACAATCAATGTGAGTTACAGATGCTCAGCAGCTCTCAGAATCAGACCATTTTCATTTGGATGCCAAGATGCTGAAAAATTGGAGAGGATTTAGAAGGAAGAAAAAAAAATGTATTCTCACTAACCCTTTCCCAGAACTTCAGGCAGGTCCCCATGCACAGAGGGGGAGACAATGATTGATTTTTCAGGCCCCTCAAAATGCTACAGGTGGCTCTGCTGTGGAGCTCCCAAATGAATACTAGTGGACAAAACAAACAGTGTTTGTGTCTCTGAGCACTGGCAACTAACAAAGCAGCTACGAAGTCTTACTAAAATGCTAGACTACAGTCTTGATTCCCACCCCACTTAAAAGCCACATGGGCAGATAAAAGATGGTAGGCTGCAGGGAGCCACTTGTGGCTCCCCAATTCAAGGCCACACAGTCCCAGACTGCACAGCCCTAACATGTGCTATTGGTGTAAAGTAAGTCACGTGGTACCAATGGAGGAGCATGCAGAGCAGAGCTCAGTTAGCCCACTGCTTTCCCATAATGCCCCCCTTTTCCATTAAGCAAAGGGAAGTATAGCTGATGCAAAAAAGGGCAGGACCGCCTCTACCAACTTTCCACCAGTGAAGAACATCCTTGTGCTGAGGGAATAATTTGCTGATTTTCTCTGAAGACCATTTCATGCTGCTTATGCATAAGGCTAAGATTTTGTCATGCATATTTTTAGTAAAAATCACAGACAGGTCACAGGCAATAAAGAAAAATTCACAGAAGCCTGTGACCTGTCCATGACTTTTACTAGAAATATGCATAACAAAATGGAGAGCTCTGGGGTCCCCACACCACCCCTGGGGGCTGTCTGGAAGCTCCCAGGGTGCCCCAGCTGCCCACAGCAGCTCCGAGCTTCCAGGCCACTCAGTCCTCTGGCAGCTGAGAGCTCTGGGCCCCACAGTTCCCAGACGTCATGGGCGAAGTGGGGGGACCCTGCAGCTCCCAAGTGCTGCGGGCTCAAGTCACAGAGGTCTCTGGAAGTCTGGATTCAGTGACTTCCATGACCTCCGTGTCAAAATCATACACTGACTTAGGCAATGCAGAGCATCATTAACAGACCAGAGCATCCAGCCCCACATCTCCACCAGCACTAGAAAATTTTATTTGTGTAGAATGGACTGCAAACTTGTCATGGCCATTTCTTGATTGTGTCTGTTACTATGGCTTCTCCAGAATACAGCTTTATAAAACATAAAGTGATCAAGACCTACTTGAGTTTTCATGAGTCAAGAGACTCTGAGGATTTTCAATGATAGCAATAGAATATGAACTGTCAGAAAGCCTTAAGTACGACAGCCTGACAGATGAATCTGTATGCAGAAAAATCAGGAAGGTCCCTCTGGAACTGGGAGTTGCTGGAGTTTAAACTGCTGTAAAAGCTTCTAGTAGTTTTAGAAAGAGATGTGAGAAGAATAGCTATATGGGTATACAGACCTTATTTAAAAATCTGTATTTTAAATGGGTTTTGCCTTGATGAACTTTAAAAGTCATTTTTCTATCAAGCTGTAGATTTCAGAAGATGAGCTGTCTCACTATAGCTCAGCTCCAAAATAGGAAGATTTTCGGGATTGCCTTGTGTGCAAGAACGAGAACATTTCTGTTTTTAGATTAGTGAAGGAAGAAGTGGAAATGATTAATCAATCAGAAAATAAAAATAAATTCAGACTTATGATCAATTTCATGTTGAGCAACTGGTTGCCCAGATTTCTCCAATTAGTCAGTTTTATATTCAATTTTCTGTAAACTGATGACAATGTCTTTAAGACATTTGATCAGATGAGACCATGCCAGCTTCCTCAAAAGTGGAATGAGAGCCTCATTCAAAATTGACTGTACCAAGTTGAATAGCTCCAAAATAGGCCTCGCACCTAACTTCAGAGAAAGGTGACGGAAATTGCAGTGCCCAAAATTTGTAAACTGTAAGAACCCAGGGTAAGGCCTAGAATCCTCCTCTTTTGGGTCAACAAGTCACCTGGGGTGAGATAGATGTTCTAAAATCTCCAGGACTGACCACCTTAGGGGAGAGGAAGTCACAACATCAACTAATAGGCCACCATTATTTATTGTATATTTCTAATTAGCTGGGAGACAGAGTCTTTTTATATTCTTTCCTTTTAGGATGTGGACATGAACGTGTGACTACATGTATGCATGAGCTCCCATGAAGCCCACACACCTGGTGCCAGAACAGAAATTTCCCCAGGTTTAAACTGCCCTAAACACTGTCTTTCAAAGACACTCATAGCGTATTCTGGGAAAAGCCTTGACAAATTTGAGATTTTAATCTATAAATTTCTACTAAATAAGACTTGTTAAACTTCTATTTATTGAGAGTGTTCTATTCAAGTTTTTATTACAGATATGTCTACACATACCCATTGAAGAAGCTCAGATCACTCACACTGCCAGGACTACACTCTGTTTTTAGCATGCTAGTTCAGTCAGAGCTAGCGACAGTATATCTCCTTGAGCTGGAATTTACACCTCCATCTTGAAGTGTCAATGTACCAATAGCGTCTATGTGTTGGGAGGAGGGACAGGGACAGGTTAGCTACCATACAACAATCAGAGCAGGGTAAAAATTTTCAACAAAGGCTTGTAAAAAAAAAAAAAAAAAGTTTTTACTGAAACTAAATGATTTTCAAATTTGTGTTGATTTTGCTGTAGTGTTAGTTACGAAAAAAACCTAAACATATTGTTTTAAAATATCAAAACATTTTGTTTTGTCACTTTAGAAACCAAACATTGATTGTTCAATTCAAAACAAGTTTTCATTTCAAAACTTTTTATAACAGAAATTCAAAAATGTTTTATCGTTTTTTATTATGAGCAATTGTATACTGCATTCAACTCAAAATGAATTTTCTTCAACTTTTGAAAATTGCCAACAAGCAAAAAAAGCCATTATTCACCCATCTCCAGTAAGAACTGAAGTCTAAGAAGGAAGTTTTATAATTGGCTGTGAGTTCATGCTTCACACATTAGACAATACTTTGGTTTCAGTATTAAGATACTCAATCAGATTTAAATTTTCAAGTTCCTGATGCAGTTGGTAAAATTCTTTCTATGGGGTTTTTATAAATAAATGGACAGCCACCTTCTCAGAAAGCATGAGGACTGATTACTTTTGGTAGTAATTTGAAGCTTTTACTCTAATCCAATATTGAGACTACTTTGGTTTTAGTCTTCATTTAGATTTAAAATGAAAAAGGAGCCTGCTCAAGGCTCTAGGTGCCCTAATATCTTCATTAATTAAAATATTTTTTATATCTATATAAATCCCAGCAGCAATGAAATAATCACTCTGACAGGAACTCAGCCCACCAGACACCTACAGAGATTCCTTTCCACCCCTTCTTCACTGTGGGAAACACAGCTTCAGCCTTCTCCAAAAACCCTCTCAAACAGATGTCTTTTGCAGCGTGCTTGGATGGTCACCAAACTCTCCTCGTTTGCACCAAATGGGGGTGGAGGGGGAGGAAGTAACAGATTCTAGGAGCCCTCACAGAGCCCTACCAGCCTCCCTATCTTTTACGACAAGGAGAAAATCAAGTTTGAGTACCCCTGCTGACCACAGCTGTGGCAGTATGGGAGAAAGATGTAGTGTTAAAAGCTTAACTCTGGCAATATTTTTTCTTGACTATTTTAAGAGATTTAAATATATATATAAAATAGAAATGGACATTGAGTTATATTTCTCTTAATATGCTACATGGGTCCAAAACTCTTGACACACTGGAATAGATACCAGCCAGTCAAAAGCCTGACCACCGGCTCCCCACAAATAGTCTATGGCTCTCAGGAGGGAGCAGGGTTCAAAGAGTATGTTTTGGAGAGGACTGAGGTATCCAGTAGGAATTGTCAAATGAGGGCACGAGGCAGAGATTACTGGAAAAAGAAGGGGACCCATTTCTCTCTCATTTTCTATGCTTTCGTCTGTTCTCCTTTTCCTCATTTACTTCTCTTCCCCCCCCCCCCCTCAAATTTTCCTGGTTTTTCTCATCCTCTGTCCTCCCCTCTTCTATAGTTCTCACCTTCACATCACTCTACGTGCCACTGGGGAATGGGGGACAGCCTCCAAACACAATAAATTCCAGGGATCCACTGGGCAGGAAGGCTCCATCCAATGCCATAAAATTGTTCTCTCTCCCTGATCCTGTATGGCAACCCCATCTCTAGTGAAAGCCCAACTCTCTGAGAAGGACCAATACTGGTGCAAAAACTCTGCATGTGCAGTCCTCCCCACTCTCTCACCGAGAGTTGAGGCACAGAGCACAAGTTAATTAAGATCCATGCTGCATTAACTGCTATACAGATAATTGCTCACATTGCTGCTCATCAACACTGTCCCCTCCCAGAACTTCATACCCCTTCTCAGAGTTTTGTTCCCTACAGTGCTTCAGGGCCCAGAAGAACATGGCCATATGAAAATCATAACATTATAATTGGTTTGACAACTGACATTTTTCCACACCATTTTTTGGTTGCAATTCTTGATAAGATTTTCTTGAAATTCTGAATGTCCAACAAATTAAAAGCATCTCTGGGTGGCATTATCAAGCAGCTCAGCCCATAGATATTTAGTATTTTATAATACATGAAGTTCACACAATGCTCATGCCAGTTTAATCTTTGGAAAAGCAGTTGCTATGATAGTGTTTTAGACTTTTCTTCATTCATGAAATTTTTCTTCTGACAGTCAGAACCACGTTCAGGGCTACAGCGAGGACATACACAAAGATGCAAGTTTCTTTACTACCAGAAACATGATAGGATATTTTCCTAGTACAACTAACTTCTACAAGGAGATCGGTATTCCATATTTTATTCTTTTCGATGTGGTATCTTTATTTAATTTTAACTGTCACAGTAATATCTCCAAATTTGGAGACAAATGTGTCACTTAAAGATACTTTAAATCACCATGGTTCCTTCACAGTTCCTTCAATGCAGCAGCAAGATAAACCAGTAGTTTGCTAACACCTGATCAAGCTGAAGACAGACTATGGGCTTGGCTACACTTGCAAGTTGCAGCGCTGGTGAGGGGGTTGCAGCGCTGCAACTTACCAGGTGTCCACACTTACAGAGCTCAGCCAGCGCTGCAACTCCCTTCCTGCAGCGCTGGCTGTACACCTGGTCCGCTACGGGTGTAGCGAATCCAGCGCTGCTGAAGCAGCAGCTGCTGCATCAGGTGTGGACACTCCACCAGCACTCGACTGCGCTCCAGGGTATTTATTGGGTTATCCAACATTCCTGTATACAACAACGGAAGGTACTTCCCCGGAGCTACTTATCTAAAAAAACAAACACAGCTGCCTTTGCTGCAGCGAGCGAGCGAGCGAGGCTTTGGAACGTTCACAGCTGTTCGCTTGGGAGACAAATTAGCACGGCGGGGGCGGGGAGGGGAGGGAAGGGATCCGTCGGAGAAGCTGTTATCTGGTCAAGCCTTACATTTAGAGTTGATTGAGAGAGGGGTGGGGAATATGGCCAGAATTTGCAAGGCAGGGAGCCCACACAGTGTCTGCTCCAAAAATCACTTCTCTCTGTCTCCCGAGCTCCCGTCACAACTCCACCCACGCCTCTTTGAAAAGCACGTTGCAGCCACTTGAACACTGGGATAGCGGCCCACATAGCACCGCTCCCAACAGGCGCGCAAATGCGCAGATGTGGCAGCCAGCGCTGATCGTGTCAGTGATGGACACACTGCAGCGCTGGCCCTACACAGCTGTACGACCACAACTGTAACTACCAGCGCTGCAAAAATGTAAGTGTAGCGATGAGCTATGACAGTAGTTTGAAAGTTCACTTGTCTTTCTGAATTTTAACGAAACATCAGAAAATTCTACTTCCGACAGTCTACTGTGCTATACTTCAGCAATTGCTTCCCAAAATATTTGAAATTAAGGAATGAAATTGCTGTTAGTGATGTGTGTGTGTTAGTACTTTCAAGACAACATTTTTTATGTCTATGCCTGTTGTCCCAGGCGTGAGGGAAAACTGAGCTCTTGGATCTCCCAGTCTAGTAGAATTATATGAACACATCCAGCCAGTTGTCCTGTGTCAGATATATTCATCGATTCCTTATATACCACACTGTAAAAATCAGTTTTATACAACTGAACCTATCTGTTTCTAAAGCTATGTTGCAGAGGTAACTGCAGTTGATACGATATGTTGAACACTGCAGATCTGTTCCCATCAGACACACCAACATTAGCAACTTACACAAAAACTTACAAAAAATATTCAAATGGTGGGTTCAATCATGCAGCAACGCAGCAGACAAGTTGTAATGTAGCCTTGAACTTTGGGCCTCTGCAAGGCTGGACACTGAAAGGTATCTGCTAAATCTCTGAATAGCATGAAGACTTCATAATTCCTCATTAACATTTTCCGAGTAATTTGCTTAGCATCATGTATTAGAAATAAACCAGACAAAATGAACCATGTCTCCATCATGAGAAATTGCTACTTCAAGAGGACTTGAGAAATAAAAATTTAAAACAAGGATTAAGAAGCAAGAAGAAATCCATTCACTTTTAGCATGCACAAAGTTGACAAAAAGCCTTTACTGGTGAATAAGCAGGAAGTCAGGAGTACACTCGGTGGAAAATCAAAGACAGGTAAAAAATATTGGGAGACTATGAAACAATGTGTTTTCTTTTTTTCTATAGGTGCTTTGATTCCAGTGGAGTATCTGCTTCTTATTGAAACTGTCATGCTGAACAATGCAGGTATTTAAAATGATTCCAACTAGGCTTTCAAGTTAGCACTTCATTTAGTTGACTAGAAAAGACCAAGCTGACTGAAGACTGTTTTCTAGAAGGCTGAATTAACTTGCTTTAGGGAATCCTACTTCTCCATACATAATATCCCAGGCTTCTTTGCTAGTGCCTTTATTAGCAGAAATTCACACACACACAATTTTTTATCAAAGATTCTCACTTTAAAAAGAAATCTGATTTGTTCAAAGAAGGCAGCAAGCATAGCGTGCAGCATCTGCCTCCAACCTGGCCAGAAGAGAACATCTCTAGAGATGAAAGGATGCTTTCAATGTTAACCTTTTCTCCTGAGACTGCCCATAACTGGCACCATCATTATTTTGCGAGATAGACTCAGTTCACGTTACCTGTAGTAGAATAGGTGAATGAACAGCAGTCATAACCGCATTCAGTCTCTACCGATTTGGGCTGAATTCAGGCCAGCCAACTAGAGGCAGAAGTCTTCATATCTTATTACTAATCTCCATATTTTATTTTAGGCTGCACTTCAATCTAAACAGTTTAGTAAGAAGAGAGTCTGACAGTGAGAACATAAAGGGAGAAAAAGTACTTTTTTAAAAATGCATTTTGCTTTGGAATGTGAATTCAACACAACCACAAGGACATCTCACTGTTTTGTTCTAATTACATTGCATGGCAATCATGGGCCTGGATGGGGCCCACTGAGAAGCCCAACGCTGCAGAATGGAGGAGCACTGTCTGAATTACATCATCCTTGTTTTGTCACCTGCTTCCTCTTCAGACTATTTACTTTTGAGCCCAGTACAATTCACTTACATTAACAAGCACATCCTTACTTTCTGTATTATTGAAGGACCATATTCAAATAATTTTTTTCAAGCAACAGAAAGCCAAGCAATAGAAATCACGGGTCTCAGGAAAGGTAGATGGATTATATAAATGGAATTCTGTAACATTAGTTTTCAAAGCTGGTTGAAAGATCTTCAATAATGTTTGCCACAACTGATTTTCGTCACACTTTTCAAATTCACAAAATTAAAGAAACCAAAGGGCTTCTTACGGTGATGATGGTGCAATTAAACGTACAATAAAGTCTTCTGCTCAAAAATTGGCAGTTGTAAATTTTCTGACAGTGAACACAATAGAGAGACAGACCCTGATTAAGCTCAAGACCCACTCAACCAAAGCCACTTCAATAATTTATTTTGTGGCAATTTTTATTTCTTTTAAATCTGAGAATCTATTATTTCCCTGATTTAGAAGGAATGTGTTATACAGCAAATAGAAATGTTCTGGACAGAGGATCAAGGAGAAGCCAAGATGAAAGTCTCAGATTATTTCCCCACTGTAGGCAGGTATGCCTGAGGCCTCATATTTCAACTGTGAGCACCCATTAATTTCAGCTGGAGTTGTGTATGTTCAGATCACCTGACAATCAAGCCCTAGGGTTCATTGGTGTGGTGCACATCATTAATATCTCTTTTAGGGAGAGATCAAGTTATCAGCTTCTCTAACAGAAACTTGATGGTTTCTCGAGCAGAGCATACAAACACCAGAAGCTGGGTAACTATCAGCAAGTATCACATCTTCCATTTTTGGTTAAAATCACAGAGAAGGTTGCAGTGAAACCACCCTGAGTACCTCATTGCCTCAGATCTCCATGATCCTTGTCATTTTGGTTTAAGACCTGAGTACCAAACCTAAGCTACGCTGGTTGTATTGAAGCCAATCCTCTCATAAACAACGGAAGATCTGGTGTCCTTACTGATACTATGAGATATGTCAGTAGCTTTTGACACTGTTGATCATGAGGTATTGTTAACTCACTTGCCAGACTCCAGCAGTGGATAGTGCTGATATTAGGTGGGCTCCAATGTTTCCTGGCTAAACACTCCCAGAAAGTGATATGGGGAGGTTGCTCCTCTTCTGTCGGCTATTCTGTAAAGTTCTGCAGGTATCCATCTGTTCTTAATTCGTGTTCACCTTGTTTACAGAGCTGTCAGCAAGATCAGTGAGAGGACGCAGGCTGCAGTGTTTTCAGTTTGATAGCTCTCCACTCTGTATTCTAGTGCTCCTGACCCAGTCATTGCTGTTGCACTTCTTGCCCAGGGCCTAAGGGAGGGTGGGACACAGCTGAGAGCCAGGTGGCTGAAGCTCAATATGGATAAGGCTGAAGCATTGCTGACAGGATGAGGGGAGCATCTGGTTGATATAACAAGGCTGGTGTCTCCCCCTTTTACTGAGGGTGTGTTCCTGCCTTTGTTACTTAAGTTTGTATCTTGGGGTTTTACTGACTCCCCAGTTGCTGCTGATAATCATACAGCATTAGTGTCCAGGAATGCTTTTTACCATCTCTACTTGGTCAGGAGATTGTGACTTTAGTTGTGGTTTTTTCAGACACACAGAAGCAAACCTTACTACTGTGATCCATGCCTGTGTCATCTCAAGATGGGATTACTAAAATACACTCAAACTAAGGTTCCATTTTAGGCCAATCCAGAAATTTAAAAGATAGTGGGTAGCTGTATTCTGCACTTACTGAGCAGTGCATCTCTGTGGCAGTATAAGTCATGAGTCCTTCATGATCTGTACTGGCTACCTGTTGGTTTCCCGATTGAATTTAAGGGGTTGGTTTAGATCTATCAAGCCCTAAACAGCTTTGAACCTTGCTATTTAAGAGACTGTTTCTCTCCGTGCACCAATCAATGGGAACAGCACAGAGGGACAGAAGGGATTTGGGCCTAATGACTAAATTGATCCAGAGGGGGGCACAAAGGAATTATGAGGGAGATTTCAAGGTGCATGAGGGAGAGAAGAAAGAAGAAATTATATAAATTTCCACATCTGATTTTGGCTGGAAATGCAAGAACCAAAATATCATGAGAAAGGCTATTCTACAGTTTTTGACTCATCTGAAATCTTGAAGTACTAAAAATGTCAAGGGAGACCTAAATTTTGCAAAATGTTTGCCTTGATGGCTTGTTCAAACAGCTTCAGATAAGCTTAAAAGAAGCATTGTGCCTGAACTTGAGAATGTTATGTTTGCCCAGGACTAATGTAAACTAGGAGTTTACAAAAGAGAAGCCTAAATATGGATTTAGAAGCCTTGCTTTATGTACCCACCTCAATTTCAGAAGAGCTGAGCACCCAACAGCTCTCACTAATTTGAAAGTGGCAAGGAATTAGGTGCTTAGCACTTTTAAAAAACAGGCAGGGGGGTCATGATATCACCCTCATGAGCAGCATCACCCTATACATAAACCTGGATCGTAATGGGTTCCAATTTTAAAAACATATGTGTGATGAGATAATTACACTAAGTAACCTTCCCCCATTAACCTCGACAGACCCTTTTACGGTCTGTTTACAGCCACGCAGTTAAAACTACATTGTTGATTTTTTGTTCATTCGAGTGCATGAGGGCTGTTGTAATGTGAGGTCATGAATGAGTATTGACAGAATGAAAGCTGACACAAGAAACCCAACGTGCCAAAGGGCTGATTGTTCATAAACTATTGATTAGCAAGCACTGAAAACAAACAAAGAAAAAACCCAGCAATTACCCACTTAGCCGTGCTGTTGTATACTTCAATCTTGTATTCCAGTAATACATGACTGGGAGGAAATATGGTCAAGCAGCAACACATATTTCTCTATTAAGCTACAGAAGAAATATCTTTCCTTTAATCATTTCCAGTGCCACTGGAAACGTAAGCTACTTTGTCCCAGATATTGTATTGTTACAGATAAATGAAGGAAACTTGTATTAAAAAAAGCTCTCTAGCTACTGACCATTTTCTATTCCAATAAGCCATACTTAACAGTAAGTGCTATTTTTCAATCTGCTTGTCTACTAGCCATTGACTCAATTTCCAGCTTTCAATTTTTCTTCTCATACCAACTTCCCAGCTGATCAACAAGAGAGAGGAATTGATTACTCATGTAGAAAGGTAAGATAACATAACTAAAATGCTGCATTGCTTCAGTCACGATGATTTTTGCACAGCTGAATCCACAGTAGTTAACACAGTGCAAAGGGATATAAAAAATACCAACAAAAGTATTTCAAAACCTGAAAGGGCAGTGTGATCGGGTGCCTGGATGGATCACGCTAAGAATGCTATACACAGGGCAGACCGCAGGGAATGGGGGAGACAATCCCCAAAACTGGTGGTTTATTCTATAATTAGATTCACTAAACCAGTAACAAAACAGCTTCTGTAATACCACATCGATTAACAAGAAGCTATATACAGTCTCCTTCAAGCAATCCAGCCCTTGGCCCCCATCTAGACAGTCACATCTAATATAGTGAGGGTTTAGTGAAAACCTGATTCACCATATGTGAATTTCACCAGTCCCAAAACGATCAGACACTGATCCCCAGGTCAATATGAATTTCATATCTTACCCAATAATTACACAGATGCTAATCCTTTACTAACTAAAAGATTAAATATTTAATAACAAAGGGAAAAAGAAAGAAGAGTTGCAGTGGTACAGTTCAATATACATCCTGATATGAGTAAAGCCATTAGGTTGGTTTCATAGCAGAGACGTTGAGGCTGCTGATTTGTAAAAGTCTTTCTGGAATCAATTTAAAAGGTTTACAGTCCAATAGGCAGTCCAGCTGAAGAGTCTTTCCATTTATTTTCCATGCATTTTCCAGGTTATTACAAATAATTATTTGGAAGATCTCCATTTTATGACTTATATTTTCCCTGTTTAAACTTTGAACAGACTAGAAATGGCATGATCAGGCTTGGGGCTTTCCTTTAAAGTCCTCTAGCAAGCTGATAAGCCTCTTTTGACACAGCAGGACCTTTCCTGAGGAAGAATAGGCAGTGCAGATTGTTGCTTTGAAGCTAATCTACCTCCTGTGCATACACAGGTAAACTAGTTGCATTCACTCACATAAGGCAATTAGCCATTCAGACTATCAAGACAGTGCACAGGTGATTTACTATGTGGAATTACACGGAGAGATTAGGACAAATGATATTAGGCCACAAATTCCATCTAAATGATAGAGATCAAAAGGGGATTTGAGTTAACAGAATACAGTAATGAAGCATTAGACGACAGGAACAGGATTTAGCATCTACAAGCCAATTAGATCACTTTGTTAGATTTCTAATAGAATTCAGGTAAACACTTAGTGTCTACCCTTGATTTCTATTACTACAAATAAATGGGTTGATGATTGCTGGTCTAGTACATCTCTTTGAAATTCACATACAAGTAGATTGTCTTCATCACCTCTTGTTAAGCTGTCATGGGTCACACCCAGATCAGTGTCAGAGGCAGATTCTCTGCCCTACCCATGCTCTGGGAGATTTTCAAATGATTGGCTAGAACTGGCCAGAAATCAGAGGTGGAAAACGCATAAGATGTCAGCCATAAAATCCCCTCAGAACAGAGTTCTCCCACACACTACAGATTTGCAGCATAATGAAAGTGCAAACTTAAATGTTTCTACTATACCACAAAAAATGGACTTATTTTGACAAAGCTTTAAATCCAGTACTGCATATGCATTACCTAAAGAAAGTGACAATTTCAGACAACCTTTGTACTAGTCAGATCCTGAAGATACAGCTCTGCACAATACCAGAGAGTCAAAGAAGATTTCAATCTGAATTCTAGATAAGGATGTGACTGGAAAAACAAAGACTGAAGCATTGTGATATCAAGGAATCCTTAGTACTGGATCTGCTAACAACAACACAGACAGATACTGAAAATCAATAAAAGTGAGTAAGAGAGAGAAAGCAAACAAGCCAAAGAGACTCACTTCAAACATTAATATCAAAACAAACTAGAAACACTGCAGCAGAAAGAGTGATGCATTTCTGGCAAGACAGACCATATTTTGATGATCTGTGTACACAGAGGAAGCTCCTCAGGGACCACAGGGAGAATGTTCTGTAGAGTTGTGTCTTTTTGCTACAGTCTCTTGGTCATATTCAGACCTCACATAGAGCAGAACTATTCTACGGACTGCATACACCAGCACTATGTTTGCTCCTCTCTTTTAGGGTCATGTGCCGCTAAGTCCTAAAGGATGTGGAGCTTTTTTCCTTTGCTCACAGTCCCTTGCCTTGGACACAGAAGATGAGGTATCCTGTCTTTGTATGCTGAGTGACAAACATGAGTATCATTGCTATGCAGGTCAGAAAGCCAGTAGAAACCTAACGTGCAGTGTTTAATGCTGGTGGGAAGAATGGACTAGATTTCAGCAAAGAATGGCAGATAGCATTCCACCAACTCCCCCTTCCCACTTTGGGACTTAATTAGAAATACAAGTTTAATGGTACATGGAGGTAGAAGCACTCACAGCCAAAAAAATAACAACCGAGATGAAAAACCATGTACTCCTTAATTATACTTTTACATCCAATGCATATAGCATCTGTCAAACACAGGGCCAGATTTTTCACTGTCTTTCATCTCACATAGTCATTTACTCCCATGTTTGAATGGAACCTAGCCCAAAGGGGAGAATGAGGTAAAGAGGCACCCAAACTACAACTCCCATAAGGCACCATGGAACATAGCCGTAGATGAAGTTTAATGTTGAACTGACTCAAAATGAAATGTTTTGATTCAGGAATGTTGAAACATTTCATCTGAATTTTAAAAAATGTCAGAGCAGTTGAAAAAGGTTCACATCTTGATTTCAGATGAAAACAAAAGCTGAAATACTGGACTGTACAATGGCATGGAAATGCTGATTTTCACTCAGTTCTACTCATTCACTAATTGTGACTATTTGCATAAACAGGAGTGCCTGAGGGGGAACAGCTGTTCATCATACCACATATGAACAAGTGTTTGCTAATCATTTGCTACTTGTTATTTGCCTGTTTTAAAACTTTTCATCATCCAGTAAGGGAGGAAAAAAATAATATAAGGCATTGTAAGTGACCAATCACGCACTATAAACAAAAGTTCAAGAGCCACCCAAAGGCTAAAATTATTTGACCAAGCTATCTGGCAAGTATTTACAAATAATGAATACAGTTAGATAGGTCCAGTGGTATGTCTACACTTGGAGCTGGAGAGGTAAATTCCAGCCTGAGGAGATATACCTGCATCAGCTCTCACTGAGCTAGGACACTAAATATAGACTATAGTTGTGGTGGCATGAGCAGCTACCCACCCCACAGCCTTGAGATTAGGATTTGTTGGATAATTTGTTGATAATAAATCATTTGGTCAGCTCTAATTATACCTCCATCTTCTGTTAGGAAATATGCCTATTATGATTATTTCTGCCACAAAGAGGAATTTTATCTTGTCTGAAGTCAAACAAAGGAATGTGATGGCTGCATTTTCTGATTTGGGTCATTTTCTGGGTGTTGTAAAAACTACCTAGATCAATTAGATGCTGCAGCTCTATGCAACTGAAGAGTGGCATTATAGCAACAGGGGCTATTGTTTCCATTTTATATCTATCCAAGCGGAGGATTCAAATTGGTCGCAAAAGATATAATTCAGATGATAAGGAGAAGACTAAGTGGCTGATCTGCAATTTGGAATAAATGATTCTTTGGAGATGAAAGAGGATTCTTTTTATACAATGCAGCTAGCCAAACAAGCTCTATATAAAGCGTCTTACAGTACTAAATAAAATGCCTTTTTAACCTGGTTTCATCCCAATTTAGAACACCTGTGACATGATCTGTGAAAGGAACAGAGGATTTTAATTTAAATACAAGACAGACTTTACCTTTATCTTTGTTATGGTGGAGACTGGTTTTCTTTTTATGAAAGGAAGGGGAAGGAGAAATAAAGGCTAGTTTGATAAAGAACTTTGCAACATGGCTTTTCCAATTCACATTGAATCAATCTAGTAATTCTTATGAATTTTACTGCATGGTTACTGGAAGGTGACATAAGGTTATTAAGTTCTAAACAGTGGCGCCAATTCTGTTCTTACTTGCACAAGTGTTAGTCAACTGACATACAGTGAAGCTACTCTTGATTTAAACTGCTGTAATTGAGAGGAAATCAGGCCCAATATTTGCAATCCTCCCCAGAGACCAAACTGAAGGAATTTAAAATTAGAATTGCCTCTTCAACGTAGGGTGACTAGATGTTCCAATTTTATAGGAACAGTCCCAATATTCAGGCCTTTTTCTTATATAGGCACCTATTACCCCACCCCCACCCCCACCCCATCCCAATTCTTCATACTGGCAATCTAGTCACCCTCTTTCAATGAGAAGTGCATTTTGTTATTATTACAGAGGAATCTTAATTATCCAGATAATTTGGATGATGCTGAATATGCTCATGGAATCAGTAGGACATATACTCAAACACTGAGAATTTACTATAAATGACAATGCAGATAGTGGTGTTGGTGGAGAGAGTTGGTTGGACCAGGACTCATGCTGTATATCATGTGTTTGAGCTCTTGTAAACACAATTTTATAACAGGAAAAGCTGACAGGTAAATATTTACCTGATAAGAAAGTAAACGATTCAATGGAGTTGCACTAGGGTAACAGAGCTGAATTTTGACTTTACATTTTCAAAAATTTGTCAGTGAAAATGTACTGTATATTCACACCAGTCCATGACAAAATTAATCTTGATGCTTTATATGAAGTGCCATTGCCGTAAAAGTCATTAGCTTTTTCCTTCTTTCCTGCATACATAGTAAGGATTTAATTTAGCCTTTTAATATCATCATGTGAAACAATACCATTATATGCCATAGGAATCTGAATCTTACTGTTTGTTACAATCTATGCCCAAAGCATCACTCTCAAAATACTTTCAGATATTCCCTGGTTCAGAATGTCAGAGATGCAGAATGCCTAAGAGTTCAGACCTTTTAGACTAATATGAGCAAGAACCTTCAGAGTTAAAAATTGCTGACATCTTACATATCTGAGTAATTCTGACCACATGAAAAGGATATTTAGTTCCCTTGCTCAATAAAACAAAAAAAATACAACAATTTGTCTCCAAAATAAGTCTCCAGAAAAGGAGACTACAACACTATTTGATTATTAAGCATACAACAGTGGTTCTTCAGAAATGATCTAAAAGTCCATTCATTTTAATCAAACATTTCATTTTTAAACACAAAATACAATAATACAGCATACAATTCTTTAGTGTTGTTCTTTGTAAGTTATTTCAAAGTACTGTCAGATAATTCAAGATTTGTTTTAACAATTAACCCCCATGAGATAACCAAACAAGGACGCATGAATTCTTTGTTACATTTGTTACTTCAGTTTGTTGCAAGTAATTTATCAGAGAACTTTAACCGTTGGTTCTGTTTGCAAATCAGTCCTGATTTCTTCACACACACTTTTTATTCGTTAGTATCCACAGAGTAGTTGATGTGAACAAATGTATGAGTTGTTCATGAACAATTTACTCTGACAATTCATTAGGGGATCAATCACGCGCACCAAAACTAAGTCATATGGATGTTTTTTCCTTCCTGACTGGATAACTGAACCAGTAGAACACAGACTAATCAATCACACAATATTTGTTGTACAAATTTTGACACAACAGTCAAGCCTACTAGAATTCATGAAACTTTCAGGATTCATCAATATTTTAAACCAGATATCATCTGAATAGTCTAACCACTAATAATATGATCCCATGGACAGAGTGCACTTGATATACGTTTATTTTCATGAAAAATATTCACACACTTTATCATCATTCACTTGGTTCTATTCATGACATTGTTGATTTATGATGATAAAGATAGCAAATGGTCAGCTGAAAGTGTACAAAGCAGGTATTAATTCTCTTTGGGGGAAATATGAAAAAATGAATATAAACCACACACATCTGTATCTATATTTTAGCTTATTCTCCAAACCTGAGCAAGTGTGGTTTTCCAAAACTGTGCCAAAAGGTCACAGAGAGGTGTGTTATGTATTTGTGGTAGGGAAAGAGTATCCACTGTCCTCCTGAGGTGAAGATACAGTTTTGGTAGTTTATCTATGCTATCTGGTGGTTACGTTCATGGTGAGGTGCATGTCTTTGGGTGGAGGAGAAGGAAACACGAAAGTAGGTTTTTTTATGAATACACGTGCACACAAAACCTAGGAACAGTTGATGAGTAAAGCATTGTTTTCAGCTCTAATGTGGATGGGATCAATTCTAATCTCTTCTGCAACAATTCCAGGCAAAGGTCCTTTGCCTTTATGCTCCCGCTGAAAGACAGCACTCCCTTTCCTGTCTTCTGCAACATCCTCATCTCTGACCTCAACAAATGCAATCTTGCCCAATTTATATCCTGTCATGGATCCACAGGCTCCATGCTATGGCCCCAGCTTTGGAGCAGTGTCTAGGAGGAACCCCTTCAATGTGCCAGACCTCCAAGGGATCTCATATTTCCTCTAGGGTAAGCCACACGGCTTCACCGCCTCCTTAGACTGGACGTCTGGGTCTGCAGCATTCCTTCACACTGTGAGCTTTGTTCAGTGAAGTCGAACAGAGACAGACCCCTGATGGAGACTTGTACACTCTTCAGGGACTAATGTATCTTGCTAAGTCTTTGTCACAGCGTTGTCAGAACAGAAAGGTTTATTGGCCATCTGGAGCACAGCATAGGAAGCCCTTAGGTTAGCAGACGAATGAACATCAAAGCATAGTGACCATTCTGGGTAGTGCAGAGCCCAGTCATGCATCATTGTTTGAGCGGTCTCTCTCTCCATCTGATCTCCTGTCAGACTCCAGGTGAAAGCCCCAACTGCCTCCTGCAGCCAACACTTACTCCATCTCACGCCTTGTCAGTCCTTTGTTCCCAAGCTGGAGAAATGTTGCTCTGCCCCTCCTACCCCCACTGAGAGAAGAGGAAGTCTCTCTCTCTCTGGGTCATTGGCTGCTAGGTATCAATGTCAGGGCGAATGGATTTACTATTGTCTTCTGAGATGCTCCACGGATATGGGGGGCCAAGACCCAGACAGCTAGGCCACACCCAAATCTTTGTCTCTTGGCCTAACCTGAGAGCAAACTGCCCTTTCTCACCCCTTAGGTAACAGTGCTGCACGCAGAAGAAACGGAGGACGCAGGCCTCCTAACAATATTACAAAAAAATTCCACTTAGTCACATATCAATTCAAAACACTGCTGTAAAGATAATTTTTCTGGCTTGTCATTTTGATCATGTCACCCCTCTCTTTGCATCCCTCTACTAGCTCCCCTTTCTCCACTGCACCAAAGACAAAACTAATTGGCTCCACTTCCAAGACTCTTCTCCATTCTCATTATCTCTCATTTGTGATCAAGATGTCAACTCTGACCTCCACTCTGCCGAAGCTGGCATATTTCACTTCCTTGTGCTTGTAATCTTTGTGTTTTCAATCATACTGCTCCTCATACACAGGTATCCACATAGGCAGCTTATTGTCCTCCTACAAATTCCTCCTTAAAACTTATTTGATTTGATGCCTACAAAATAGTTGCCAATAGTTAGGCGGTTGGCATACTGAGATCACTGCCTATCATCCTGATCAATACTGTCTCATTGTTTCCTCATGTTGTGTCTGCATCCACCTGTTGTCTCCTGTCTTATATTTAGACTGTAAATTTCTTGAGGCGGGAATCTTGGTTTTTGTTCTGTGGTTGTACAGCACCGTGCATAATGGGGGGTCGTGATCCATGACTGAGGTTTCTAAGCTACTATGAAATAAATAACACTCGCTGTACAGTAGCAAACTTGCTGTAGATCTTGAGGGTACATCTGCACAGTAATGTGTCAGAGAACCCTGGGCTTGAACATCTACATTGCATTTTAACTCTCAGTTAAGAATTTTTTGACCAATATTCAAACCTTGGGCTCTGGCACCCGCACTTCAGTGCACAGACCTGAGTCAAAGTAACCATATTCCAGAGTGCCTAGTGACCCCTTCACGTCACCACTCGAGCCCTAAGAACACGGTGCACCGTTGGAAAATTCTACTGCCCATGCTGCACATTACAGGAAGTTTGAACTGCTCCCAACACAGCCTGCTGAGTGGCCATTATATTCTGGGCACTCCCAGCTACCAGAGCTAGCAACATGGAGGAATTGCCTTCTGACAAACTTCTGCTTGATCTTTCACTCTTGTGTCAGAAAACTGGCAGAGCATCCCTGAGGCACTGGTAGAAATTTCAGTAATGTTTTCTGTCCCACCAAAGGTACCTGACTGATTTCCTGATGGAGCTGCAGAAGGAGTACTTTGGCATCACAGACTAACACTAGCAGATGCTGCAGTATACTTGGCATAGTCACTGATGACCCCTATGTACACGGCAGCTTCTAGTATAGGGCAACAAGCATGGACTGATGGGACCACATGATCATGCAGACCCGGGATGACCAGCAGTAGATCCAGAACTTTCACATGAAGAAAGCCATATTTCTGGAGCTTTATGAGCAGCTTGCCTCCACCCTCCAGAGTAAAGACACACATCAGAGGTCACCCTTGCTGGTCCAGAAACGGATTACTATATCCATCTAGAAGCTGGCTACCTCAGACTGCTACAGGTCCATTGCCAATCACTTTAGGGTTGGAAAGATGATTGCAGATAAAGTGGTGGCAGAGGTGACTGAGGCAAATCAGGTGTGTGGTTTATCCCAAGGTGGCAGGCATTATAGACATTTCACAGGTAGCTGCTGGTTTTGAGAGAATGAGGTTTCCTAACTGTGGCGGGGCCATTGATAGGACTCATGTGTCCATACTTTGCCCTCCTCAAGGAGCACACAAGTACCTAACCGCAAAGGGTGCAAAGCCATTGTTATGCAGGCACTAGTGGACCTCAGAGGCAGATTTATGAATGTCAAAATTGGCTGTACAGGAGAATTTCGCAGTGCCAGAGGTTTTTCCCCCTATATTCATGGACAGGCTGGGACACTATTCTCACCAAATGACATTGACAAATTACGTTACTCTCCCCACTGTTATTCTGGAGACCCCACATACCTTCTCTTTTGCCTTGGCTTATGAAACCATACCCTAACTTGAGAGGCCCTGGCAAAAGAAGTTTTAATTACACTCTCATTAGGTCTAGAATGATTGCTGAGTGTGCTTTTGGCACATTAAAATCTCGTTGGAGGTGTCTACAGGCCTGTTTGGATGGCAGTGTAATTAATACTGCCCACATTACTGTGGCTTGCTGTGCTCTTCACAACCTTTGTGAAGCCAGACATGAGCCATTTCCCCCCGAATGGACCTATGACAGTGAGAGGATGCTGGATCAGTACTCTCAGCCAGAAAGTGCAGCTACCACTGCGGAAGCTGATTGCACCCCGGCAGCAGAAGTAAGAGATGTTTTGTGTGCTCACATTAGGGACTCAGAGGTACTATTCCCCCTCTTCCACTGGGCCATGCATGAATATCCTGGGGGGGAGGAGGGGAAAGAGAGAGAGAGAGAACACAAAGCAATGGATCATTTTGGACAGGGAGCAGTTCTGGGGAGGGGTGGTCTTGATTGCCATGCAATGTAAGACAGAATGACATGATGATAAATGAATTTGTTTGTGAGGTGGGGCAGCAGCATAGCTGTACAGATAGCATTTACTGAAGAACTGTACCTAGATAACTAGAGGAATACTGTTTGCTTTGTAATGCTTAGTTACTCCTTAACAGATTTTTAGCTTTATTATCTCAAATCATAATTGTATGATGTGATGCATTGATTACAAATAAACAGACATGTTCTGTTTTCAAGAAAGTTTATTGCTATCAGTGTATCACAGTCTTGGGCAGGCCAGCTGCCATTACAAAACCAGCCACACAAAGAGAAAGGGCAGGAAATAGTTCATAACCAACACAATCCCCCTACTACTGCATGTCCCCTGGCCCAAGCTCACCTTTCCCGTCTTTACGCATTTACTCTTCCACTCCACTCTCCTGACCCCAAGTGAGGTTTACAATGGAGAGGGATGGGAAAAGGAAGGCTGCACGGTATTTAATTGCCCTGCTCAGCAGCTCATGAGTCCTAAATACATGGTCCGCTCTGACATGGAATTGTCCAAGCTACTGCTGGGCTGAGGGTATGTTGCAGGGGCATCATGCCATGGCATGGGAGAGGCAGAGGGGCCAGTGCACTTGCAGCCATTATAGACAGGACTTTTTGGAACAGTTTTCTCTGTTGGGCTCTGTCCTCCTCACTTAGCTGCCATTCCTGTTCCAGTAATTGTCAGCGTACTGTTGTTCCAGTATTTCATCCTTCTTCTTCTGGTACTGGACCTGCTGGTCTGCCCTCTCAAAAGCATCGATTATAACTTCATCACAGAAGCGCTTCCTTTTGGAACAATCCGTGAGTACGTGGGGCCAGAGATCGAGTTCCTGAAGAACAGCAGGCAGGATGAGCTGAGGGTCCTGAAACAGGACAAGAAACGGGGTGTTGTTATTTAAAATAGCTCTGTGGAGGAGCACAGAATTAATACCTGGAATTCAAGGACATAAAATGTAACAGTTCTAAAGTGAACCTACACACATTGTGAATGGGATGCGTCAGTCTTCACACTGTCTCTTGATACAGCCTTGTTAATCATAGTTACAGAAGTGCAGAGGCAATGGTAAGTTTAAAAATTAAAACCTTTACTGCTTCGTAAAAAGTTCATAATGAATTGCGCCCTCGCTGCAAATGACTGTCATATCAGGCCTTTCATATTTTTAAAACATAACTGTTCTTGTGGTGCCCTAGTGGCAGAGAGAGATGTTATTCCAAGCTGCTGGAGGGAAACTTGCTGTGTGTGCAGCAGACATTCAAACAGTGACCAAACAGCATATTTGTGAAGCGAGCGTACTCAGTGCTTAATCTGTGCCAGGGCTTGGCACTTCATAACCCCGGCACCTCTGGGCTTGCTGTGCCAGATATGAAAATAAAATAAAAATCTCCATTTTTTGCTCTGAAGAGTGTTTTTCTTAAAAATTCTCAATACAATTGTATCCATCGGGGCTGTAACCAGGGCGGGGAAAGCGGGGCAGCCACCTGGGGGGCAAACCTAAGTGGAGGCAGCCAGAAAAATGGGGCAGATGGAAAAAATAGTAGAGGATCGAGCCCTGCAACAGGACTGGGATCCCATTACCATACCACCCTTACTTCTGCACTGCTGCTGGCAACGGCACTGCCTTCAGACCTGGGCAGCCTAACATGAGGGAATCACTTAAACACATGGCTTTCCCTGTTACTTGCTGTATCTATGTAAAACTCTCTGGAACCAGCAGTATGAATCCACCCCAGTATCCACCCCACCAGGCTTACCTCTGACAGAAATGGACACGGTTTGGAAATACAGAATAATGTTTCCCAAACACACACAGTTCACTGTTTACAGGCTGCATAGACCCAGGAGGAGTGACTGCATAGGGGCAAATTTCTAATTATGACAGGAAAACAGGAATGACCATAGCAAATCTTGGTAAATTAACAGTTAAAATAAACTTTACAGCTGGGTAGGAACGTTTGAAATTCCGAGTTGCCATTTTGAATTATGAGGGGGAGGGGGATGCAGAGGAAGAGGGCTGCCTACATACCATGATATAATCCATCATTAGTGACCAAACACTGATCACCTGGGCGTACCATTTTTGCATTGCTTCTTAAAGCAGAAATTCCTCCTGTTACTGTAATAACAAACATTAAATTTAAATCAAACACTTACCGGGATCTGGGGAGGCTTCTCTCCCCATGGCGTTCTCAGCAGACTTGGCAGCAGCCTGTTCCTCAGGGCAAAAAGCTCTTCCAAGCATGGACTGAGAATCTGCTGTTGATCTTGATCCACAGTCGGCTCTGGAACTTGTTTAATTAAAATAGTCACTACATGATCCTGGCTGGGAGTCTGTTGTTGGCTTCAAATCAGTCCCCATGCTGCATTCTGGGGGCCAGCAGGACACCATCCTGCCTCACCAGGTCATCATGAAACACAGTTGGCTCTGTGCTGGGCGCAGTGCCCAGATCTGGTCAAAGTCATCATAAAATGGGCATGTCATTGGCGAGTTGCCTGATGTGCAATTTTTATCCCTAGTCTTCCTGTATTCACTCTTTAGCCTCTTGATTCACATACTGCACTGATTACCTGTCCAGAAACTCTGCAGAGCTCCCAGCTTTTTATCTATCTGTTGGTATGCGTGGTCACTCCTGGTGCTTTGCTGAAATCCACAGTTCTACTGGCCTTACACCACAGATTCACCAAAATCTGGCTGTGCTCTTGTGGCCAGGAACCAGCCCACTTTGCAAAAGACTTGATCAGCTTGCTGTCCATTTCAAATCCTGGAAGCTCTCTGATACTGTGCTTGCAGATTGGTGATCAGAAGACAATGGGTTAACACTGACCTGAACTGCTGTCATTCATAAGGGGGTGGGGAGGTAGCTTCCCTTTGCAATAGAGTGCATTGCAGATTGTTAGCATGGAGAGGACTAAGGAAGTTGCCCCAATGAACTCTGGGATTCCTCCAGCTAATTCCTAGGACCAAAGTAAGCTGGTGCCATGTCTACCCTGCAAAGCAATAGGGCTTGGACCCTATGTTCCTGTTTGACCCAAGCTCAGACCGTCCAGCCCTGCAGGGTCGTGGAATCCTGGATTCAAGGCCTGGATTAAGGCAACTGCAGTGTTGATGCAAGAAGAGAGAGGGGGGCTTGCCTCAAGGCCAGGCTTACATTGCTGTTTAGACATACCCTGAGCTTTGCCCTCACAATACTAAGCATTAGGTTTTTGGTTTGGGTGGGGTTAAGACTGTTTTTTGCAAAGACTTGCTCATTCTAATATTGCATACAATTATAGTTTTAAAAGTTGCCCTGTTAACAGAGAAACTTACAGTTGCATTCTATAAGCTGTTGGTATAACTTGTGATATTTTTGTTGGTGAAGGAAATCACACAGTAAATTTAGTGATTAAATGAAGTCTTGCATGCCTGTGGATGTTGGTATAAGTCAGAGAATCTGAAAATCCTGGAGTTTCCAAATCTGGGTCCATAACAGGGCATGTTTGCCCTTCAGTAGGCTGCAGGCCTGGCACAGTCCTCTTGCAGACCCTTAACAGATATCAGGCTAAGATATGACTCTGATCCATACCCCAAGTTCAAATCCAGGTATATCACTATTTTCAAAGGCAAGATCTAAAAATCTCAAGAATAAATAGGAACGAGGCTATTGCACTCAAAACATGTACAAGAAAAGCTATAAATATCCAGCAAACCAAGAATCATTTCACCTGGTTAGGAAAATCCTCACTTCCATGAAGATAAGGTTTAATTTTAATAAAATGCACTCTGCTTAAAGTACTCAGTACATGTTAAAGGAGACAACTTAAAATGTGAAAAGTATGGAAATTATAGCCTGCATGTATCTGTTTCTCCTCATCTGGGCAGTAAGAGTTATTTTCCCCTAAGTTTTGTTTAAAAAGTCTCAAATAACTTAATAAACATCATGAGTCTCATTTGGAAGATTCACGTAAGCCATGGCAAAGTTGTAATGAGAGTGCACACAGCTGGTTAGTTCAAATTTCAGTTTGGACAGACTCCCCTTAGAAAAAAAGATTTAAATGAAATGATGTGCATGTATAAGTATATTCAAAAATGGGATGAAAACAGATATTGACTCTCTCACACACACGCGTGTGCAAAAAGGCTAGCTGGCCTCGAATTTAAGAAACTATTTGTCACAGACTTTGTTTCCCATGCCCTTGGGGTGTAACAGGGCCATGCACTAATCCAGACTCCAATCCTCAGGATTCAAACAGTCATCAGCACAGGTCCAGGCATGGAAGATTCAGCCTTCCAGCCAAGTCCCATTTGAGTCCACTTCCTTCCAGGGTTATCAGAGGTCCAAAGGGGGGATGAGGGAGGAGGAAGACGACCCACTCACACGCCTCCCTTCCTTCAAGGGGCCTCTGGCAGGGTATATTCCAATTCAGCACCCACCAGTAAGTGACTAATAAGAGTTCCAAAGTAATCGTAATCATTCAGAGGGCAACCAACCTTTCTCTGAAGAGGCTCAAATAGGCAGCAGTTGTGCAAGCACTTCCTGTTTTCAACTACACTCTCCTCTGGGAAAGGAGGACTGAAGGTCTCGTCTCCTCCCAGGGCTACTGCTAACTGAGCCGAGTTTCACCTTTTCAGGCCCTTCTTCCAGGCCTGACCTGCCCAACTACACCAGCAAGGCATGAGTGCTTGAGCCCATACCAGATTGTTAACTCTTGCCTGGCCAGTGCGGGTTTGTACACACTCCACCACACTACCACATAGCAACAAGAGGTTGACAACAGGGAGAGATGAAGATGTCAGAGGAACCCAAGAAGAAAGTCGGACTGTTTTTTGTTACAGTAAACAAAGCAGAATAATACAATTTCACAAGAGAGCACAACGAAATTATACATTTCTGAAGAGGATTTTCTTTTGTCTCTTCAGAAGACAAAACACTTAACTTTTGGGGGCAAGAAAGCTAAAATTTTGTAATCACAGCAAATTGCACCAACATTTATTAGTATACCTGCTTTCACCCCAAAAAGGCAGCTAGATATCCAACTATTAATATTAAATGCCCACAGTTCAGTGCAAGCACAGAATTATACACACACACACACACCACACACACCACACAAGAATTCAAAAACAGAGATTGAGTTGAGATCTGGATGAAAATCTGTCCTTCAGTCCTTCCTGACAGTTGCTTTACAGTATGCTTACCTACAAAACACATCGTTATAGCAGAGGATTCATGACCTCAAAAGGGCCTGCCTCCACAGATGCTAGGAGCAGAGACAGACATTGTCATGGATGTGGTATGCTTCACCTTCTGCACTGGCTGGAGGAGATTTGTGCATGAAGAGATCAGAGAGGTATAATCCAGCCCTTAAACTTCCTGCACCTTAATTTGCTCATCTGTAAATCAGGGACAATGGTGTTCAGAGACCAAATTAATTAGAACATATAAAAAGCAGATTGAGATCTATAAACGCAAAGAGGAAACCAAGATTATTCAGATAAATGAGAATTAGGTCTTCGGACTCAGGGGCTTTAATCCAGCAGTTGTGCACAGAACTCAAATAGAATGTTGGCTTCCAATCCTCCCTTGGAGTTAATAAAAATTCCATACATTGCACAACTTCCTAACTTGGCTTTTTACCAGTATTAGAGAAAAAAGTATAAACAACTAAAAGATCTGCAGTTTGAATTATGTGCAGGTGAACTGTCTACAGGCTTATGTAGGACTTGCACTCCAGTAATTTCCCACTTTTGTGAGGAGTCACAGCAAATTATGTTTTTAAACCCCATTTCAATATTATCAATCCAGCTGGCTGAAAAATGCTGAATGTTTTTCAGAAATACTTTCCAGAATCTCTATTTTTAAAAACATTTCAACTAGCCTTTAAGTAGGTTAGGAAAAAGTCACCCCCAACAAACAGAGTTTCACATCATTTCCAGAAGTACAAAAAAAAATGTTTACCATTTCTAACAGTCAGCTAGTGAACCAGTTCTCCTCTCTCTTTACCCAGTGTGTTTTGATAGCAGAAAGGTCTCTCTCTAACTGTGATTTCATGTGCAAGCCCAGGATCAGAGCCCTTCAGGCCTTTGTGCCAAGCAATTGTATTTTATTAGTTATTGATCAAGCAGCTTGGCACTCTGTTCTGCATAGCCTTATATTAAACATGTTGTGCATTTCAAGTCCTGCAATCAGTTCCGTGACCAAATTTAGCACCATACTTATCTTCTGATGACCAATAAGTCTTTCAAATAGACATCTGATTTCTTGTTCATGAATGTCAAATTCCCCCACAAAAAATCCTATTTAACCCAAAAACTTTCCAAAACCTAACATTATTCATGAGTTGAGACTATAGATATATAAAAATATATAAACAAGAGCACATGCGCGCAAATGTACAACTTATCTGTGCTAAAATACCTTATTTTATTATCCAGCACACCCCCGCTAGCCCCTGAGGTCTCATCCACCTGTTAGATCTACCTTTCAGGTTGTAAACGATTTAGGGCAGGGACTGTCATGTCTGAAATGTAGGTGCCATTGTAAAGTAAACATTAAATAAAGTATTCTGCCCATGAAAAAAGGTAGACAACCTAATTATCTAGTTATGAAGGACAGAATATTTTCAAGCACTTTTAAAATAATCCATTTAAGAATTAATATTGCCTTATAGTCTCTTCATCCAGTGCAAAATGCCTATTGATTGTCAATGGCAGTTGCTCATATGGATTAGGGACAGTACCTAACCTAACCTGCCAAACAAAATACTTGGAGAGCTGCTCAGACAACTCCCTTATTTACACTTAGAATTCATATAAAAAGTCTGATTATACAGCGCTGTGATCTATGCCTATCATTTCTCTCCACTATCCCTTGCGGAGGAAGTTCAAAGGGGACATTTACATTGTTTGCAATGCTCTGATTGGTCCCTCAGAGGTTACAATTCTTTCATTCTTCTAAAAACTAGAAAGCGAGCTAAAGCCAAAAACTTTGTGGACTTCAGAAAGCTAGTCTCAGAAAGATTTTATTTATTGTACAATAAAAAGCTAATAGACCTCTACAATAATGAATAGATGTATGGCAATAACCATAACATTTGCCAATACCCTTTAGAGCAAACAAATGTTTATATATGTTCATGTTGTTTTCATAAATTTAAGCCTAAAATCTTTAGATGAATGTGCCTTCCCATTTTAAAAGTAAGGGTACACCAAAACATAAATATGTGGCTATATAATCAAATGTATTTAATTGGAAACTAGAGCATTTGATAAATGTTGTTTTGGACTTAAAACAACAACAAGCTTCCATGTCCTATTTCCAACAGTGTTCTTAAGATAGGCGAATACCTTTTATAAAGAGGTCAAAATCTGCTTTTCCTGATTACAAAAATCATAATTTGATACTAAAAGGGAAATTACATTAGGTTTTGACTTTGTAGACCTCAAAAACTCAGTTCCAATAATTAAAAAACAAGAACATCCACAAACCACAAGTTCTCTGCACTGTCCAGGACAAGCCAGGATAATTCTCAATTATCCCACCCCTCCAAGAGGTAACCTAGGTAAGTTCTACCTTGTTTACCTTGCCCTGGAACATTTTCCAGCTGGTGGGCCAGCTAGGACAGAATTTGGTACTGTAATGTACTATGCAATAATCCATCCTATAGTCTCATTACAGGAGACATGGGCCTAATTAGAAAACCAAATCTCTCACTATCTGACAGAAAGACCTGGGAATGTTCTATGGATAATGACTCTCCCTCTTGAGTTGGAGAAGGGAGAAGCACCTTTTTCTCACCATTCTTGAACAAACTTCTCAAGGCTGAAAAGTGGTGCTGACTGGCTCAGGAAAGAGCTTCACCCAGCTCTCCTTCATCAAAAGGAACAGTCACCCAGAAAAGGCCTTTGGTGGCAATGAAGGAGAAACAACAGAAGGCAAAACAGAGGGACCACAAAAGACAACACTCCCCCCATCACCCCAAAAGTTTCTATATTCTATATACCATGTGCTTCTCTATAATCAGAGAATTTCACAGACTCCTGGGGTCTGATTCCAGGCAGTATTTTAAAAAGAAAAAGATTCTGGAACAGAGCTATTTGCTTATAAGCAACAACAATTAAATGAGCGAGCATTTCCTGGGAATTAATGACTAGCTGGGGAAGTTGATGGCACAAGGCAAAGCTGAGGATCACTAATCCCCTGGAAATGCTATTTACCAAGCTTGTTACTTCTATCTTTTGTAAGTATAAAACATCTGGCACACCATGAACCTGAGACAGGACCACTACTCAAGGCAGGAGATGGGCAAAGTCTGCTTCCTTCCTCCAGTTGAGTATTCCTTACTCCAAGAGAAGCCTCCGTGAAATCAATGGTCCTTCTCAAAAAGTGAGGGACTACTTAACATGAACAAAGATGCCAGAATTAGGCCCTTAATAAAGTGAACAGTTGTAACTTTAAATCTGTAGCAGCTGTGCAAAATTACATGGTTTAAATTCTGCTACATTGTGATGGCACAGCACAGGTAGATACAATGAAGTATATTTTCTTAACTCCTAATGCTGACAGGTGTTGTACATGCACAGCTTAAAATATACTCATGTCTTTGCATCTTTTTTCAATTGAAAGATTAGTGTGAGAAACTCTCTTTACAAGGCTACATTAGTGACTGGTATCCAGCTGGATACCAATGAGAAATGGTTCACCATAAGGGAGGCAGAATAGTCCAAAGGATAGTACACCAGGCAGAGAGAGGAGGCAACCTACTTTGTACTTCCAGATTTGGCCCTTAGATTACCATGGCCAAGTCACTTAGCTTCTCCACACTGTCTCCCAACTCCTCTGTTGGGGACCATTACCTTCCTCTATTAAGCATTTTGAGATCTACAGATGACAAGTACTACAGAAGTGCTGATTATTTCACAAGGGCCAGCACTTACAGTGGGAGATGGGTAGTTTGTTTGTTTGTTTAAATATGATCATTTTCTATGACAACAAGCAGCAGGCATTAAGACATCCATTACTGGTAGCCATCTACCTATACTACCTCATGCAGTCACCTCCAGCTCTGGTTATTCACACATCACGGACCTAGTCACAGCCACGGAGAACTGGATGTGCCTGTACATCTCTTTTGTACTATGCAGAGCTCCATCAAACCTAGGGCAAGCACTAGCCCATCTAAACTATAATTTAATGTCATTATAATAAAGTCACATCTGGGGAAAAATTTCTAGCAACACTTGAAATACATGTTTCTATTTCTCATACAGGTTTTCTGCAAGGAGTTAAACAGCTTTGTTAGTTCTGGACTGCAGATTAGAGTGCTTTTGCAGAATTCCTCATCGCTTCTCAAACATCTCTCTCACATCCTAAAGTAACTAATACAACTATATAATATAACTAATGGGGCCACAACTGTGGTACCCCTAACCCACCCAGCAATATTGTCAATCCATCCAACTACACACTCAGCCCAGAAGAAAAGTCTG
>NC_133774.1:71837916-71863296 GCF_003597395.2 Chelonoidis abingdonii | reverse complement strand
GGCCAACGCTGATGAGGTCCCTTTTAATCCCCGCAGCCCCTTGAGCTGAGGGTGGCCGCACAACTCACTGAACCTTAGCCAAGGTCCAGCCGATGGACAGCTGTTCGTCTGAGTTACATTCCACGCCCCACCTACTTAAGTGACGGAGGGTGTAGACTCGGCAATGTTGCAGTGGTTCACCACAAGACCGGTAGCCGCCATAGACTCGCTTCTGCTGTGCATGCTTGAGCAGGAGCGTCTCTGGTGGTATGTGCTACAGCACAGCATAGGTCCATATCCTTCTCTTATTTTTCTGGTTTAGACTTGGATCAGGTGGTGTTTGTGATTTTTCCCTCCCATTCATGTTACCTACTGGCGCAGCTGAACATATCCAACTCCCCTGGCCACCAAGAGAGGACATATACCCTCTCAGGACCCTTCTCTAGGTTCGGCATAGGAGGCTGGTACAGGGCGCTATTTGTCATGGTGTTCCAGTTAATATTACATGCAACTCCTGTTTGGGGGCTACTCCCGCATTGGCCCTACAAACAACTTAATGCCAAACAACTTGATGTTGTATGGTGTGTGGGCTGGGATTACCTGCAGGCTGGCCTGATGATAACACGAGCGCTTCCTCAGCTCACGCCTCCTACTCATGCTCCCTTCCTTCTTAAACCCTACCTACCTTGATGACATCCGTTCATCATTCTGGACCCACGGAAGGAGGGACTCTGAAAAATCCACCACGATTCACAACTTCCACCCCCCATTTTTTCACCTCCAGCCTGGACCAACTCTACACGGGGAGGTCCACTTTCTAGACACCATGGTGCAAAATAAGTGATGGTCAATTAAACACCCCCTATATCGAAAACCTACGACGCTACACTACCTTCTGCCTATCCAGCTTCCATCACCGGGCACTCACACGGATCCATTGTCCAGCCAAGCACTGACAGGTTACAACCGCCTCTGCCTCTAACCCCTCAGACAGAGACCAACCACCTACCAAATCTCCACCAAGCATTTCTCAAAACTACAATACCCGCACGAGGAAATTTAGGACACAGTATCAACAGAGCCCAGACGTGTACCCAGAAGCCTCCTTACTGCAGACAAACCCACAGAAAGAAACCAACAGGACTCACTGGCTATCACAACAGACCCCAGCTAAACCTCTCCAAAACGCATTCATCGGGATCTACAACCCATCCTGGACATGATCCCACACTTTCACGGTTCTTGGGATGCAGGCATCCTTGCCCACAGACAAGCCTTGCCAACGTGAAAGTTTTCTCACCAGCATGCACACCGACCATAGTACTCTGCTCAGGAACCAATCCATGCAACCATAACCTTCGATGCCAACTCTGCCCACTCTACACAGCGAACATCATTAGGACCTACCGATCAGCCATACATCACTGGGTTCATTCACACTGCACATCCACCAATGTATTACGCCATCATTTGCCAGCAATGCCCTGTCATAAGTATGATAGGTAAGTAAGTGTTAAGTTCTTTTACCTGGAAAGGGTAACAAACACTGGACCGAGGACCAATCAGAGAACTGGGATTGTTTAAAGTCAGGGGCGGGGGGAAATTTGATATACTTCGGGGTCTTTGTTGTTTTTCTCGGCTATGGGTAGAACAAGTTTCCTTCTAACTCTCTCTTATCTTCAACATATTCTACTAAAAGTCTGTGAGTCAAAGGGAAGCAGAGTAATTCGGCTATGAGAGCTTTGTGGTGTATGTACAGATGTGGATTGCTGTGTCTTTGTTGTTCCTCGCTGTGAGGACAAGCTTCTCCTAACTCCATCTTATCTCAGTTTCTTCCAAACATCTGTGAGTACACGGAAAGCAGTAATTCGGCTATGATGAGCTTTGTTGCGCTTGTTGTTGCTATTTACAGGTGTGTGATTTGTGGATGGGTTTAATCGGGCTATCTTTAATCAGACTGTTCTATTCTTATTTCTTATTAAGCAAGAGCCTGTTATTGAGTTTCTTAATGCAAGCTTTATGTTTATATTTTTCTTCTTTTTTTTCTGTAAAAAGTTTTCTTTTAACACTTTGTGGAAGTTTCTTTTCTAGTGAGGCAGAGGGGGAGGGAAAAAGCCCAAAACTCTGTGTCTCACCTTCCTATGTCAGGGCGGGAAAGCTGCAGGACAAGGGAGGGGGATCCTTAGTGTGAGCTGACTAGGTGAGATGCCCTAGCCTCGGGGAGCTAGATTGCCTCTCGGTTGTATTCAAGGATGTGGACAGTATCATTGCACCGTGTAACCCTAGGAACAGGGGGGCGGGAAGCTGACCTGAGAGGAAGAGAAGAGAGGAGACCCAGGGGTCTGAAGTCTTGGGGGTCCCCAAAGGAAGGTTGGGGACCACCAGAAGAGAGGAAAGGGGCCGTGGTCAGCCCTATAACTTCACTGACCTGGTGGCAAGCAAGACATCCAAGCTCTGGGTAGTGTGGTGAGGTTGGGGGTTTCATAGGTAAGCACCCCCAGGTCTTGGACGCTAAGTCCAATCTGGTACAGAGCAATTGCACAAGCCCCTCTGCTATGTACATCGGCCAAACTGGAAGTCACTCGGAAAAGAATTAAATGGACAGAAATCAGCTATCAGGAATGGCAATATACAAAAACCTGATACTGAGTAGTCATCTTCACCCTCCTGGCCACATCTTAGCAGACCTTAGGTTGGGCTATCCTGCCAGCAAAAAAAACTTCAGGACCAGACTTCAAAGAGAACAACTGCTGACGCTTTCAGTTCTCTGCATACCCATCAGCGCTCTGGATAAACAAAGACTGTGAATGGCTTGCCAATTACAGAACCAGTTTCTCCTCCCTTGGTTTTCACACCTCTACTGCTAGAACAGGGCCTCACCCTCCCTGATTGAACTAACCTCGTTATCTCTAGCTTGCTTGCTAGCATATATATACCTCCCCCTGGAAATTTCCACTACCTGCGTCTGACGAAGTGGGTATTCACCCACGAAAGCTCACGCTCCAAAACGTCTATAAGGTGCCACAGGATTCTCTGCTGCTAATACAACTCTATTACTTTAACTTCTGAAGCCCAGACACATCTGCAGTATTTCTAAGAATTTTTACCCCAAGGGTAAGAATTAATTTTTCATGTGAGAAATACAAGTTTTCTAGATATTTTTTTTTAAAACCAAAAAGCCACCATAAAGATAGATAGCTGTTGGAACAAGTAATGCCATAGAAATAATAAATATAAACTGTTCTCTGGAGAATAACATTCTCCATTTTAACAGTCCTTCCATAAACACAAACAAGCTGTGAAAATTATACAGAAAGATCCACCTACAGCAACCATTTCAAACCACCTCCAGCACTTATTATACAGAAGAAATTGAAAGGTTGACAGCACAAGACATTCTGCACGTTAACTAATAAATGTTCAGTATGCATATACGATGTAATATTCTGGCAACACAATCTATTCTGTCACTGCCCACTCAGAAATCCTAATTCTTGATTTAAGAGCATTAACCCCTCCACACCTCCTCCTTCCCCCTCCCCCATATATCCCATCTAGTTTACAAGTATAACTATATATACGGCAAATGACAGACATCTTGCACACAAAATAAAAATATTGTTCAGGATGTACGCATTACTTTTCTAAAATATGCTGGTAATAGAACTGGACCTGGTAACCTCTCAAAACCAAATGCATTTTGTGTTTATTCTCCATGTAGTACATCTTTCAATGCATCTGTAATTAAAAATAAGTATCTGCATATTCCAATCAGTAGTCTATTTTGTTTGGTTTGAAAAACTTTGCTCACATAAAATACAATTTGTTTACACTGTAATAAGATGAATTTAGGGCTCATAAAAGGTACCATTGACTGCACTGAAAACTGAATTCCTCTGTTTTTCCCACAGAGCATGCAGGAGCAGCTTCTGCACACTGCCCCACTGATAAGTTTTAGGCCATTCCTGGAGGAAGGTGGCAGGCTCAGCAGAGAAAACAAACATTGTGGTAGCCAACGAAGTTAACAGCTGTTGTGTGGACACCTTTGTCCAGTGGGAATTATTGTAGACTGAATCAGCAAACTTATTTCACATAGACTATGTTCTAACCATAATATAGAAATAATACTTCAGCCATAGTACTATTAGGGTCAGACTCAAATAAGCAGTAGTGAAAAACTACATTTTCAGTTACCCATTTCTTGAGCCATCTCAGTGATTTAGGTTTAGATTCTGCAATCCCTGTTCTGGCAAGACTCCTGGAGCAGCTAGGGATAGTCTTGCCTGAATAAGGTAAGGATGACATATTAGATTAATTCCTGGCCACATTGAAGTCAACAGGAGTTTTGCCACTGACTTCAGGAAGACCAAGATTTCACCTATGGTCTTTAAGCATTAGCAAACAAATTTGATGATTAAGAAAAAAAATGGACCAAATTCTCTGCTGCTTTGGAAACTTATCTTCTTGCAATTCGAAGTGGACAGACACATCTTTGTACTGATGTTGGATTAAAGCTCAAAAGCATGAATGAATTAGGCCATTTCTGACCTTAATTACAAATCCCTGCTACCCCATTGAAGTTAAAGGCTCCACAAAGTAACTGAGCATGGAATTTGACTTGTGACATTTGGACTGGGATGCTCAATACTAAAATACTGTCTTATCTGAAAGTGAATTAGGAAGATGCAAACCTTTGTACCGCCACCACCACTTTATGAACATACAGGCAGTGAGAGATTTAAACAGGGTTGAAAACGTTAATAAAGAATGTTACTTGAGACACCGTCTTGGGAACTTCCAAACATTCTTACCGCACCTAACTGCCAATTTCTGAGGCCTTTTTGCTATGGTGACTGCATTTTTTCTGTTAATTGATATTAGGATCCAGTTCTTCATTCCTTGCACATCAGTTGGTTCTCTATTTCACTGCAGCTTCAACAGGAGTTCTATGCGGATAAGGGTTTGATCTGGCATCCTTTAACCATAGGCAGTTCTACTAAGAAAGTAAATGATTTTTAAAATTTCTCTTCTTTTATGGCATTACAGTACAAGTTTGCTCTGAATTAACCTTTAATTCAATTAGTGGAAAATGTAAGGTTCCCACATAAATGGCATACTATTTATCCTGTCTTTACTTAAAGTTGTATTTATTTCTCACTGTTATAGAAATAGCATTTGTGAGCAGAGAGCCAGATCCCAAAACTACTACCGGGACAGTGCTTTCTACTGCAACTTCAATACAACTAACTACTCAGAGCAAGTGTCATATTAATTTGTAGTTGCAGGACCAGGCCTTAGGGAAGCAGAAGATAATAATCTTTTAAAGTACTTGATCAGGAGGCTCTGATAAGTATTCAATTATTTATACATGACACAACTCAAGGTAGAACTTTGTTAATTAGAGACTGATGGGACAGAATAGCCTAACTCCAAAGCTACTACATGGTCAGAGCTCACTGTTACAGACTCTGGTTCAACACTTGCAGTCTCCAAAAATATATGTGGGGGGGAGGGGAGGAGAGAGTTGTCTGGTAAAAAAATAACTGAACAATGAATCGATATAAAACGATGAATTAATACATTCAATACCAGAATCAAGACCACAATATTCTTTTAATACAAAGATCAAATTATGGAGCTAAAGGTCTAGATTATAAGCCAACTTGAAAATATGAAAGTCTCAGTTATTAACTCTATAAGGGCCAAAATCCTGCTCACCTTATTTATGAAAGCTTAATAGGACTACTTGTATTAGCAAGGCAATCAAGGTTTGGCCTACCTCAAAAATCGTGTGTGTGTACTACAGAATAACACACCACTGTTGCAAGCAAAGATTGTGTCAAAAAATAACAAAAAACCTGAGTGGTATACATATAGTTTAACACCACCCAAAACAAATCAAGCTTCTCAACTGGGCACAAAAAGCACAGTTTGTACAACATGCAATTCTGTAGGTGATCTATTTATGAAGAGGAACTATAAAGCTGTTTTGTAGGTTGTCATCACATGAAGTTCTGCAAGGTGATATGACAGCAGACAGCACTGGCTTAGAGTTTCAAATATAATGTATTATGGCCTTCCACACATATGCAAAATTAACCCATTTGTATCAAAATAATGCTGCTGTAACAACAAGTGCTGTTACCTGACTTTAGAATTCCCTTTCAATTACTGTTCTATAACTGCTTTCATGAACAAGATTATTAACATAAGATATTAGCACAGCTCACGCAGCATCACTAAAAGATGGTGGGTTCACAGCACACAAGTACTTGAGCTCACCCTGCATTGTGTCATTAGGGATTGAGGCCTGGATACACAAAGGGATTTCAGCATTGCCACACTTATTTGTAGGCACCCAGAAAAAAAAAAATCCACAGGAACAGCGCTAAGTCTGAGCTGCAGGGAGGTGTCTTGCTCTGCACAGATGATCCCCGAACCAGAACCCCTCTCCTGGAATCAGGCAGCTTAAGCACCTACGTAGCTTCTCGGGCAGCTGCCTCGCTCCACACAAAACAGCAGAACCAGTGCCACGCCTACCCACCTGATTGCTTTAACCACTGGGCTAGAAGATTTGCCAGTGATGAACTTGGATCTCCCACAATTCCCTATTCTGCCAGAGTGGGGAACAAAGGATTTGAGCAGGGGTCTTCTGCCTCTCAGAAGAGTGCTCTAACTGCTGAGCTATGGGATATTCTAATGTGGTGCTCCTTCAGTCTCTTCTCTTGAAGTAGTTCCATGTGGGATAAATAATTAAGGTGATTGGAGCCGGGGGACAGGACCTATGGCCTCCCACGTCCCAGGTGAGTTCCCTAACTACTGGGCTCAGTTGAACAGTCATTGGGTGCATGAGCAAGAAAGACTCTGTAACCCGGTGATTAGGGGACCCACCTGGGAAGTTGGAGACAGAGAATCCAATCCCCCTGCTCCAATCACACTTTCATTATTTATCCCCAATGGTACAGCTTCTACAGGAGAGACTGAGGAAGCCCCCACATCAGCATATCCCACAGGTAAGCAGGGCCGGCGCTTTCATTTTAGGCGACTTAGGCAGTCACCTAGGGGGCCAGCATTATACGGGGGGCGGCATTTTGCCGGGGGGGCGGCAGGCGGCTCCGGTGGAGCTGCCACAGTCGTACCTGCGGAGGGTCTACTGGTCCCGCGGCTCCGGTGGACCTGCCGCAGGCATTTCTGCGGACGGTCCTCTGGTCCCGCGGCTCCGGTGGACCTGCCGCAGGCATTTCTGCGGACGGTCCTCTGGTCCCGCAGCTCCGGTGGACCTGCCGCAGGCATTTCTGCGGATGGTCCGCTGGTCCCGTGGCTCCGGTGGACCTGCCACAGGCATGTCTGCGGCAGCTCCACCAGAGCCACGAGACCCACGCGCGGGGCGGCGAAATGGCCCGGCACCGGTCCTGCAGGTAAGGGCTCTAATAGCTAAACAGAGAGGATTTGAACAGGGTCTTTCTCCCTGCTCAGGCAGGGAAGGGATTGAACCTGGGTCTCCCACATCCTAGACAAGTATTCTAACCACTGGACTAAAAATTCTAATCTGGCTACCACCACTGTCATCCTGGCCAGATTTTGAATAGGATTTGACCTGGTAGGTAGCTTCTCAGTATACCTAGTGGATCTCCTAAGAAACGTGTACTCTAAAAAAATATAGGCATTGAGTGAATTTCGGCACCTACAGGATTCAGTGAGAGTTTTGTGGATCACAGTGGAGGCAAAAGCCAGGACTTAGGTAAATCTGGGGTTTAGGCACCTAAGTAGCTTTGTGGATTGGGGCCTGAGTAATCAGTGCTTTCCTAACTCCCACTGGAAACACAATGGGAACTGTGGGTGCTTAATAGCTCTCAGGATAAGTGCCTTGATGAAGATTACACTAGTGAGGCTATACTTTAAATGAGAAGTTAGCCCAGAAGGTTTCTGGTGATGGTTCATGTGCATGGAAGAGTCAGATGTCATTTTTTGACAATGAGGGAATAACTCTAGAGACCCAGCCAAAAATATTCCCTAATAGCCCAACTGTGTATGAGCTGTTGGCTCTGCCAACAATCAATACACCTCTACGTCGATATAACACTGTCCTCGGGAGCCAAAAAGCTTACCGCGTTATAGGTGAAACTGTGTTATACTGAACTTGCTTTGATCCACCAGAGTGCGCAGCCCCGCCTCCCCAGAGCACTGCTTTACCGTGTTATATCCAAATTCGTGTTTTATCAGGTGGCGCTATATCAAGGAACATTAAACTTTTCTGTCACTTTCTGATTCAAGATACAGAGTGCATAAAATTTGCCATATTGAAATAAATGATATTCAATACATTTCCAATAAAAGTGATACTGAAAGTATGTTCACAACTTAAATCGCTTTTTAAAAAAAATGTACAGAGTATCAAAGGAGTCATTTGTTACAAATTTTTCTCCCTCCTCTTCAAATAATCTCTTTATACTAATCTCAGTTGCATAAACTCTGTACCTCTGGACCACACAAGACTAACAAAAAAGATTTTATGTTTCTGGGATACTACAAGTGTAGTATTTTTATGGTTAACACTGCTGCAAAACCTTTTCTCAGGATATTGTGAAATGCAAATTCTCAGCTGAAAGACACTGGGCAAGATACAGAAAATATACAACTCACCAATGCTGCCACCTACAGAGTATTAACAAGTGCTATATTGTTAAAGTCAAGTGCATAGAAAATCATTCATCAAGGCTTTTCAGTTCAAGTTATTATGTATATTGTTATGTGCAAACATCATTCCAATATAAGTAACAAAAAGGGAGGAATATTAGTCAAATACTCAATAAGATTTTAAAAAAAACCAAAACACAGCTATGTCAGTACAAGAGTTTTACTTCTCCTTTCAGTTAAAAACATTGTAATTACAAGTCCTTCTGTGAATAACTGATGCAACCACACTGTCATCTGTGAAGTTTTCACTAGATCGTTGATCTCGTTTTACTTCCTACTCCGTAAAGTTTGACAACTCATCCCCCTCCATTATACATGTTCCTGTAACACATCAATTCATTTACTTTCTACTTCTAAATGCAATACAGAAAATTCTACACAGAAGACAAATATTAAATGATATGCTGAGTTTTAGTTTAGAAATGCTTAGAACAGTAAAATGACTGGAAGAAGTGTGCTGTGACAGTAGCAGGGCACAAATGAATGAACATGTACCAAACATAAAAATTCACTCAGATACTGGCAATCATTTCCTAATTTGTATTGCAGTTCCTAATGAAAGAATGCAGTTCACATGTTCATAGACTCATTACTTCAATGGCAGCTTTGTCTGAGTAAGGACTGTAGCAGCTTGCCCAAAATCATGCAAATGTGTCTAATATAAAAACTCAAAACTAGACTGTCAATTTACTCACAGAAATGCTTCACAGTCACTCTGAACAGTATTAAGCCCAGATTCTGCACACACTTAGATCGGTAACTCTACCAGAGATAGTTCAGTGGTTTGAGCATTGGTCTACTAATGTAAGTTACTCACATGGCTAAGCATTTATAAGACTGGGCCAATAGTGTGTTTTTCTTAAGAAATTAACTGTTATTTTCCTTTTAACACAGGACTTGCTTGACTTTTGTTCTGAACTGATTTTGTTTTCTGCATTTGAACATGTGTGCACACCTGTAAAATGGGCAGATATGAATCCAGCACAAAAACACTGACACCTCTTTGGACATCGTTTAGAGCTTAACTTTTTCAGCTATTGAAATCAGGGTGCATTCACTGTAACTGATAGACAAAAGCAGTAAATGCATCATCTTGAGCTTTCCTAGTACAAAGGAGCCAACCCTGAAATGTGTTAAATACTGTAAACCTTAGAGTGAGCAACAAGAAGTGCTTCTCCAGGTGAAATGTCTACATCTCAAAATAGTTATGGTCCCTTCTCTGTCAAAGCAAAGTAGGCAGGTCACAGGTGAAAGGCAATAGCTGTACATGCTGGTTACCATGAGGAACATGATCTCCCGATGATATTTGGAATACATCCCCCACCGGCCAGTACATGAAGCCTAATAGTTTAGCCTCTTCCCAGCTAATTAGTGCTAAATTGTTCACATATAAAGGTTTCTCTTTGTATCAACATGTCAATTTATAATCCTGCTTGCAACTGTTTTAAGTGATTCATTCTCTTCTTCACTACTAAAAAGCCACTAAAGCAAGCTGGTATTTAAGTTTAATTTCCCATGTCACTTGTCTTAAAGAGCAAAAACAAAAAAAAAAGTTTACCATCACTATAATCATCTTGATTGCCTCCTCCCCAGCCAAAAAACCCAAACTCGCCCATAAATCTTCATCTCTCACTAGCTCTGGAAACGCAGGGATCTAGGAAATGCTGCCTACCCTGCACGTAGGGGAACTGCCATACAGCCAACAGCACTGGGACAGAGGCGGTCTTCCTGGCTGTCACATTTCTCTCCTCTCCTCCAATTTCAGGCAGACCCCATGGAAAGGAGACAGGATGAGGGGTGAAAAATCTAAGTATGAACCACACTCAAAGGAAATGCAGCATGCAGAGGGTGGGGGAGGGAGCCAGAGAAAAAGTCCCCGCAGCCTCTGACACCGGTTGCACTGCGTGGGCTCCTGCCCCTGCCCTTCCCGCTCGCGGCCACAAGCCGAAGCCGGCTCCACGCAGCGGAGCAGAAGATGCCCGGAAATGCCCCTCGCGCAGGGCAGCAGCAGCTCGTCCCTTACCGTCCCAGCTCCGACTCCAGCTCGAAGTAGTGCGCCAGGGTGTCTTTGTTGGAGCCGTCGATCCAGTAGTCGGGCGCCCTGCCCGCGGCGGCGGAGCTGGAGGACGAGGAGGGCATGGTGACTTTCAGCATGGCGGGACCCCCGCCGGCCGGCGGCGGCCGCCCCCTCGGGCCAGGCTGCGGAATCCGAGCGCGAAGGCGGCGGGGCTCGGCGCTTCCCCCGCCTAGCCCTCAGCAGCGGCCGCGGCTCCTCTCCAGCGCGCGCCGGGGAGGTGGAGGCTGGCTGGCTGGCGGAGGAGCCCAGCGCTGCCAGCAAAACTTCCAGCCGCAGAAGCTGCCGCTCTGCCAGCCGCCCGGGAGGGGCAGGCGGGGCCGGGGGCGGCAGCAGCAACACACACTGCGGGGGGCAGTAGGAACCCCCAGCAAAGCCGCCCCGGCCCCCTGCAGCGGCTCGGTCCTGGCGCCTGGAAGGTGTGAGCGAGCGGGGGCATCCAGGGGCGGGAGCAGCCTTTAGAGCAAGGCTTGCGGGTTCTTTACGTGCCGGGCTGCCACTGTCAGCGCCATCCGCTTCCCATTAAAGTGATGCTGGAGTCAGTCCCAGGATCGGCTGGGCGAGCGCAGAGCCTGCCTCTGGCATCGAGCCACCAGCAGCCTCTCTCTGCCCGCCCGTATGTGAGCTCCAGCCAGTTCACCAGGGTACCTGCCTGCCGCGCGGTGCCGCGCCGCCTTTCCCCGGGGCCCTAGTGCGCTCTGGGTTCCTCGCCAGCCCTCACAGCACACTGGAAGGTGCCCTGTCAGAAGGGAAGAAGCACTGTAAGACCCTAACGCCCCTGGCTGTTTCTTCTCCCCCCTGCTAGCTCTGCCCTGAGCGACTGCTAAACTAATGATCAGATCCATTTTTTCCGATTTTCTTATTGTTACTAAAATCTCTTGATTATGAATCGAGTGTTTTTCTGCCCTTCGCTCATGTTCGAAAGGAAAATTAACTGGGTAGTTTCACTGCTTCCCCCCTCCGCCCGCTAGTGAGTTTCACTTTCAGATTCTTGTGCAATGTCATAAAGCTACAAAGTCTGGGTTGCAAATACCGCAACAGACTGGTTATAAACAAGGGGAGACGTGTGTCCCGTTTTCGTTTACATTCATAATACCGTGTCTTTGCTTTGAGCACCAGTACTAAAAGTTGTCTTCATTACGTGGCAGTATCTCTTTAACTATAAATGATTACACTCCAATAACAGCTGCCCTGAGTTACTGCACTGCTACATTAAAAACACACCACTGCATTTATAGCACATAGAGACTGAATTGGGCTCTAGGTCTGAGGATATTTACAGATGTTTAATGTTACTCACATGAATAAAGGTAAATGTGTATTTTCCTTATCAGGGCCTAAGTGTGTATTAAAGTTATACTGAAAATATTGTTAGAGTAGACTGGCTTGTGAGTTAACAGGGAAAATTTAGTCTTTGAGATTCCCTTCATTTTTGGAGCTCAAACTTGGTGCTAGAATTATGTCCCTATTTACTTCTATGAAAAGTTATATATAGGTTCTTAAAGGCTTTTAGATTAATTTTATGACTGTCTCTGCCTCAGAAATATAGGGCAGATTCTGTAATATTTGAGATTATTTTAGGGCTTTCATTCATGCAAGATAGGCAATTCTAGACCCAGGTGAGGAAAAAAGACTTTTCTGCTTTAGTAAGCCTCAAAACTTATGCTCATTTAAAAAAAAAAAAAAGTGTAGATGGTTTTCCACAGGGGAGGCTAGGGCTCCAGCTATGCAGTCTAGGAGAGATGCACTAACCCAGGTGTGCAGCATTTCACAAACCCCAGAGTGGAACTGGTAGTAAGAGTGTAACACACATGCATAGGATTTGTATGGTTTGATTTTTTTTTTTCCCCCTTCTGTTGAACTTGAGAGAGAGAAATTTTGGAAAAGGATTAACAAATGTCCAAAACAGAACAGACAGTAATAGAGAGAGAAAGAGAGCCTCGTTTCCCTGCACAAAACCAGTATAAATTACTCAAAAGCCCAAGGCAGATTGTCCCAGTGGTGCTGCCTCCAAGTCTGCAGCAGTGATATGCATGTAAATATAACAAGTTCATTACATTCCTGGCTTCAGCTCCCATGCAGAAGTATCTACTTAAAGGCAGTTTCTCCTGGTGTAATCATGAAATAAAAATAGTAGCAGTTGTGTGTACCCAGCATCCACATGTCATGCCATGCCATGACAATTCTACTCTCATTCACACCCACTTTTACTGCCATGCAGGCAGATAGGTACATTGTAAAACATCCTACATGCAGACCTGTTTAGCTTGTGCACTAGAAGTGATGTGCAATATGTCCTCCAATATTTAACCATGACCTGATAATGTTTTTAAACACAATATCCTGGTTCACAGTAAGGGGAAAAGGCATGTTGAACATTGTGTTAATGTGTTTTCTAACCCAATTCATTTTCCCCACTAGACAAGTCCTCATTCCAATTCCCAGTTCCATTTCTGGGGCAGCACAGCTACAGATTGCCCCTTATACAGAGTACTGCTTAAAGGCACAAATCTAGCCCTGTATTATTAAAGCAGTTCTCTTCTCCCTCCTCTTTCTCTCTCCCTATTTCCCATCTCTTTCATAGCTCCCAAGTGACCAGTGATATTATTAGAATCAGAGATTCAAAGTTAAGTCCTCAAAAGCTAGACAAAAAAAAAAAAAGGTCTTGCCTACCCATAAAAATAACTTATTCACTAAATGGGTTCTTGGAAAAGGGATGCAACTAATAGGGCTCTTTCTAAATAGTGGGATTAAAACAGAGATAAATACTGTCTCTTCTGAGCTGACCATTTTGGATTAACAGTCAGTGTTGGAATCCACATGATATTTTACATTTAGTGTTTTTAAAGTTTAAATAGAGTTGCATAAAAAATAGCAAAGACTCCAGCACTGTGAAGCTAGTTTTCAGAAAGTCATTCACAGGCAGAAGGCCAATGGGCTTTCCTCTCCAGCGGCTTGGTGTCCAGAGTACTCACCATAGCAATTGTTCAATCATCCACAGATTTGGGGACTTCTACTCTTTGGAGGTCCCCAGTTGTTTATGCCTCATCCCAATTCTCCAGCTTGCTGTTTCCAACTAGCTAGTCTGGAACTTTTCTACCTAAAGCTTCCTGTTGCTAGGAGACATTTTGCCTTTTTTTGTGACATCTTGTTGCCACAGCACCTCTTGTGAGCAGAAACACAAATGCCCAAGCATGGCCAATGACCACTAAAGACATGCAACAGTGGTACTTTATATCTTCTCTATTTTTGTATCATTTAATTAGGAGTTTGACTAAACAGAAATATTAACAGATTGTATGACCCAAAGAACATACATGTTCTCATTATTTTACAGTTATTTTGTTAAGACCCTGTTTATCCGGGCACCCATAAACTGACAGACTCCTTCATCCAAAGGTGTTATTTGAATTAAAGTTATTTACAGGCATTAATATGGTCTTTATCACAACAGTATATCTGAACACTAACTTGAATTAAGCCACAAGACCAAAACCCCATTTATCCAAAAGCATTTGATTTACCCTTAAGCCATTGGGCAGGGTCACAGTGGGTGGACAACCTAGTACTTTGAGACGGCTATTCTGTTCTCTGGAATCTCAGCTTTCATTTTAAAAAGGCCATTGTCGAAATGGTACTTTTATTCTGGAGCTAGTAGTTACTGCACCCTTTGCTCAGGAGTGACAGAAGTACAGAGGCAGAGGAGAAGTGAGAGCTGATCTGTTTCGTTTCCACCCTTGTGTGTCATTTTCTGTAAACTGCATGCATGCAGTGGAGGAGATGAGAGTAGGACTCAGAAGGGCTGCAGAAGCTGCCATGGTACCTGGGATCAGGCTGGGGATCAAGTAGGAACATCCCTTACCTGCTGAGTCTCAGTAGCTCCCCTCACTCAATATGCAGAGCATCAATCCTGCTTCTCTTCCTTCCCACCCACCTCCACCCTGGCCTCCCCGTGCAGAGCACATCTACCCCACATTCGAAGTGAGCTTCGGGCACCTCTGCCAGAGGCTCTCTGCAAATTTAGGCAGGCATCACTGCATCAGATACAAGTGGTCCAGATTGTCAAGCTTTTCTTCACCACAGGCAAAGTAAGAAACAGAACTTTTTAAAGAACAGAAGCAAACTTGGGTGCATGCTTATTTGCCTATGTCTTTATTTAGTTCTGCTCAGAGGTGTATCCAAGCCCATTAAGGGGGAGCCCAGCAGAGAATGTGTGATCATATTTTGAACATCAGCACTCTCTGCTATGACTAGAATCTCATTTTGGCATTTCAAGTCAGTAGTTCTTGGTTTGTAGGTGGCGTTTAGAAGAGTACCGCTATTCCTTCCACTCCTCCCAATTCTAGCCCTGCCTGAAACTTCTTTCTGGCCAGATAGTACAATCCTATCAATGCCAATACATTGTCCCCTGTGGGATCCTGAAAAAAATCCTTCCAATACATCCTATGGCACTGCTATACTTCTCTAGATGTTGCACTGTCGCTGCTTGTTAAGAAAGACACTGCAGCAGGCATTTTCTATCATATGCCATGCAAGTAAAGCAAGCTAGGTCTTCAGATAAGAGTTGCCTCAAAATATTGATCTTTTCTCTAAAGCCACTTATGGTTCAGAACAGTTCAGGTCAGGAGATCCTGTAAAAGCCTCCCTTTCCTTTCTGTAAAGGGACACACGCTGTCCCTATCCTCAGATGCCCCAGGAACCTCTAAGACTCTCCATTTAGTGACAATTCGGGTATGTAAATAAACACACAAAGACCAATACAGTTACAGTGTTATATATGGTGCTTCTCTACCTTTAGCCCTTTCCCTCAGGGCCAGGGAAGAGTGGTAGTCTTCCTTCCTATAGCTCTCTACACTCACAGAGCTCAGCCAGCCCTAGTTACTCCTCCCCCAGTACCATCTTTCTGTGTCCTTAATAAAGACAATCTGGAGAATTACAGACCAGTCAGCTTAACTTCAGTACCAGGAGAGATAATGAAGCAAATAATTAAGCAATCAATTTGCAAACACCTAGGAGATAATAAGGTGATAAGTAAGGATAAGGAAAATACAACCTAGATGGAGCTACTATAAAGTGCATGCAGAACTGGTTGGAAAACTGTTGCCAGAGAGTAGTTATCAATGGTTCACAGTCAAGCTGGGAGGGCAAATAGAGTGGGGTCCCACAAGGATCAGTTCTGGGTCTGGTTCTGTTCAATATCTTCAACAATAATTTAGGTAATGGCACAGAGAGTACACAAAGTTTGTGGATGATACCAGTCTGGGGGTGGTTTGCAAGTGCTGTGGAGGATAAGGATTAAAATTCAAAATTATCTGGACAAACTCGAGAAATGGTCTGAAGTAAATAGGATAAAATTCAATAAGCACAAATGCAAATTACTGCACTTAGGAAAGAACAATTATTTGCATGCAAACAAAATAGGAAATGACTGCCTAGGAAGGAGTACTGCAGAAGAGGATCTGGGGGTCATACTAGATTACAAGCTAAAGATGAGTCAACCGCGTAATGCAGTTGGAAAAAAAGCAAACATCTTTCTGGGATGTATTAGCAGGAGTATTGTAAGCAAGACACAAGAAGTAATTCTTCCGCTCTACTCTGTGCTGATTAGCCCTCAGCTGGAGTATTGGTGCCATCATGATCCACAAAACCCCCACTTGGCTGCCACCTAACCCTTCAGTGCTTAAACTCACTCGATGCTTAAATATCCACTGTAAAAGTTCCTGCTTCTAAGTGCCTGATGCTTGTCTCACATCTAGCCCCAGGGCAATCCAGAAACCAAGGGAAGACAGATGGAGGAATGCCTGTAGGCCCCAATCCAGTAGGCTTCCTCAGAACCTACCTTGCCTCATATAAAATGTCCAGCTGGGAAGAGGAAACAAGCTTCCTCAATCATAACCTTTAGTCCAGTGGTCAGATAATGCACCTAAGATGTGGGACACAGACATTGAATTCCCCCCTCTGCCTAATGAGGAGATGAGATTTGAACAGGGATTTCCCAGCTCTCAGAGGAACGCCTGATCACACTTTGGCCCAGTAAATAATATTCAGTTATTAAGCTTGTCATAAGTAGATAGGTAAGGGTTAATTTTCTTTTACCTGTAAAGGGTGAACAAAGGGGGAACCAAACACCTGACCAGAGGACCAATCAGAGACCTGGATTTTTTTTAAAGTCTGGGAGGAAACTGGAAACTTGGGGTCTTTTTGTTTTCCTCGGCTGTGAGTAAACAAGCTTTTCTTCTAACTCCATCTTCTTTCAAATATTCTACTATCAAGTGTAAGTACAAAAGAAACAAAGTAATTGGCTGTGATGTGCTTTAATTTGTATTTACATGGGTGTTGATTTGCTGGACTGGTTTAATTGGGCTATCTTTTTAAATCAGGCTGTTTATTCTCTATTTTCTTATAAGCCATATTCCCTGTATTGAATTTCTAATGCAGAGTGTAGTATATGAAGTTCTCTTTTTTTTTATATAAAGTTTCTTTTAAAACTTGTGGGAGTTTTCTTTCCTAGTAAGGCAAAGGGATAGAACTTTCTGTACAGGTATCTGTCTCCTCCCGGGAAGACAGGGAGGGGGAGGAAGCATTACATTCTGTGTGTTCCTTTCCTATTGTCCAGGCGGGAAAAAAGTTACGGAAAGAGAGAGAGAATCAGCTCTGTTCCCTGGTGCTTAGGCTTGTCTCTTTGGAGAGACGGCGACAGTTTCTTGGTATTGTCATGTAAAGAGATTGCATCAATCCCCTCAGAGCGGAACAACGGAGAGAGAGAGAGGAGGAGGGGAGATCATTCCTTTGCCGGTAGACTCATACTTCTGAGTCTTGGGAGGTCCCCAGGGAAAGTTGGGGTGACTCGGGGTGACCAGGAACCCTAAAAAATCCTGGTTGGTGGCAGCGATGTCAGATCCAAGCTGGGTATAAGCTTGGGAGGTTCACAGTAAACACTCAGATTTTGAACGCTAAGTCCAGATTTGAGACAGACGTTTACCACAAAGCTGAAATGGAAGAGCTTCAACAAGCTCAATTGTGAGACACTCACATGAGCACAGCTCAGTGGTTAAGATACTTTCCTAAGAGGTTGTGAACCTCAGTTCAAATCCCTTCCACCCCCTTGCTATTTTTACTTATAGCCACAGGGCTTGCTGCGCATAACAAGCACACACATAACAGTCTCTAAACTTTTACATTAAAACAGCACAAAAGATTAAATCTGTATCAGCTTAATTACTTCCAAAGCTGCCTGACAAGTAGTTGATGACAAGTCCACCTTAATGGAAAAGTTTTATTTGAAACAAATGAACATATGGTGCAGGAAGAGTAGGAGAGATTGGGTATGTGTACTTGGGAGAGAGGTAGAAGACTGTAATATCACAAATCATCAAGCTAAGTAGGATGACCTGAGAGAAGAAAGAGGCGCAGTAACATTCCACACACACGCCCCCTCTCACATTTTTAAATGAAAACCATTTTCCCCAGGCTAGAGAAAAGCTGCCTACACAGGAATAGAAGAGGGTACCTGCTTCCAGCAACTTTTCCTCAGTGTGACTCAGCCAGCTCCAAGTCTCAAACCCAGCAATTCATTACACAGTTGCTGCCAGGGTTTTTTCACAATCAGACCCAAGCATCTTTCCATCTGAATATATTACACAGACCAGAGTCTTTCTTTACCAGCCAGACATGACAACACTCTTCCCTTCAAGTGAGAAAACCAAGGCAGGGGGTGGAAATCTTCCTGAAGCATTCCCTTTTCCTCTAGACCAGGGATCGGCAACCTTTCAGAAGTGGTGTGCCAACTCTTCATTTATTCACTCTAATTTAAGGTTTTGGGCGCCAGTAATACATTTTAATCTTTTTAGAAGGTCTCTTTCAATAAGTCTATAATATATAACTGAACTATTGTTGTATGTAAAGTAAATAAGGTTTTTTAAAATGTTTAAGAAGCTGTATTTAAAATTAAATTAAAATGCAAAGCCCCCGGACCAGTGGCCAGGACCCGGGCAGTGTGAGTGCTACTGAAAATCAGGTCACGTGCCACCTTTGGCACATGTGCCATAGGTTGCCTACCCCTGCTCTAGACATTAAAACAGCACATTTTCTTGTCCAAATTAAAAGTTAATCAGGTTTGGCTAAGCTATTAAATAAAAATAAGCCATCTCTTTGTCTGGGAGGCTTCATAAACCATGTAGTCCTCTTCTGAGACCCACAGAAGGTTCCTGGTCTCCCTCCTTGAATAAAGCCCAGTCTGCTGTTTTCTCCTCACTAATCCCTACTCTCCAAGTGGAGATCCCACCCTTCATGACTAGCAGCTCAGGTAATCTCTCTCCAGTTAGATGGATTCTCTTCCCTGTTCCTCATGCTGATTTATCTTAGTTAGCCAGCAACAAAATACCACCAAGCCCCTATATTATATATCTCACATTCATAAAATTAATACAGATAATCCCCACATTCTTCACACTAAGAACAAATTTAGTTGAAAATCTTAAAAAAATTTAATCTCTAGTCAAATATCATATTCTGAAAAGTTGGGGAAGATATACTGTATTTGTCATATAAAACAGAGAGTCCGAATCCCTCCTTTAAGTGAAAAACAAAGCCTAACCTTAATATATATATAGCCATGATTGCATTAAAAAAAAAAAAGTATTTCCAAGGAAAAGTAGTAGGTTATGTGTGCACAATTGAGGGTACAAATTAGGAATGCACATTTCTGCATGCACAGTTGCACACTTAACTTTTTGAAAGTCTGGACCTTTCATTTAATTAGAATGGTGGAAATTCCAGTTGGTAATTAGGTTCTTGAACAGAGCAAACAGTGGGTCTTACTGCTCTCTTGAGTTACTAAGGCTACTGGTTTTCCAATAGAAACCAAGAGAGTAGCTGAAGGATTACAATGGAGTCTGCTGGAATTTCCAATAGGGCTAGGATAGGAACCCTTTATGTCATTTGTCAAGGCTGATTCCCCACTCTGGCACTTCGAGTGCAGAAGGTGGAGGCCCTCAAGGATTCTAAAAATTAATACTGGCTCCTCCAGGCTGGTACTAAACTCCCACGGGTACAGCTTTTCTCTGACCTTAGTTTGGTAGATGCTGCCACCACCCAAGTGCAAAATCCCTTTGAGAACCTAGGAAGGCGCACTTGGGAATTCCTTCCTGTGGGTACTCTCAAGTCCTTTCACGCTCTGGGGAAAAGCTGATTTAAAAAAAAAGGAAATCAGGTCTTGCTACCAGCTAATTAAACAACATGTGCACAAACCTCTTAAGACAAAAAAATTCCAGTTCTGTTATTTAAAAAGGTAAATTTTATTAATAAAAAAAGAAGAAAATACATGTGGAAATGTAGGCTTTTGCTAGATTTAAAAAAAAAAAACACTACAAGGATTAAGCCTCAAGAATAGCTCTCTTGAGGTCCAGCTTAAAGGTTACAAGCAAAACAAAAGCATCTGGGGTTAGCACAGAGAAATCCACAAGCCATAAGAAAATAAGAGAGATAAACCTAATCACATCTTCCTAGACATTCCCTGATCTACTTACATATCTGGGGTTTCAAATGAATAGTTTCTAGGTATGATACCGATGATTTTTTCATACCTAGCCCAAGCGTCTCACAGCATAACTCTGCCCTGTCCCCTCTCTTCGGGAGAACAACCACAGACAAAAGGGGAGTCTTGTTTCAATTTTTGAAAGTTCTAGCCTTCCCATTGGCTCTTTTGGCCAGGTGCCCACTCAATTCCTTTTACCTATGCATGCAGTCAGACTTTTTAACCTTTTACAGGTAGAGCAATTAGAGAACAGCTACTAAGAGGGATTTTATAGCTACTGGCTGGCCGGCCGTCCACAACAAGGAGCTACCTCTACCCCCTTCATTTATGACATCATTTCTAAGAGACTTGAAATAAACATTGGACTGTGACTTCTGTATTGTTATGTTCTGGTACAATCTCAGTGTGTCAAAACAAGCAATTCTTGACTTCAAGTGCGTGCTCATATCCATTCCAGTTAGGTGTGTGCATGCCGCGTGCATGTTCGTCTGAAGATTTTTACCCTAGCAACACTCGGTGGGTTGGCTGGGCGCCCCCTGGAGTGGCGCCACCATGGCGCCAGACATATACCCCTGCCAACCCAATCGCCCCTCAGTTCCTTCTTACCGCCCGTGTCAGTCGTTGGAACAGTGGAGTGTGGTTTCACTGACCTCCACCTCCCTAGCTACTCGTAGTTCTCTAGTTATTTTGTTGTATATATAGTTCAAAGTTACATCGTTATAGTTAATTTTTATTGTTCATAGTTAGTGTATAGTTAAGAGAGGTTCGGGGATTAGCCCCTTCCCCACACCCGGTGCCAGGGCCCATGCCCGGTTCACCGGGTTTCAAACCGTGCTCGGCCTGTCACAAGCCGATGCCGACAGGAGATCCACATGACTCCTGCCTTAAGTGCCTCGGGGAATCTCACCTAACAGATAAGTGTCACATTTGCAAGGCTTTTAAGCTGAGAACAAAAGAGGAGCGGGACTTTCGGCTAAAGCAGCTCCTCGTGGAGGCGGCTCTTACCCCTCCGCCTTCTGCACCGAGCGCTGGTCAATCGGCAGGCAGAAGCACCTCCTCAGCACCGGACCACACCGGTACTGCCAAGGCTTCTCGGCACCGGCCGTCGCTGGCACCGAAGTCAACTCGGCACCACTCCCTCTCCCTGAGGTCAAGAAAGCCTAAGACTCCTGCTGCTTCCGTGCCACCTACATCGCAGCCAGAGAGCTCGTCTAAGTCGGATCGCCCAGCACCAACACCTGCCGTGGCACTGACGATGTCGGCACCGTCGATTCTGGTGCCATGAGGGCCGTCGAGTCCGGTGCCTGACAGCTCCCCAGCACGCGCCGTGGTTGAGCTTACTATTCCTTCCACGCTGGAGACATTCTCAACTGTGAGGGATCTGATTGCCACGACAGAGTAGATGCTGCCTCAACCCCCGGCACTGCCGGTGTGGGTCATACAGTCTATCAGCAAGCCTGCCTTGATAAGACCATCCTCTGTCGGCACAGCAGAGCGGCACCAATCACTGTCCCGCAGACGCTCCAGGTCCCATCTGCGCTCCCGCTCCCGATGCTGCTTGCAGTCCCGGTACTGTTCTCCTCAGTACCGGTCGCATTTGCGGCACCAGTCGATATCCTGTTCGCTGGCCCGCTACTCTCGGCACCGTTCCAGCTCCCAGCACCGCTCCAGGCACCGTAACTCCAGTAGCCGCTCCCGAAGTTGAGCCTCGAGATCTCGGTCGACCTTCCGGTACGGCTCTGGTCGCAGGTCCCGATCTTGTTCCCGATACCGGTACGGCTCCCAGTACTGGTCTCCAGTGCCTAGTAAAGCAAGGTCCGCTAGAGACAAAGGCTCTGCCCAGGGCTTTTCAGCACCTCCATGGCCATCCAGACACGCATCAGTGTCATCCCACGCAGACAGCTCTTATGCTTAAGACTGCGATTCTGATGTGCCCACCAGAGTCTTCCAAGAGACCCAGGACCAAGGACCCCATCAGTGGTCTTTCTGGACACCTTGGGCGTGCCACCAGGTCCAAGGCATACCAGTAGTTCCATCCCGCTGTCTCATCAGAGCACTGAGTGCTAGAGGCGACGGTTAGCCGTCCCCCTCCGACTGCTGCGGAAGAAGCCCCAGTTCACCCACCGGGACTCCCAAGTTCCTCTGGAGCAGGAGATTACCCAAGAGCAACAGGCCACCCAGGACCCGCTCGTCGATGGCATCTCCTCTTCCTCTTCTCCAGATGAGGTGGTGGCAGGAACATCCTCCTCGGGCCCTCCTCCAATTGACCTGAGAGCCCATCAGGACCTCCTAAGGAGGGTAGCACTCAATATGAACCTCCAGGTGGAGGAGGTCCCGGGGTAGAGGACCCGGTAGTGGACATTCTATTGGCGGATGCCCCCACTAGAGTGGCCCTACTGTTTATTCGGACTGTCCAGGCAAATGCCGATACTATATGGCAGTCCCCAGCCTCTATCCCTCCTGTGGCCAGGGGAGTCGAGTGTAAATATATGGTGCCCTCTAAAGGGTACGAGTACTTGTATGTCCATCCTCCTCCCTGCTCACTAGTTGTCCAGTCCGTTAATGAGAGGGAACGCCATGGCCAGCAGGCACCAGCCCCGAAATCGAAGGAGGCTAGGCGAATGGACCTACTAGGCCACAAGGTGTACTCGGCAGGGGCCCTAGAGCTCCCGGTGGCAAATCAACAAGCCTTGCTTAGCTGCTATAATTATAACACCTGGGGAGCGGTGGGTGAGTTTATGGAGCTTCTCCCTCAAGATTCCCGCCAAGAGTTCGCTGCCCTCTTGGAGGAAGGGAAAAAGGTGGCCAGAACTTCACTCCAGGCCTCGTTGGATGCAGCAGACTCAGTAGCCAGGACTCTGGCCTCGGGTGTTGCCATGAGGCGCATCTCATGGCTTCAGGTTTCAAACCTCTCACCAGAGCTGCAGTATACCATTCAGGACTTACCATTTGATGGTAAAGGCCTCTTCTCAGAAAAGACTACTCCAGGCTGCAAAGACTGAAGGACAAAAGGGTCATAATGCGCTCTCTCGGCATGCATACGCCGGTGACCCAATGCAGGCCTCTCCATCCTCAGCCTCACCACCCATACTCTGTGCCTAGACAAAGACAGGACTTTGGCTGGCGGCACGGCCGAGGTGGTCGCAGACTACTGTCAAGACCCCAAGGGGGCCAAAATCAAGGTCCCTCGAAACCACCACTGGAATCAAAGATGAACTTTTCAAGGTGCGCCCGAGGGCGGTGTACCAGTTACAGGCCAGGATCCCTCTCCTCCCTTCTCCAACTGTCTCTCCTACTTCCTCCCGGCGTGGTCCCAGTTAACTTCAGATCGCTGGGTCCTACATGGTGGAGTATGGGTACCACCTCCAATTTATTTCAACCCCGCCCTCCCACCCTCCAACCCTGTCCCTCTTCAGGGACCCCTCTCACGAGCAATTCCTCTTACGAGAGGTGCAGATGCTCCTCACCATAGGAACTGTGGAGGAGGTACCGATGGACGAAAGGGGCAAGGGGTTTTACTCCCGTTATTTCCTAATCCCCAAGTCGAAGAGAGATCTCAGACCTATCCTAGACCTGCGAGGACTCAACTAGTTTATGATAAAGTTGAAGTTCTGCATTGTATCCCTGAGGACCATTATCCCGTCCTTGGATCCTGGAGACTGGTATGCCACCCTTGATATGAAGGACGCGTACTTTCACATCGCCATCTTTCCTCCGCACAGGAGATACCTCCGCTTTGTAGCCAGCCGGCAGCACTTCCAGTTTATGGGCCTGCCTTTTGGCCTTTCTACAGCCCTGAGGGTATTTACAAAGTGTATGGCTGTAGTCGCCGCCTACCTTCACCGACGTTGGATACACGTTTTTCTGTATCTGGAAGATTGGCTAATCTGAGGGGCCTCCGAGACACAAGTCACTCAGCATGTGGGCATTGTCAAGGACCTATTCACACGTCTAGGCCTGATGATCAGTCCAGAAAAATCCACTCTGGTTCCCATGCAGAGGTTAGACTTCAAAGGAGCTATCCTGGACTCCAATCTAGCCAGAGCCTGTTTACCACAGCCGTGGTTTCAGGCGATGGCAACAATCATCCAAGGTCTACAGAATTTCCTGACGACCTCAGCTCGCACTTGTCTTGGTCTCCTGGGTCACATGGCTGCCTGCACGTTTATAACCAAACACGCCAGGCTCCGCCTCCGTCCTTTCCAAGTTTGGCTCAACTCGGTATACCACCCGGGCAGGGACCCAATAGACACGATAGTCACCATTCCCTCGAGCACCCTAGGCTCCCTAGAATGGTGGCTATCTCTCTTCCTGGTGTGTGCACGGATGCCGTTCCATCCACCCCAACTCTCAATGTCCCTGACGACGGACACGTCATCTCTCAGCTGCGGTGCTCACCTCGGTCACCTTTGTACTCAAGACCTTTGGTCTTCTCAGGAGCTGGCATTACACATAAATCTCCGAGAACTGAGAGCAGTCTGCCTGGCATGCCAGGCGTTCCAACAACAGTTGCGAGGCCGTTGTGTCTCAGTGTTTACAGACAACACAACGGCCATGTACTACATAAACAAACAGGGAGGGACACGGTCCTCCCCCCTTTGTCAGGAGGCCATCCAACTCTGGGACTTTTGCATAGTCCACTCGATAGATCTGGTAGCGTTCTTTCTCCCAGGCGTTTGGAATACCCTGGTGGATCGACTCAGCAGGTCTTTCCTGTCTCATAAGTGGTCGATTCGCCCCGACATTATGCATTCTGTTTTCCAGAAGTGGGGATTTCCCCATATAGACCTGTTCGCTTCCCGTGAGAACAGGAAATGCCAGATGTTCTGCTCCTTCCAAGGTCTCTCCCCGGGATTGATCTCGGATGCTTTCCTGATGCTGTGGAAGAGCGAGCTCCTTTATGCCTTCCCACCATTCCCGCTGGTTCACAAGGTACTGCTGAAACTCCGCAGGGACAGAGCACGCATCATCATGATCGCTCCAGTGTGGCCCAGGCAGCACTGGTACACCACGTTGCTCGACCTGTCGATAGCCAACCCAATTACCCTGCCACTCCACCCAGACCTCATAACTCAGGACCACGGCAGGCTTCACC
>NC_133774.1:71716586-71836917 GCF_003597395.2 Chelonoidis abingdonii | reverse complement strand
TACTCACCTTTGTAACTGTTGTTCTTCGAGATGTGTTGCTCTTATCCATTCCAAACCCGCCCTTCTTCCCCACTGTCGGAGTAGCAGGCAAGAAGGAACTGAGGGGCGGTTGGGTCAGCAGGGATATATATCTGGCACCATGGCGGTGCCACTCCAGGGGGCGCCCAGCCAACCCACCGAGTGTTGCTAAGGTAAAAATCTTCTAACAAACGTGCATGCGGTGCGCACACACCTAACTGGAATGGATATGAGCAACACATCTCGAAGAACAACAGTTACAAAGGTGAGTAACAGTCTTTAATCATTCAGCGCTTGTGCAAACAATTTTCATGATCTGTTCCTTGCCCAAAAGGCTAGCTATCGTTGAAAGCATAGATGCTGGAACTGGGGGTGCGGCCGCACCCCTTGGCTTGAAGTGGTTTCCATCAGTTTGGTTCAATGACTCTCAGCATCTCCACTATAAAAATTATTCCAGGACCCCTGTTTTGAAAATATGTCTATACTTAACATTGTTTAGACTGCTGGTATATATAATATTTCTACAGTCTCCAGGTAACATTTGAACCTTTCTAGTCACTGGATTTCCATTACTATACTGTCAAGAAGCAGTTACATGTTTTTATTGTTCTTCCTTGTCTAAACGGGAGCTGAAATGTTTTGAATACTATTCAGTACCTTGTTCAACTGAAAACATTTTATTCTTGGATTTAAACATTATTTTTTAGTACTCAACACTCAAAAACACAGCTCCGTTGTGCTAGAAAATAATGGAGAAAAATATGAAGCAGAGTATAAACTGACAAAAAATGACCACTTAAGTTTCAGGACCAAATTTCTAGGAAGTAGAGGGCCAGACTTGTGCACATAATTACTGTGATTGCACACATAATTCCTGTTTTTATGCAAGTGGGAAGACAAGACTCTGGAAAAAAACACACTTTTTCTTCTTCCCATAGCCCAGAGGTAGAAAGCCAATATTAACATTAAAAATAACTGAAGAACAAGCTCCAGGTTATTGCCTTTCAGGGTTTCCCAATGCATTCTGTCTAGTCTGTCTTTTAGATTGTTAATGTTTTATGACTGAGATTTGTCTATTTTGTGTCTTGTAAAGTGCTGAGCATTTTATCAAATCACAAATAAAATAATAATAATGGGGCAAATTCTGCTCTGATATACGTGTGTGCAAATCCACTGAAATAAGTGTTATTGCACAGATGGAAATGAGAAATGAACTTAGCCCAATCAGTTTTCTTCAAATGTTAATAGTTAAAAAACAAACACACCTTTTTTATACCAGTTAAGATGTGCTTTGATCTTATTGTGAATATCTACTGACAAGCCAACCAATCATTCTTTAGCCAAAGCTTCCATTAAGAGAGCATTGTGATAACACAGGTCAGTTTACATGAGTTTACTTACCACTGTTATGCTTTTGTGTGAATGTAAAAGAAAGACTGTTATGAAATGTTTGTAACCCTGCAGATAAGCATCTCTATGCTTCTGGGGAAGGAAATGTGCATTCTCTCTGCCTGTAAAGCACAGTGGAAAAAAATCAACACTACCGTTATGTTTCCATACGCTGAGAGCAAAACAGAATCACAGAAATATAGGACTGGAAAGGACCTCAAGAGTTAATGTAGTCCACTCCCCAATGTTAACACAGGGCCAAGTCTACTTAGACCATCTCTGACAGGTGTTTGTCTAACCCAGGGTTGGGTAAACTCTTTGGCCTGAGGGCCATATCTGAGTATGGAAACTGTACGGCGGGCCATAAATGCGCATGAAATTGGGGGTTGGGGTGCAGGAGGGGGTGAAGGCTTTGGCTGGGGGTGTGGGTTATGAGGTGGGGCCAGAACTGAGGAGTTCAGGGTGCAGGAGAGGGCTCCGGGCTGGGGCAGGGGGTTGAGGCATGGGAAAGGGTCAGAGAGTGGGAGGGGTCAGGGATGAAGGCTCTGGGCAGCACAACCGGCACTTACCTCAAGCAGCTCCTAGAAGCAGTGGCGTGTCCTCCCTCTGGCTCCTCTGTGGAGACGCAGTCAGGTGGCTTTGCACACTGCCTTGTCGCAAGGTGCTGCCCCTGCAGCTCCCATTGGCCACAGTTCCCAGCCAATGGAAGCTATGGAGGCAGCATACAGAGTCCCCTGGCTGCCCCTATTTGTAGGAGCCGGAGGAGGGACATGCCACTGATTCTGGGAGTTGCGCAGAGCAGAGGAAGCCCCGTAGGGAACTCAAGGGCTGGATTAAAATGTGTGGAGGGTCAGATGCAGCCCCCAGGCCATAGTTTGCTGACCCCTGGACTAGAAGCAACCTTGATAACAAAATGCTGACCTCTGCAAAGAGGGGAGAGGTTCTAGAAGCTTAAAGAAAGAGTAAGCAGAAAACAGAGCATCAATTTGATAGCTGTATAGTTTTAGATGTTAATGTTTATGTTAATAAGCATATCTATGTTTTTATGTGAATAATAATAAATATAATCAATATAATGAGTTTTTGCTTTGGTTTCCTGATGGGCTGTTAGGTTATGTCTGCACTGCAAATATATATATATATGTATCTCCACGGCAGTGAGTCTCAGAACCTGGGGTCAACTGACTCAGGCTTGCACCATGGAGCTAAAAATAGCAGTGTAGACATTTGAACACGAGCTGAAGCCTGGGATCTGAAACCCAATGTGGAGGGGGTGTCTCTGAGTCCAGGCTCCAGACTGAACATCTATATTACTGTTTTTAGCCCTGTAGTGTGATCCCAAGTCAGTTGACCCGGACTCTGAGACTTGCTGCCATAGATCTTTTTTTGGCAGCGTAGACATTCCTTTCCTTGCTGGAATATCTGAATGAAGTTGTTTCACTTGTGATGAGATGTGAGCCCAGAATTAGCCCTACCAAATTGTTGGGACATTCATATAACTTCAGGCATAGACGCTAAAGGAGCTATTGAAACAAACAGAATGAAAGCATTGCCTTGTGATCATATCCTGAATGCATGTCACTGGATGTGTGAGGAGAGCCTCAGGCCAGGCCAGTGTAGGATAGCAAAAGCGACAGAGTCTACTGAGCGCTGAGGCTTAGACAAACACTGCATCCCAAAAAATATCTCCCTTCCCAACCAACCATTATTAATTGGGGGGCTAATTTAAAACTTTTAAATGTGCGTCATACTAAAGAGGGACACATTTTTTCAGTCAAAATGGTCATTGGAGTTTTGGCTCAGTAAGGAGAGGGGGGTAAATCCTTGCCACTCTATCAGGCTTGGCACATGGGTTCTATGGAAGGGAAATAATCCTACCTTCCAGGTGACAAAGTAGTAGCAGAGACACTTTATGGCTGTACTTGCAGCTCTGAGGCTTCAGTAGCTCTTACTCCACCGTGGCCAGTACGTGGTGGCTTAAGCTTATGCAGATCCACCAGTCTCACCCCACTTCCTATTCCTCAAACCCTACACTTCAGAAGAATATGCAGGAGTCCTGAGGAGCTTGGCTGTATATTACACAGTGGCCCCAGAGACTCCATTGACTCAGAACTGTTCTGGTTCTGCAGCATCTGGAGCAATGTGCAGCTGTAGAAGAGATGAAGGGCTCACTCCTGATTAAAAATGGAGTCAGAATTGCAGAAAGTGGCCTATTCATAATTGTCCTATTCTTGCAGCATAATGGAGAAACATCTTTGTTAGCATAATTATTGATAAAGTTTCCCCCCTCTATTTATGTAAAATAAAACTTCAGTTTCTCTTTCTGAAATTGTCCCCTGCTTAAATAAATTTCAATATCATAAACTTATAAAAGCTACAGATCTTCCCTAAGTCTGATAACAGATGAGATGAGATCACCAAATTGTAATTTTATGCAGGTTTCAAATTATACTGTAAAGTATTCCAGCTTTATTTGTGTGGTTTATAACATTGCCAGAATTCTTGATTAAATTATAGCATTTCCAAACAGCTTCAAATCAGTTATCCTGCATGTGATTTTTCATCAAATATGGTTTCTTCAGCTGTATGACTTGCTGTTCCACTTGTCACAACATAAAAGTGGTAGGTACAGGGATTCTAAAAAATTAAAGACAGAAAATAACTTTGAGGCCACATCTAAGACTTCCCTGAAAATCAGGAGCATTCTTGGCTCTCCCATTGACTCAATGTGTGGCCTTGAGTAAGTCACAACCTCTGTGCCTTCATTTACTCATCTGTGTAATAGGGATATTAATAACTAATAAGCCTTTGTAAATCACTTAGAGATCTTTAAATGAAAGAGCACTATAGATTTGATCTGTTGGGTGGCTGAGCACTTTGGCCCCAGTACAGCAAGTAATCCAGCACGTACTTAACTTTAAGCATGAGTAGCCACATTGACGCCAACGGAACTACTTATGGGCTTAACATTAAGCCTATTCTTCAGTGCTTTACTGGACAGGGGCTATAACCCTCAGCAGCTTGCAGGATCATGCCCTATTGAGTATCGGTGCTAATTAGTTAATCACTGGAGCTACGATTCTTTTTTAGAGTCATCTTTACAGATCTGGGCTAAAGCCTCCATTTTTATGTGGCTAACTCATTGAAACTAATGTCTTTGAAAGGAAATGTTTTGTGAGCCTGTATGTGATGTTTTAAACTAGACTGAACAAAGCAATCCCAATAAAAACTCAGACCTGAAGGACAACTGACATATGGAATCAATTATCAGAGAAGGCAAATAAATCAGTACTTTCATTTACAAGTGGTCTTGTCTCTGCAGGGCAGAATTGAGGGGCATGGTGGGAAGCAAGGTTAAGATAAGCTTTAGAAATCCATGTTAATTTAGACGTACTTTTCCTAAAGTTTCGAATGTTCTATTGCATTGATTGAATTAGTGAATCCCAGTCATTTAAGTAGTAAATTCAGTATCAGTTTAGATCAACTTCAGGTCAATGCATCCACCTTTGAGAGGCAAAGCAGCACATTACAGGATGCAGTTTGGAAGATCACTAGCACTCTTTGGTTCCCCATAAAGAATTCTCCCAGTGCTCCCAAGAAGCATGATCATATCCAGATCAGTGGCTTTCAGATGTGCTGGCAGTCTTTGCCCTACCAGTGTTGTGAGGGAAAAGTTTAATAGTTTTATAAAGAAACATAGCTTCCTATGTTGCCTATGGTTGTTTTTATTATCTGTTTAGGCAGACATTGTCAGAACTTAAGATCCATGAACAAAAACCAATAGCATCTATGATGCATGACCAGAAAGGGTTAAACATCCTGCGAAATAAATAACTCTCAAAAGACATGCGGAAGGATGATGTTTGTTTATTTACATATGTATGAGTAGGGTGAAACAGTCCCTGTCTATGCTGTTTTTTGATAGTTCAGAGATCAAAAGAACATCCTAAAATTTAAATAAATTGTAAACATGGGATATCTCTGTATTCATCTCTCTTTGAAATGCACTATGAATGGTGAAGGAACAAGCAAATTGCCTTATGTTAATTCTATAGCTAAGTACCTGGTGATGGACCTCTTTTCGAAGTCATCCTAAATTACCTTTTGGTCTGAAGGAACTCCCAGCTTGCTAAAGGCCCTGAATATGATATTTGAACATAGGATTATAATCTATGAACTATTTTGGAAAGAACTCTTTGCAACTACAAAGCTGACCATCTCTGCTATGAATTTGAAACTTAAGAATTGAACTCATGTCTGTATGTATATTGATCTTTTAACCATACTCTTTCTTTTGTTTTTTTAAAAAATTTAGTTTAGTTAATAAGAATTGGCTGTAGTGTTATTTGGGTAAGATCTGGGCTCTTCAGTAACCTGGGAGGTAATGTGTCCAATCCTTTGGGATTGGTAGAACCTTTTCTTTTATATGATGAAATAAGATTTACAGAAATTTTCATCATATTTGATATGGGTACCTGGATGGAGGCCTGAGGCTAGATCACTTTAAGGGAACTGTGCTGTTTGGCCTTCTGAGTAACCAGTAAGGTAATAAAGAAGCTGTTTTATGCTGGCTTGGTGAATCTAAGTATTGGAATATCCACCAGTTTTATGAGGATTGTCTGCCCCATTCTTTGCTGTTCATCCTAATAGAGTGACCAAGCTGGCCTGCACTGGGACTCCAGTCACAACATAATTAATAAATTTTGATTCTTGACCCATGCCATGATAATTGTGACTGCATTTCCCCCCTACAGAAAGCTATAGAACAAGTTATGCTCTCCTCATCCTTATTTCCCAGAAATGGAGAACTGAAAAGGGGTTTCTAGAAGACATGGCTGGCGATGGGATGGAGAGGTACACTAACTACATCATTTTTGGCTGCCTTTTCCTCCCCTATTTCAAATTCTGTTCTCTCTCCTACATTATATTCAGTCATGCTCCTGACACACTTCTGTGGAACTTTAATAATTTTTAACTGACTTATGCAAAGCGCAAAAGTTTGGGTTCAAATTACTCTTGCCCTCAAGTCCAAAAAAATATAGTCATTAGTTCTTAATTTTTTTAAGACAAGTTCTTTGTCTTTGAATGTAATCCCAGACAGTGACCTGCACATCATTTTTCTTTTAAGTTCGTTTATGACCACTGACAGAACTCAGTATTAGCAGAGATGTTTTTAACCCTTCATTCTCTAGCATGACCCAAGTATCACTGCTTTGACATTTAAAACAAATTTTAAGTACTTGAATGAAACAAGGGATAGTAAATTTGAACACTGAGGGCAATCGAGGCCAAATTTTAAAATATCTGTGCCAAAGTTGTACCAAATAAAAATTCATACACAGAGATAAACAGGTATAGCTGAAGTCCTAGTCCCACTGAAATCAATGAGAGTTCTGCCATTGACTTAAATGGAGCCAAGATTTCATCCAGGGTATTCATCCACTCAGAGTAAGCCCCTAGTCCTACAAATATTGATGTACATGAATAGTTTTATATATGCGAGTAGTTCTATGGAATTACACACCTGCATTCAATTCAATGAATGCAATGAGGGACTATATCAATCTTCTCTGAAGTCCATTAGAACTCCTCTTGATTTCAGTGAGCTTTCAATCTTTCCACAAGAGTATAACTCAGGAACTCAATGGAACTATTCATATACACAGTTATTCACATGGATCACCGTTTACAGGATTGGAGCCAAATTTATGTGTGCAAGCGTAATAAATGCTTTTTTATATACCTCTGGGGTGAAATCCTGGCCCCAATGAAGTCAATGGGAGTTTTCCCATTAACCTAAATGGGGCCAATATTTCACCGTGTGTTTGTCTTCTCCCCAGTTCAGACCTGTGAAGCATCACTACAGTTTCTTCATCTCACGTTGCAGACTGGCCACTATATAAATCTGTCAGGCTCCAGAACTTCCTTTGAAAAAAATCTTTGTATTTGTTATTGCTCCTCCTCCTTATTTACAGGAAATTATACAAAATGTATTTTTTTTCTTTCCTATTGGAGAAGTCTTCTCAGAATTCAGTAAAGACTTTTAGTATGATTATTTTCAACAGTAAAAACCAAACCATATCCAAAATAAGCGTTAACGTACATGCTTCAGAAAAGAAGGTAGTAAACAACCCTGTTTTGTTTCCCAGGTAAAAACAATAATCAAATTCTCTTCTCAGATGTCTGCAGCAGAACTGAGTTCTCAGCGTTCCTTCATTTCTGGAAGGAAGAATATCAAAGTTGACCTGCACAATGAAGGATCTGAAAGGAGAGTATTGCTACCGGCTCAGGACTTAATACTGCCTGTCGTGGACCTCAGATTTTAGGCTATGTCTATGCCACTACTTACACTGATACAATGTATGTTACTCAGGGGTGTGACTAAGCTGCCCCCCCGAGTGACATGTTACAGCAACCTAAGCGCAGGTGTGGACAACGCTGTCGGCGGGAGAGCTTCTCCCACTGACATAGCTGAGCTGCTAGTTGGAAGTGAATTAATTAAGTCAACGAGAGAGCTCTTTCCCAATGGCTTAGGGCAGCTACACTAGAGAGCTTACAACAGCACAGCTGCACTAGTGCAGCAGCTCCAATGTAAGCTCTCTAACATAGCCACAGCCTTACATTTGGATGAAAGAAGGTAGCAGTGTTGTTGCTGGTGTATTTTTAAAATGGATGCTTGTTTGAAGCTGCTCAGTGTGTCTTGGAAATTCAGATGGAGTTCTGGGGATAAAAATTAGTGGCCAGAGGAGACTGAGGTGGTCAAACAAGCACAGTAAGTACAATTTACCACATCGCTATCACCATCACTTACGTATGCGCATGGCCAAGATTTTCACAAGTGACAATGTTTATGAGTGCCTCAAATTTTCAGTGCCCAGCTTCAGATGTTGAAGAAATTCTCAAAAGGAAGGTGCTTAGCGCTTTTGAGAAATCAGGCCTTTTAAGATGTCAAATTTGGCACTCAAATGCCTTCACTGACTTCAGTGAGACTATTCTTGTGAGTAAAATTAAGCATGTGTGTGTCTGAAACATTGGGGTCTGATGGATAGGTGTCAAATCACAAAGCACCCTTTCATGGCCTCCTGCTTTCAGTTCCCTGTAATGACTCAGTCTCAGGCCAGAATGCTAAAACAAGATTCCTCTTTTGTGGGGCTTATTTTATTTCCAAAACAAGGACTTTTTCAGGTCCCACCCTTCTCCTTCATTCAGGAGCACCCTACCCTACTTCTTGCTGTCTGGGTTGATTCAGGCTTGCTACAGCCTTAAACTGGCTTCTCTCCAAGCTGTCCCCTTACGTAGTTTAGTCCCTTTCTTCTCTGGGCTGAGAGAGGTGAGCACTACTTTTCCTGGTGGCCTCTTCCCTGTCATGATAGAGGAGACTCCCTCCTTCCTAGCGCTTTTCTCCACTGGCTGGAAGAGAGGGGAGCCTTGCCCTTCACCCTCTAGTACAAGGCTCCTCATCCCACTCCTTAAAAAAACTGTACGTTGAGTTGTAACTATTTCCTCAGGACCATCTTCCTCCCCCACCCCTGCGAAACTTGCCTCTGTCCTTTGCTAGGTCTTGTCTCCTCTGTAAATCCAAGCAACCTTAGAAGAATTCACATGGAACAGAGGTTAACTGATCCCTAGCCCCTTCTACCTATAAAAAGATAGTCACACTTTTACTGACCTTACTAATGATTTTACCATAATATTTTAGCTTTTAGATTTCTTTACTTTTCTTTTTAAAATAAAGATTTAAAGTTGACATAGCTGACTAATTAAGATGCACTGCATTGCTGATTATATAACATAAAGTTTGCTGTCTAGACTGATATGTGCTTACAGTTTTAAGTAAGCTGTATTTTTCACTTTCTTTGTAGTTATTTAAAGATGGATATTTTCCTGTAGTATGACCTCCTGCTCATGGTTTCCAGCCAAAATTTAGTTTATATGCTCTGAAGAGTGCTAAGTACACTGAGTCACGGTGTAGGTATCTGTTAAAAAAATCATAGCACTTCTGGCTAGCACAGCTAATGTAACCCCACAAAATCCTTTATTCAAACCAAAGTTTAACTGGTGCTTAATACATGCAGTGTCTATTGTGTACAGACACTTAAAACCTGAAAAATAAGCAAACAAAACATTCTCCCTGCGAGTTTGTCCTTTCTTATTTGCAGACACTGACTGGGTTTATTTCTCACGTAAAACTATTCATTATTTAGTCTTTATTATATTATTTAGAGCACAAGCAAAGAAGACTCTTTTATTTATTTGACTCGGGGATCACTGTGTAAAAACTCCTCTGAGAAGAGGCTGTATTATTTAACATGGGCTCCCTCTGCTGGTCCTGCAGCAAAATGTCCCAGAGCATCATGGGCCATCTTTTTAAAACGTGGAGGTAACACAAAAGCCCACACTTACCTGTTTGCACAGGTATTTCCACAGACAGTGAATATTCATGCATTTTTGCAACTACACCCATTGGATCCAACTCTAGAAAACAGGCATTATAGTTTTCATACAAAGGCTTGCTTGTTTGACATTACTGCGGTGACGAAGTGGGGGATTTAAAAATTACAAAAGTGTACTTATAATCTGGTGGGAAATCTCTGGATTCTATCCATTTTAAGGTAGGATTCCTACAGCCCAGTCACTCTGCCAAAACAACCCCAATGAGGATGGGGGACAATATAGCCCATCTCTGACAATGACATGCTATCACTAGTTTAACAAGGGCTTCCACAAACAATATACCCCCCTAGCTTGACAGTCCAGTAGGGAAGGAAGTGCTATACAGAGGAGGGGTGATGGATGAGTAAAGCTGTTCATTTGTTTTCTCATTTAAAACAAAAACATTTTCTTCTCCCTGTAACCAAGGAGGGAGGCACATCACTTTGATGCCAACAAGTTCCTGCTAGAAGACTGCAATTGCTCTTCAGAGTATTTATGAGCTCCAGGGATAAATCCTTCCCAGTAGGGACAATTTAGCCAGATTCAGAGAAAGAGGGAACTGCACCAGAGTCAGAACCATCATTGCAGCAGCCCTCCTCTGTGGGAGCTCCCTGCTGGGTAGTCCATGCATGGTGAGGCTGAGGATCAAGCAGGGTGGGTTGAAGATGAGGATGAGGAAGGGCTGGAGGATCCGCTCTATGCTGATCTTCCTGTAGTCCCACACCCTGCCCCTCAATACTATGGTGGAGCCACAGAAGCTGCCCCTGGTTCAGGCTGTGATAGCTCTGCAGAGTCACTCCACAGAGGCTGCTACATGGCTTACAGGGAAAATTCCTCCTGCCACATCTATCTAGTGCCTGGCTGGCTACTAGGCTCAGGATTAGGCCCTAAGGACCCAGGTCCTGATTTAACAAAACAGTTAAGCACATGCTTAAAAAATTCCATTGATGTTCTGTTGACTTCAGTGGGACCTATGCACATGTGTGTTCTGCTAAGAAGAGATGTACTTAAGCAGGTGCTGAATGCTTTGGTGAATCAGAACCTGAGCCTTGGTCCCAATAAAGTCAATAGGAAAACTCGTTGCATTCAATAGAAATAGGCTTCAGCTCTAAGCCTAGTTGCCTATATTATGATACAAAAAACAAATTGCAGTCTACACATTTTTAGTCTGAGACAAAGCAATTTTGATTTATAGTGGGAGGGAAAAAAACCTCTTCTAAAGCCAGCAGTATCGTCACCTTATGTGCTTTGAATATAAAAACACCTAAACATACATTTTCTTGAAAAACTTGGAAGCCAAGTATAACAGAAAGCCCTCCAAGGCTCTATCTGTATGTTCTAATTTTCAGCCTTTGTTTGCTAAATTCTAGAGAAGTGGATCTTAAAATGGAAATGTTGAAAGACCCCTAAATCAGACAGACTTATCAGGAACTGTTGTAAATAAGACAGCGGGCAAAGACTCCAGAGACTGGCTCTGCAATCTCCTAGATTGTTTGCTAGATAGTCCCCATGACCAAATATAATTCAGTGCAGAACAGAACTAATAAATGAAATAGAAGCAAGAATAGTTCAAATATTTGAAGAATAGGCAGGTTGGATTTTTCCATGTAAAAAAAATCCCTTTGCAAATGGAAAGCATGCTCTGGAGCAGTCACTTCTATTTATTATTGGAAATGAAGTCCTGTGGGATGTTGAGGAATTTGTTGCAATATGTTCAAAACATAAGTGTGTGTGTGGGGAAATCACTTTTCTACTGCTCTGATCACAAACAACGGTGATGTGATATATTGTTCTGGAAATAGTGGCTACCCTTTAATATAAAGGTCATTGTTCTACGGACAAAGTGGATAAAAACAGAAGGAAATTGAAGTGGGTGGAGGAATGGACCACTATAAGCTATGAAAAGCTATTTCAGGGCCCTGCCCAGTTACCAGCCCACAAAGCAGATCAAATAATGGGACCTCAAAGAATGGGACCTCAAAAGACTGAGGAGCACCCCAAAGATTCCAAGGGGGGAGGTGTCACTGGGAAAATGGATATGCATTGGTGGCCATTAGGCACCAGGTGAAGAGCCCCTGTCCTGACAGTGGGACTGATGCTAATCTCATTATTGACGGTGATCCAAGGATGGTCTCTGGTGCCTACAGAGTGATGATGAAGGGGAGGACAACCCCAGCTTGGATCTCGAGGAGTCCTAAAGAGTCTCCAGTGAGAATGAGGGAGCCAGCCCTGATGGGGCGAACAATCAGACTCATTGGATGCCCAACACAGGGATGTCATGAGTGCCAAAGAGGAATAGGGAATTGGCACGAGCAGTATCAAATGAGATGCACTCCCACCTGGTACCAGGGAAGGCACCAATGCCAAGGACAATACCAAACTCGACAACAGGTTCTGTTGCCAGGGCATTGACTGTGCCAATGGGCACACCTTCACTGAGGGGTCTTTGGTACTGGGCATGGTGTCTGCCTGGGACATGGGCAATGTGAGCTGTAGTGCCAATGGACCCAGAAGCTCTGCAACACAGCCAGAAAGTGCCAGGAGCATAATGAAAGATGAGGTGGTAGAAACTACAGAACCAGAAAACGCCTGAGCTAGTGCAGAGTCAGGCACTGAGAGGCAAAGCAGGTCTGAAACTGCCAGCATCGAGACAGTCGGCGCTAGTGCTGAGGTCATCAGTTCTGAACTCACGGCCAGAACTGGAGGCAATGGTACAGACTCTTGCTGATCTCTGTGTAGTAGTTGGGAGTGTTTAGACAGACCTACAGCATCCCACATACCAAGAGTTCGGTGCCAGTTAACACTCCTCATAGAAGATGCAGAAGAGTCTTGCCAAGCCCAAAGGTGGGCCTGATTAGTCTTATGGGACCTCTTTCTCACCACACCAGAGGCAGGCGAATGACTCCTCTTCCTCTTGGGTGAAACAGCAGGATCTGAACATGGAGTGGCATCAGTTGCTGATTCCAAAGATGACTACCAATCAGGTGAGGGCCTCAGTGCTCATGGTTTTCCCTAGAAGGTACTGCTTCAGCCGTAAAAGTCTCTCACTGCAAGCTTTGCTGACAGCTATTGGACTTAGTTTCTTCGCTGGCATCTGTTTAGCCTAGTGTGTCACATTATGGCATTTGGAACCTACTTGGATAGTGTTGCCATGAGGCCATGTGATTAACAGCTACCAACACAAGTGACAAAAACACATAGGCTAGACTGGTGTCAATCAACTCTACTTGTTTCCATCAATTCCTGGAACAGAAACGCCTGGCAACTGTAGTTGATATGGGTCTTGAGGATAAGCTCAGTCTGAAACCATCTAGTTTTTTGGAATAGGAATTGGTTCAGAAAGGATTATGAATCAATTATTTGGACTGTCTTGGGAGGCTAAGTGCTAGAATCGTTTCATGAAAGCTACTTGAAACTGTTCTATTCCAGCAAGAGATTCAGGGGCACTACATAACAGGCTGCCATAGAGCAGAATGTAACTCTTTGGTGCCAATGCAATGAATGTGTGCTGAGTGGAATGCTTTTTCATAATTTGCTGCTTTGTTTTACTCACTTCTTGAACACCACCTTGGATAACAACAATGCTTTGCACCCATATAGCGCTTTTCATCCAAACACTGAAAAACACTTTAGAAAAGGTGGGTATTGGTATTCCTGCTGTACTGATGAGGAAACTGAAACCCAGATTACTGATTTGTCCATGGTAGAATTGGAAATAAAATCTATGTCTCCTGGTTTCCAGTCTGCAAACACCACCAGCAAGTGTGCAGAAAGCTCTAACAAATAGTAAGCTCACCACCCACATCCTCCTCTCATCATTGCCTTTCACCATTGAGGAGGTAAATAAGGCCTTCTTACTCATGAAAGTCAGAAAATCTGCAAGACCTGATGGTATATTATTTCCTAAACACCTTGGAGCCCATGGATAGTAATAGCTGGTCACACAATTCTCCACTATCCATTCCTCCTGGCTTGTCCCAAGGATCTGGCACAAGGCTTTGGCCACTGCCATTGCCAAGCGTGGGAAGCTGACCAGTAATGCTTCATCATACTGGCCCACAGGACTTATGTGCACACTGTACAAGCTCGTGGAGAGAATATTATTGGAAAGGACTATGCCATTTATAGAAGCAATGTTACCAAATGAACAAGCAGGTTTCTGACCAGGCCACAGCTGTACCAACCATATTAGCCTTAACAACAGACACTGAAGCAGAATTCCCGTGAAAAGTCAAGACTGGAGAAGGTTTCTAAGGCTTGTCTTCTGCCTATGACATCATATGGAGGAATGGCCTCCTGAAAGACAGTAAAATTACCTCATGCAATGCAACAGTAAAATTCTTCTGAGAAATCCGGACCAATTGTAGGTTTAATGTTTTCCTGGGTGGCCAGGTCAACAGGCCACACACTCTCAAAGATGGCTTACCGCAAGGATCACTCTTAGCTCTGATCCTGTTTAATATCTGTACCAGTGACCTTCCTCAAACATCACAGAAATTTGTCTATGCTGCTGACATTGCTCTGACTACATAGGCATAGGATCTACCGACTATAGAACAAATTCTAGCCAAGGACCTTAGAACCATGGAAGAGTATTTCTTATATTGGCGGCTAAAACCAAATCCCAGTAAGATTGTTGTCTCAGCATTTCATTTAAACAATGAAAACAAAGAAGTGCTTGTGAATTTTTGTGGCTAGCAGACATGATCCTACCCCGAATGATCTTGTTGTGACATTAGACTGAAGCCTCAAATACCACAATCCCCCACCACCCAAAAATATCCATGATAAAATGAGTGTGTGTAAATTTCATCCAGAAACTGCCAAGAATGACCTGGGGAGCCAATGCAAAAAACTCCATGGACCTCATTACTGGCCCATGTCTTCTACTCTACTGCAGAATACTGCTCATCAATCTGGACACAGCTCCCATACAACACTTGTTGATTTTCAATTTAACACAGTCATGCAGATCATTGCAGGCACAGTAAATCATCTTCACAGCCATGGATTCCCATACTGGCACACATCTATCCACCCCAAATTCATCATGACATGAGAATTCTTTGGGAATTTGATTGTATTCTAGAGAACAAGGATCTTCCAATATATGAAGACCTAAATAATATGCCAAGAGTCCAACTCAAATCCAGAAAACCTTTTTGGCTTGTAGTATAAAGTCCACAAAGACTGAGGATTCTCCCTTTGAGACCAATTGTGAGGAAGGTAGAAGGATCAAGGACCAAAGACATTATCAGGATCCAACTGAAGAATCCAGTGGCTTTTCACTTTCTTGGAAAATATGGTTCACATTGGACTGCATCCACACATGGGCAGATGGGCCTACGTCCTGCATAAATGGTGACTGAGACACAATCCTATTTGACTGCAGAAATGGACTTCAGACTCTGGAGCTCCTTGCCAACCAATGTCCAAATGATCATATCCTGGTGGTATTTCTTCCATTCACTCCATGTCAACTGAAGCAATAAATTGGATCGCCAACCTAGATGTGGACATCTAACATTGCTGTTTTTAAGTTGTGTGACAAAGTTCCTCCTCTACCTTGGTGGGTCCTGCGCTTATTGGTGGATTTGTTCACCTCAGTAATCTTCCCCACAGTCTGGGTCAGCTCCTCCTGTGTCTGATCAGGAGTTGGGAGGTTTGGGGGGAACCCGGGCCTGCCCTCTACTCCGGGTTCCAGCCCAGGGCCCTGTGGATCGCAGCTGTCTATAGTGCCTCCTGTAACAGCTGCATGACAGCTACAACTCCCTGGTCTATTTCCCCATGGCCTCCTCCAAACACCTTCTTTATCCTCACCACAGGACCTTCCTCCTGGTGTCTGATAATGCTTGTCCTCCTCAATCCTCCAGCAGTACACTCTCTCACTCTCAGCTTCTTGCTCCCAGCTCCTCACACACGCTCCTTCTCCTCTGGCTTCTCCCTGCCTGACTGGAGTGAGCTCTTTTTTAAATCCAGGTGCCCTGATTAGCCTGCCTTGATTGGCTGCAGGTGTTCTAATTAAAGTAGCTATCTCTACTGCCTTCTAAAAAGATCTTAATTGGCTCCAGGTGCCTTGATTAACCTGGAGCAACTGTCATTTGGTTGCCAGGGTACTAGGGATTTGTTTAGCCTGGGGCTAACATACCTGTTTCTCAATACTTTACTGTAGCCATCTGGCCTTGCCCCATCACAGTTGGAAGAAGAAAGATAAAGACGGTAACTAGAAAATATGACTATGGAATTTTATTACATGCCACAGCAAACTTTATCTAGAAAGCAATAACTACCAGTTAGTATTAATGTATGATTAATACCCCAAATCCTGGCCTTGGACTCCTTCCCTTTGAAACATTCTGTGAATCCCTGGCTGGTGCAGAGATCCTTAACAAAACTGCTCCAGATGGCGTAACTGAGAGCTGTTCTTAGGCTACTGTGATGGGATCTATCAGGTCTTCTGTGTCCACTGCTGGAGGCATTAGCACCCTGATAGCCCAGTCTGACTGTGCTACCAACAAGACAGTCCTCCAGAGGCCTGGAAGGACCAGGAGGCTAGTCAAGAAGGCTTGTCTGCTGCTTCTCAGAGGCGAGGGAAGACTACAGCAGAGAAGGAGCACTTCTGTGCTGGCCCAGAAACCCAAGGCTGGGTCAGGGCCAGGTCTTCAAGTGCTGCAACTAAGTGCTTGCATTGAAGTTTTTGTTTCTCTTTTTAAAGCGTCAGACAGCTAAGTTTTTGCATTTTTAATTTGTAACTTAACTGTTAAGAGACTGAGACTGAGCTTATGGCACAAGCCATCCTGCTCCAAGCAGGTGGCCTAAAGCTTGCTGACTAAAGTAAGGAATGCTTGAGGTACCATGCTTGGTTCTACAGTGGAACTACAGAGCAGCACGACCTGCCACAGCTACTCTAAGTAACTCTGGAAATTGATTCAGCCCCCAATCACGCTGAGGATTAGGGGAAAGCAGCTCAGCTGGACCCAGAGATCTGGCTCCAGGTGTTGGAGAAAGTGACACACAGGAGCTAGCTTCACTATCACAAACAAAAACACCTTCCCCTTTAGAAAACATCTCAAATAGTGACCATAGCTAGTAGATTCCAATTTAAGGCCCTTAAAATGACGATTTTTTTCTGAGAAGCTGAGAAACCTAAAAATGTGCATAGTTGTCTACCATTTTCACATGCACATGGAGCAGAGAGCTTGATCCAAAGGTATTTTTCACTAGTTTTTCTAATAACAGCTTCCAAATACCATTTCTCTAGTTAAAACTTCACGGTATGGGTGTACAAAGGGCAGAGATTCACAGGACTCATCTTTAGCAATCATATAGAGAACTGAAATGCAGCATGAATGAAGAAACTGCAAGTCCATTACATGCTGTAGATCAGTGTTAGATCAGGTACTTGAATCTCTGAGAGCTGGAGCTAAAATTGGGGAAGGCAGATGGGGGTCCCTTTCATTCACTAAATATTAATATTTATTCATTTTTGACCAAATGTTATTTGCCAATCTAAAATAAATAAATAAAATAAAAAGTAAAATATCTTATTTAGATTCAAAAGAAATAAATAGTAAAGAATTATCAGACTGTCAGTTAGTCAAATTTTAAAAAAAAAGCCTAATATTAATCAGGAACCTTAAATTCTGACCAGTCAAATCATATCTGGTCAGTGTAAAATATGAATATCTGTGTGGTTAAATAACCAGCCACTCTTAAAGAACAAATTATAAAAGTGAAATAGAGCACTTGTAATTTCAGCACCTTTGGGGTTTGTGTAGTTTCTGCAATGACAAGAATCCTATCTAATTTATAAATATGCTGCATTAGGTCTGAAGTGCTTGGATTTTAACAATTGACATGCATTGTTTTCATATCTATGTTGGTGAGAACATCATTATTAAAAGATATCAACTCACTAGACATTTTCTAGTTCATTGGTAACGAAATTCAGAGGCAATAGGCAGACCCTTGTAAATCCTCAGATATTCACTTTTTATCCACGGACGCAGAAATCTGCAGAACAGTTTTGCAGATCATGGATCGGATGTGGATACAAATTTTGTGTCTAGATCCCTGCAAATCTGTGGATATCTGCGGATATCTGTATCCGTGGATGTGGATATCTAAGGATCACGGATTGGATGCAGATACAAATTTTGTATCTGTGGAGGTCTCTAGTAATATGATACTAGCTTTAAAACTGAGTGACAGACAAATTACTGATTCTCATAAGGTGTAAAATATCCTATTAAAAACAACAAAACATTCATACTGTATTTAAAATAGAAGATATAATAAACATTGTAACCTCCCAGCAGTTATATTTAACAAAGCAGCAAAATAAAAGGTCAGACTATGTGCTTCTTGCAAAGCACAACATAGGGGCAGGGAGGGGAAAGGTGACTGTGTTAACTTTGAACATCTGAAGTTACGGGCTGGTCTAGGACCAGCAAAGCCTCCTGGTGCTCTCCAATGTACCACAGCTGTGGGCAGTTGCCAGTGGGCTGCTCTGCAGCCCAGTAGAGGCAGAGCACTCAGTCAATCTCCACCCAGGCCTGTGACACAACCACTCCTAGCTTAGCCACTCTCTCAACATGCTCTCAGCCCCATTCTGATGGGGGAAATTCCCTTACACAGAAGATTACCCAGTGGTGCCCTCTGTCTCTTCTAGACTGTTGGAGCAACATGAAGTGACTGGGCCAGAATCTTGTCCAAAATATTTGCATTACTGCTCACTGAAGGGAGCCGAGTGCTGTGAGACACTAACATATTCCCTTCAATATGGCAAACCAGAGCCTTTTGGGCTTGATCCTGTAAGGTGCTGAACAATTATCAGTGAGTGGTTTATTAAGCAAACGTGGCCCCCTTTTCTGTTTGCTAATTATCTACAAACAGCAGTTTTTATGAATTAGTCGTCTTTTCGCAACTGTTTAATAAATGGTTTGTCTGCAAACTAATTGTTGTTTGTTCAGTTTGCAACTTGTGCTGTGTAACTGGATGTATTTTCCACTGCCTAACTGGGTAATTCTCAAACCCACATGTGGTTTCCAAGGGGTTGGTCTAGACTAGAGTTTGGGGTCCTGTTTTAACTCAAGTTAATTGACTGTCAGTTAACTGGAGTTAACTAACATGAATAAACATTTGTTCCAGGACACAGATGTTTGTGGTTTACCCTACAAAGAGCACAACTCTGAAAAATCATGGCCCCCCTTAATATACCTCAAGGTGGGCACCCAAAATATGGTGTCACCCCAAAATCACTAGTCACTTCCTAAAGAGTGGCCATTTGTCTATATTTCAGTTAAAGCAGTAACTTTCCATTACAACTCCAATCACATTATGCTGCCCTCTAAAATGTCACCAGAACTAGAGTAATCAGGCTGAAATTTCATGTGCATTTTCTCAGCTCAAGGTAACATTTTATAGCAGTGTTGGAGGAAATAAGGGAAAGGAAACTATTTGTGAGATATATTATCTCAGAAGCAGAGATTGCTTTCACTTCTAAACCATTATATATTTGGCTCATCATAGCACAAAACTGGCCAAACTTAGAAATTGCTCTGTTGATGTGTGGGGGCATTTATGAAGACTGGTACTTTTGATTTACTGTGAGGGATTGGGATGCTTAATTAGTTATTAAGGGCTGATATATACATCCTGTAGTCCACTGAGTTTAGAACCCATATGATGGCTTATCAGGTCCTAAAGAAATGCACAGCAGTCTGATGTGGGATTCCTGATGTTATGCATATGTATCTTGGGATGCCTGCACAGGAGCTGCCATGTCAACACCAGATCATAAACCCATCTTGCCACCCCAGAAATGAATTAAAAAAAAAAAAAAAAAGGGTCCAATCCTGTCCATAAGGATACCTTTGCTTCCTCAAACTGTATTTTCCTCTCTCTCTCTCACACACACACAGAGAACATTAAGTTTGCAAAGTCAAGCACTCAAAAGTTAATAAATGCCGGAATTTAGCCCGTTGGTGTATGATGCACTTTTCAATTATATGATCGTATACTAGTCAAGAATCTTGGGTTCCAGTTGAGGCTCTAGAGGGGAGTTTGTTCTTGGAAACTGCTGGAATGTTTTGGCTGAAACTTCAAGAATCCTGCCAGAGGCAGACACACAGCATGGAAAATTTCAGTCCAAATGATTAAAGTTTCACAGATATAAACAACTGAAAACCATGATGTTATAATGGAAAGTGTCTGACAGCCTTAAAAAGAGGTGGCAGAATATCAGAGTTGGAAGGGACCTCAGGAGATCATTTAGTCCAATCTCCTGCTCAAAACAGGACCAATTCCCAGATTTTTGCTGCAGATCCCTAAACGGGCCCCTCAAGGACTGAGTTCATAACACTGGATTTAGCAGGCCAATGCTCAAGCCACTGAGCTATCCCTGTGTATAATAAACATTCTGAAAAAGCCAGGACATTAGCAAAAGCACATCTTGTAATGTTTACTCCTCTTCTCTCCCCACAACTATTCATTATCTCTTCTTGTGTGATGTGTAATATAAGGTCAATCCTACATCCAACTGAAGTCAAAGGGAGTTTTGCCATTAACTTCTATAGGGGCAGAATCAAGACCTTGGATTGTAAATTTTCCAGGCCAGGGACTTTTTCTTGTTATTTATGCATAAATCTGTGAGCTGCTGAAAGCCTCTTAGAAGTGCTGAGACTGTCCTCAATTCCTATTGCAGCACAGTAAGAGGCCCTTTGTTTGACTGGTCATGCAACTAAGACCGTGAGTAATGCCAACATAGCACTATTTATGTTTTCCCTGAATAAATACAGTAACACTGCTTGTGCAGGTGAAGGGAGAAGGCTTTTCTGAAGATTGCTTAGTATGTCAAATGGACAGCAGGAGAAGATTTGGGGCATTACTGGAAGCTCAGGGATAAAATGACTGGATGGCTTTCATTACAAAAGTACTAGCATTCCAGTTCTGGAATCAGACTAATTTGGAAGCAGAAAGAAAGGGTAAGTAGGTGCCCAGTTAAACAATGCAGAAAACGTCCACACCACCTGATCTTAACCGGTCATGAAGGTAGTGTTAGCTAGGTGTCAGAGCAAGGCACTTAGAGTTAGGATTCCATAGTTCTATTCCTGACTCCGCCCCTGAATTACTGAAATTCACACAAGTCATTTAGCCCCTCTGTTTCCCTGTGTGTAATCTAATAACGCTTTAGCCCACCTGTGTGAGGCTAAAATTTAGTCAGTTTGTAAAGGGCTTTGAAATCTTTGGGTGAAAGGTACTATATACAGTAAGTGGAAATTACTACTCATACTATGGAGTGGGCACTGCTAAGATTTAGAATTAGCTCATCACAGCTGGGTCACTAACTGAACGACGACAGGAAGAGTGTGCATCTGTTTCTTGGCTCAGTTCCAAAGCAGGCAGATTAGAGGTAGACAGTCCCTCAGCATAATTGTTACAGTTTGAATTCTGGAGTCATCATCATAGTTTGTCACTCCAAAAACCACAGCCAGGACCTGGTGTTGTCACTTGTCCCAAATATTTCCTCGGAGTACAGGATATCAATGGCTCTCCACATTCACATTTGAGATCAGTTTTGAATTTCCACTTGGGCACATTGTCACCTGTCTTTGCTACCTCCCCTCTCGCTCAATTTATGGTACACCAGTGTATTCATTCGAGGTCAGGATCTAGGAGGAGCTGTTCTGAAGGAACCAAGCTCCCCAAGACCAGCAGCATTTCCTGTAAATTTTATCCCTCTGTCGCCTTTTACAGCAGTATTTTGGGGTAAGAGATTTTCAAAGGCAAAGCTCTTTCTGAACTTCAGACTCATAGGTGGTGTCTGAAGTAGCTTGTTAGCTGAGCTGAGTAAGGATATTGGGCAGTAACTCTTTTCAGAGTTAAGGTCTTTATGTGGTCTGCGTAGTGCAACTACTTTGGCCAGTCTCCACAGCCTGGGTATCTGCATTGTCTCTGTGCAAGAGTCAAAGTCGTCAAACAGTCATTTCTGCAGGCTCATCAAGTGTAGTAATAGTTCATCAGCTATAACATTGAGTCCAGCTGTCTTTCCATATTACGGGGTTTTCATGGCTACTGTCAGCTCCTCAGGGTTGAGCTGCTCATTGAGGGACTCTGATGTCTCTGAGGAGTGAGCAAAGTTCCTTCTTGACTTGTTTCATTCTACGCTTTGTGGGCTGTTTTGCCATTTTGGATGAATAGGCATGCAACTAGGTTGGGAGAAACTGCAATGATGTGCTTTGCTTGTTGTTCTTCAGGGTTCAGCTTGCAAATGGCGGTCCACACTTTTTTGCCCTTCTGGCATAGATTTGTTGTTTCAATCAGCTCCCTCCCATGGCAACACCACTCCTATTCCCTCTCTGTCTAGCATTTCCTCAAGCCTAGTGATTTCTTCACTGAAGGGATCCAGCTCAAAGATTTCTGATTGTTATCTCTCATATTGTTGGTTTGTCTGCTCTGAAAGCCCAAGTACATAGAAGGTATGTCTACACTGCAGCTAGACATCTGTGTGGCTAGCCCATGCCAGCTGACATAGGCTCACATTGCGGTTTAATGGAGGTATAGACTTCCAGGCTCAGGCTGCAGCCTGAGCTCTGGGATTGTCCCACCTTGCAGGTCTTAGAACCCAGGCTCCAGCCTGAGCCTAAATGTCTACACCTGCAATTAAACATCCCTTTAGCCTAAGTTCTGAAAGCCTGAGTCAGCTGGCATAGGCCAGCCGCAGGTTTTTAATTGCAGTGTAGACATTCCCATAGTGTCTGATATCCCCTAGAGCAGTGGTTCTCAACCAGGGATCCGGGGCCCATAAGCAGGTTTCAGAAGGTCCACCAAAATAAACCAGCAAGCAGGGTCAGCATTAGACTCACTGGGGCCCAGGGCAGAAAGCCGAATCCTGAGCCACACTCCTTGGGGCTGACGCTGAAGCCCTTCCTCCTCAGGCTGAAGCCAAAGCCTGAGCAACTTAGCTTTGCGGGGGCTCTCTGTGGCACGAGGCCCTGGATAACTGCTCTGCTTGATACCCCGGCTTTTAATCTACTGAAAAACAGTTGTTGTGGCACAGGTGGACTGTGAATTTTTATAGCATATTGCGGGAGGGCGACAGAAAGAAAAAGGTTGAGAACCCCTGCTCTAAGGATGCGCTTTTCGGCAGTCTTTCATACCAGGGAGACAAATTCTCCACCGTGCTTGTGTGTTGGAATAATATTACCTTTGGATTAGATGAACCCATGTGTAAGCCTAGGAAGGCCTTTCCTGAGTGGTACTGCAGCCTCTTTCGTCACTTGCACCGGTCTATGCTGCGATTACTATCATGACTTCCCTTTTGGAGTTGCCTGGATTATCAGGGTCACAACAGCTAGGTTGGGATTATACCTCTTATTCCATTGTGAGTTTTGGAAGATACATTAATCCTTGAAGTCATAAAACAAGGTCAAGTTGTTTGTTGTGGCTCACTTCTCAGCTTCTTTCCCCTTGTTGTCATTTTTGAGGTATCCCCAAATGGTGGTGTGACTGAAGTTGCCTATCTAAGACATGGATTTTTGGCAGAGAAATGTTGGTGGCCATTGAAACTGGTCATCTCATGTTTTGCAAAGAGAAACTACTCCAATTTTATTGAGTTCAACCATGGTAAGAGACTGCATTTCTAGGGTAATTAAAGGGCTAATCAAACAAGAAAGATTTTTCTTTACTCCCCAATATTACTCATAGCAAACACTTTCTCTTTTGTTTAAAGGAAGAAACATACCTAAACAATGTAAGAATAAAGTTCTGCTTAAAAGGAGGAACATAGATTAGAAAGTGCTGAGATGATCAAATGTGACTATAATGTTTTATTCATCCTTTGTGATTACTGGCAATGATAAATGGAAGCAGAGATGGGAATACAGTGAAAAATGTGATTGAGAGAGAGTAATGGAAGGAATAATTGGAACCTCATTAATTAATACTAACAAACCTTATGCTCTTTTGATGTTGGGAAGATCATAATTATAACTCGGAGGAAGAGCTGAAGATAAGTACTTGTTTTTCCAAAAGCATTTTAAGATCTTAGTAACAGGGTTCCTAAGGAGGAAAGGAGAGAAATTCGATAGTTCTAGCAAGCAACGTCAGAACATAAAAGGTTTATAATTTACCATATTGAGAATATCTTTTCAGTTACACATTTATGGAAAACTTTATCTGTGATCACCTTCTCTTTATTTTGATAAACAGATTAGAAAAAGGTCTATGAAAGAATATGATTACCCCTCCCTTCACTCTTCATTCATTCTGATTTTTGTAAAACCTATTATTGCATGCATCAATCATATAGGGTTATTTTAATAGAATCATAGGACTGGAAAGGACCTTGAGAGCTCATCTAGCCCAATCCCCTGCACTCATGGCAGAACTAAATATTATCTAGAACAGGGTCGGCAACCTTTCAGAAGTGGTGTGCTGAGTCTTCATTTATTCACTTTAATTTAAGGTTTTTCGTGCTTGTAATACATTTTAATGTTTTTAGAAGGTCTCTTTCTATAAGTCTATAATATATAACTAAACTATTGTTGTATATAAAGTAAATAAGGTTTTTAAAATGTTTAAGAAGCTTCATTTAAAATTAAACTAAAATGGAGAGCCCCCAGGTCCGGCGGCCAGGACCCAGGCAACATGAGTGCCACTGAAAATCAGCTCGTGTGCCACCTTCGACACGCATGCCATAGGTTGCCTACGCTTGTTCTAGAAGATCAATAAAGATGGTAATGTTGCTAAGAATACTATCAACCTCCCCTTCTCTTTAATCTAATTGGGTTGATTAACTCACTTTCCCCCCCATTGCACATAAGTGAAACAGCTGTTCTTTCTGAATTTAATTCTGAATTATTAGTTAAGATTCTAGGGTCTTCATACAGCAATCTTGTCTTCATCAGATTACTGAGTTGCTTTTGTTTAAAATGATAGGGAGTTTCCAAATTGCTTTAAAGTAGCATATTAGTATATTAAGCAAAGCAGTAGAGAATTCCCACATATTATAAGAAAAACACATTCTTCTAATCCCTACCAGTAGGGTATCCTGGAGTACAGAAGAGATCTTCTCTCTTCAGTGGTTAGAGATCCTGTTCAGATCTTTCTCAGCAACAGAATTTTATCCTTTTAATTCACCGTTCATACAGACTGTCAGTTATTAAAAGCAAAGTCATTCAAAACTGTAGTAATTGTGAAATGTTCCCCAATACAATTAGAGGTTAACTCAATCCTTCTGGAATTCCTGTGCCACAGAAGTCTCCATGTTGAGGACACATCTGATCTTCACCTTCATTTCTTTGTTTGACCTACAGCCCTGATATAACTCCCACTAACTAAAAGGGCTGTTCACTTGACTTGGTCTTTGCCAAGTATTAATATTCCTCTGATTCCTAAGTTGCTGAGATCCCCCTCTTCTACTACCACCTGGTGACTTTCAACATAGTTCACTAGCTACCCCACTTCCCCACATGCCGTGTCATTCAGTCCATCAATGCTAATGACTTTTCAACTGCACTGAGTCCTGTCCTTCCCCTTCTTCCATTAGTATGTTGTGATTCTCTCTGTGCTTCACTCTCCTCCATCCCTGACTCCTTTATCCCTCCCCCGCATCACAAGGTTTGCCTGCCAAACCCATGTTCTGGCTTACACCCAACATTCACTTCTCCACCCTGCTCTTGCACTGCAGAGCATCTTTGATGCAACTTGTGATCAGGCTGATTTCCTCCACTACAATTTGTTTGCTTTTCCTTCAATTCTGCTATCTTCCAACTAAACAATAACACTTCTCTAACTTAATTGAATCCCATGTCCTCAGTCCCAGCACCTTTGTCTCACTACTCAAACACGCCCTTCCTCTGTCTCCACTTCTCTCTGTGCCTAGGATCTTGCTGATTTCTTCCAAGAGAAAAATTGAGAAAATATGACATGATCTTACCTCTCCCCTTAGCCTGCCTTCCCATTCCCCTTCCCCTCCTACAATGCTTATCTCCTTCTGTCACAGGTAAAGGTTTCTCAGTTGCTCTCCTCCTTTAACCCCTCCATTTGCCCCATGACTCCATCTCATCTCCTGTTCACCCTCATGCCCCCTTACTCTTCCCCTTAACCTCTCCCCTCACAATACAAGCATTGTCTAGTTTCTTCTGTCTTAAAACAACCTTTGACCTCACTTGCCACTCCACCTATCACCCCTTCTCCCTTTCATCTTTAAGCTCACTGAACATGCTGTTTACGATCACTGCCTGCAGTTCCCCTCCAATTCCATCCTGGATCCTTTCCAATATGGCTTCTGTGTCTCATGCTCCACTGAAACTACTTTTGCCAAAGTTTCTAATGACTTCTTCCTAGCTAAAGCTCAGAACCAGTACTCCATCCTCATCCTCCTTGACCTCTCAGTCACTTTGGACTATGCTGTTTTCTTGAAATCTTGTTCTCTCTTGGCTTTCATGAATCTGTGCTCTTCTGATTTTCCTCCTGCCTCCCTATTCACTATTTCAGCATGTCCTTTGGAGGATCCTCCTCATCACCCTCTCCAACTTTCTGTGGGAGTTCCATAAGGCTCCATTTTTGTTCCTTTCTCTTTCCCTCTACACCTTAGTCTCATTTACAAACACAAAATCAATTACACAAACTCACAGATCTACCTCTACTGGAAATTTGTCTCCTGCTGTTCACACAAAAATTTCAGTTTGTCTCTGACATGCCTTTGCAGATATTTAGCCATCAGCTCAAACTCAACATGGCTAAAACAGAGCTCTTAGGCTTTTCCCACAAGCTCTTTGCCTCCACCTTTCTCTGTCCACCAACCTGCCTTATTAGGGCCTATTACCTGGGCATCATTTTTGACGTGGACTTTTCTCTCAATACAAAATGAATATGGCACACATTAAATAGATTTAAAGCTTTTTGACAGGCCTCAGCATGTACTTGTAAAGGGGAAGTCATCATTTAGCATGTGTGTTTCTGTGATACTTAACATTTTTAATCAATAACCGGGAGGAAACAAAATCATTACTGATAGTTTACCCACCAATTTCTGTGTCATCTGTAAACAGCTGAACATGGTGTCCCAATGCGAACAGGGGCTGCTAACAGGGAGTTTCACAAGGGAGTTCTCCAGGTGAAGGAGCAGCAAATACAGCATCTGTGGGCTAAGTGACTGACTGTAGTGTGTTTGTTTGTGTTTGGGGGTTACTTGCTGTGTGCTGAGCTTGTGTTTGTCAGTCTGTTTGTTTGAAGGACCGTGTGCTGTGGCTGGCAGTTGGGGACTGAGCTTCAAAAGGAAGGTTTGAAAGCTAGAAGCCTCTGGTAATTGGCTGAGCCTTAATCAGTGGGCGGGGCACTCACTCAGGCCAGGGCTTTATAAAGCCACGCACAAGTGACCAGGGAGCTCTGTGACCACGGGCTACTAACAGGGAGTTTCGCAAGGGAGTTTGGCAGGGGAGTGGGAAGGGAGCGGGGGTCCCTTGTCGGTCCTATCCATGCCCCTTTAAAACCTATAAAACTACATGCAAAACCTGTATCTTTAAACCACCCTTTCAGTAACGAGGAGACAATGCAGGCAGAAGCCCAGCAGCAGAGTGGGGGCTATCCAGTTTATTGCACTAAGTGTAGCATGTATGATTACCTGCCCTGTGGGCGAGTGGTGTATGTGTGCAGTCAGTGCAAGGAGCTCCTGGCCCTCAGAGACCACTACAGACTTTGGAGGCCAGGGTGGCGGAACTGGAGGAGCTAAGAGAGGCAGAGAGGTATGTTGATGAGGCTTTCCGGGATACTCTAGAAGTGTCCCACCTCCGGTCAGACAGACCCTACACTGTTGAGGGGGAAGAAAGGCCCAGGGAAGCAGAGCAGTCAATGGGAGCAGAGGGAAACCTTCCCATAGTTGGGACCCTCCTTCCAGATGGTGCTGGGGTTGCCTCTTGCACTGAAGTTACCTCCCCGGGGGAGGGAACTCCAGTTTCTAGGAAAAGGCAGGTCTTAGTAATGGGAGATTCGACCATTAGAAACGTAGTATGGCTGAACGTTCGGGTGTAATGAGTCGGCCTAGTGGGACTGGTAATTCTGGTGACTTGCTGCTGCTTGTGCAAAGGCTCGCGATCTCTAAGGCATCGTGACAGGACTTAGAGTGAGTGCCGGGGAGGAGCGTGGTCGTGCCGCAAGTATGCATGTAGGTACCTATGACATAACGGAGAGGGGTAGGAGAGATGTCCTGGAAGACGCAAATTAGTGCTGCTAGGGAACGCTGGAAATCACAGCGACTCTCTACTGGTGGGCCATTCTCAGAGAAATGCCTCCGTTCCACGCGCAGGACCAGGTAGGCAGGCAGAGCTTCAGAGTCTCAATGCGTGGATGAGACTTGGTTGTAGAGGGAGGGGTTTACATTCATAGGAACTGGGGAAACTTTTGGGATGCGGGGGCTATACAGGAGAGATGGGGGTCCACGTAACCAAAGTGGAACCAGACTGCTGGCACTAACATTAAAAGGTTGTAGAGCAGTTTTGTTTAACTAGGAGATGGAGGAAGCCGACTGCTGAGCGGAGCATGTGGATCGGACACAGACTTCTCTTAGTGACGAGGAATATCCAGGTTATGTTCAGGAGCAGAGGACAGAAGAGGATAATGTAAAGGGCCAGATCAGATGTATAAACATCATAAAAAGAATCTGGCACATACGAAAAGGCAGACAAATAAACAGGGACAAGTTTTTGAAGTGCTTCTGACATAAATGCTGAGAATCTAAATTGTAAAGATGGAGTGAACTAGAAGTGCTTGTTGTTAAAGGAGGATATTGATATATATAGGCTCACAGATACCTGGTGGACTGTAGCCAATTCATGGGACACCTATCATTCCGGGGTAAAATATTCAGAAGGACAGAACGGTGTTGCAGGGAGAGGAGTGGCCTATTCGTGAAGAAATGTAGATTCAATGAAGTAAAATTCTTTAAGCGAATCACGATGTCCATTAGATCTCTATGGAAGATAATGTAGTTGTCCTCTTAATAAAATATATCATTAGGGATCTATTTAATCGACCACCTGACCAGGACAGGTTAATAGTGATGATGAAATGTAGGGAAATTAGTAGCATAAATTAGACCAATATCCGTGGGGGATTTTTCATATCCATACTGACTGGGAAATTTTATCAGACGAAATGAGAATAAATTTCTGATATTGAATGACTGCTTCATGGGGATCTGGTCACGGGACCCAGGGAGAGGCACTCTGATTTAACCCTGAGTGGAGGCGCCAGGAGTGGCTCTCAGAGGTACCTATAGCAGGTTGCTTGCATGTGGCCATAAATATACGCATTTACATTCTGGTGCTGGAGATCTCAAGCCAACACTGTGGCATTTAATTTTCAAAGGGGACTATACAAAATGAGTGGGCGTTAGTTAACAAAAGTTAAAAAGTAACAGCAGTGCCTAAAGTGTCAGAGGGTAGCCGTGTTATTTGGATCTTTGTTAAAGCAGCAAAGAATCCTTGTGGCATCGACAGTGGGGGATTCACCCCGGTTTAGCTCATCTCAAACTTGTTGTCTATAAGGTGCCACAGGATTCCAGTACTAAGTGAAATCCTGCAAAGCTGCTATGGCGTGCTTTTTAAGGCACATATACAGGCCACTTTCATGTTTTACCCATAGAACACCACGTTAAAAGACTAAAAAAGAAGCACGTCTGGGCTAACACCATGTAAAAGAGCAGTGAGAGATAAAAAGACTTCCTTTTAAAGAGTGGACAGTCAACTCTAGTGAGCAAATAGAAAGTGGCATAACATGCCAATTTAGTTGCAAGGGCTAATAAAAGCCCTTTTGAGTTTGACGGCTAGCCAAAAATCCAAGGTAATAAATGTTTTTTAATCTCAAGAAGCAGGAAGCTGCTAACAACCAGTGGGACCCCTTTGCGATCAAAATACAAGGATGCTTAACGATTAAAGTCATTGCAGAGGCAGAAATAATGGATTCATTCTGCTTCGGTTCTTCACGCTGAGGATGTTAGCGGGTTCCAAACCTAAGCCATCCTTGTGTACGGTGACAAATCTGAGAACTGTCCCAGATTGGTTTCACTGAAGAGTTTGGAATTAATTGTATAAAACTCACTCTTTACAAGTACCAGGACCCGATGGCATTCACCCGAAGAGTTTCTGAAAGAACTCAAATGTGAGTTGCCGGAACTTATTAACTAGGTTTGTAACCTTTCCTTAATCTCGGCTTTCAGTACGCCACAGTGACTTGGAGTTAGCTATGTAACGCCAATATTTAAAAGGGCTCTTAGAGGGTCGCGAGCATTCGACCGCGGGTAAGTCTAGTCTAGTACCTGGACAATTTAGTCGAAACAATTAGTTAAGAATTAAAATTGTCGACACATAGAACAACTGTTGTAAGCATAGTCAACATGGGTTTCTGCTAAGGGAAAAACTGTGTGTCTTACTAACTATTAGAGTTCTTTGGAGGTTGTCAAAACATTGCGGACAAGGGACTCCAGTGGACATAGTGTACTTAGAATTATCGAAGCCTTTGACGGTCCCTCACCAAAGGCTGTTTATGTACTTAGCTGTTTATGGGATAGACAGGCAAGGTCTTTCATTGGACTGAGAATGTAAAGAACAGGGAATAAGGGTAGAATTAATGGTAAATTCTCGAATGGAAGAGGGGTACTAGTCGTGGTTCCAAGGGGTCGAGTCTTATGACCAATTCCTATTCATATTATTCATCAAATGATCTGGAGAAAGGGTTACATTGAGGTGGAACACAGTATTTAGCGATCGATACTAAACATGCTCCAAGATAGTTAACGACCAAAAGCGGACTGTGAAGACTTCAAAAGATTCACAAATTAAAGTGATGTGGGCAACAAAATGGCAATGGAAATTTAATGTGGGATAAATGTAAAGTAATGACTGGAAAAAATAAACTCCACTTACATAACAATTATGATGGGGGTATTCAGCTACAATGAGTCAGGAAAAAGATCTTTGGATCATTGTGGATATGTTCTTTGAGATATCACGTATGTGCGAGGAAGGGTCAAAAAGCAAACATGGATGTAGGAATCATTAAAAAGGGGACAGAGAATAGGACTGAGAGTTTATTATGTTGCCCTTATATAATCATGGTATGCCCACATCTCACGATCTGTGTACGGATTGTGGTCTTCCTCCCTTAAAAAGATATTTCTAGCACTAGAAAAGGTTCAGCAAGGGCAACTAAAAATGATTTAGGGGTTTCCAGAGGGTCCATATGAGGAAGATTAAGAGGCTAGGTCTCTTCGCTTTCGTGGAACAGAGGAGACTAAGGGGGATATGATAGAGTGTTATAAATCATGGTGGATGTGAGAAGTGGATAGGAAAGTTTATTTACTTACTTCCCATATACAAGAATAGGGGTCACAATGAAATTATAGGGCAGCAGGGTTTAAACAAATAAAAGGAGTTCTTTCTTCCACAGGCCAGATCAAATTGTGGAACTCCTTGCCTGAGGAGGTTGTGGGCTTAGACGTATAAATAGCATTAGGGAACTGGGATTCTAATTCATGGTGACTAAGTCCATAAATGGCTATTAGCCAGGATGGGTAAAGAATGGTGTCCTTGGCCTCTGTTTGTCAGAAGATGGAGATGGATGGCAGGAGAGAGATCACTTGATCACTGCTTGTTAGGTTCACTCCCTCTGGGGCACCTGGCATTGGCCACTGTTGGTAGACAGATATTGGGCTAGATGGACCTTTGGTCTGACCCAGTACGGCCACTCTTATGTTTATGTGATGCTGTGGTCAAAAGGGCTAATACGATCTAAGGAATCGATTGTTGTAGGATGGAAGGTCTCTTTCCAAAAAGACAGACAAACGGAAGATCAGCAGTTCATAGAGTTGAAATGCTAATCAGGAAGGGGAAGGAGACTGAATGAGGAGCAATTGGGCCAGGCATACTTTTCTTCATTGCTATTTAAGGATTAATTGTTTCAATCAGATTCAGTTAGAACTGTATTGCATATAATCAGGTTTCATACCACAAATGGGTCCACAATTAAATCTCCTCATGATTAGTAACAAGAAAAGCCTTTGGTTTCTAGTTTACATTTCTAGCTAACTTTGAAGTATTGAAATTTTTGCTAGATCATCATAAATTAAGTTCCCTCTACTGTTAGTTATTTGACATATAACCTTACACTGCTGCAACATTACTAGGCTTAGACATGAGTTGAGTGACTTAACTGAATTGTGTTAAGTATGCAAAAGCCTAACTATGGAGTTCAATTGTAATTCTACTTAATCTTTTCTGAAGTACAGTTTAAGTTCCTGCTGTATAATCCTATTTATCTCTAGACATATCTTACCAACTATTTCTAGACATTTCAAAGTAACCAAGCACATATTTTAAGATGAAAAACAGAACTAGCATAACTAAAAACTGGGGCTAATCTTGCCACTTGCTGAACTCCTATTTGCCAACAACATTAAAGCAAGCTGAGGACGTTCATTGTATTTCAGGAGGTACTCCACACCTTGCAGGACTACTTACACCAAGACCCCACGTCTATATCAGAATATATGGCCAGATTTCAATTATAAATAGGAAATTTAAAAGAATACTTGAAAAAAATATCAGTTCCTCTTTCAGGCAAGATTTTATGTTTCTTTAACAGCTGGGCAGAACAAAATGCAGTGCATGGAATTCAGCTCCTGTGCTGCTTTTCACATTTAGAGTTCATTACCTGTTGCACAGGAAATACCAAAATCTGGTCATGGCCCATAAAAAGCCTCTCTTTCACCATGGGTTTTTAGTAAAAGTTGGCAATTACTGTTACACGTGTACATTTTTAAGTGAAATTCACCCAGATACCAGTGCAGAGGTCAGAAAATTCTTTTTTTAAAATCCCAAATAAGAGCAGCCATATTCCTTCAAATATCTCCTGACAGCCAATTTATTTTGTAGAGGGCATACCTTCTGAAGTATGAACACTACACCCTCTCCTGGCTGAAGGAAGGGATGCTTTGACATTTGACAGCATTTTAGGTCACTGCCTCCAGTATAATAAGAACACAGAGGAGAAAAATATCAGTTGAATTTTGTAAAATATTCACATTTGTTTTTCAACTCATTTTTGCAAGCTTGCTATAGCTTCACACACACACACACCTTCCCCCGGCCCACATACACACATACCCTGAAAATTTAATGCAGAGCTTGCATCAGGTAGTATAGTGCACTTTGATAAATAAGCATGAGTTTCTCTAGAACAGATTACTTAAAAAGAAAACAATGAAACTGAGGTCTGTGATATAGTGGAATGAAAAGTTATGCATTTATGGCAATTAACCAGTTTACTTCTGTTTCATTCTTATGGTGTCATATGGTATATACCCAAGATTAGAATTTTGGCACAGAAATTTTGTGTAAATTTCACGGCAGAGAGGTGAAGAAAAAATTCATGGTAAGGTCAGAGGGTACTGAAAAGTAAGGCCTGGTATTGGGGACTGGAGGGGTGTTGGAGAGTGAGCTCACACTCACCTGAAAGCAGTGGCTCCTGTCCTGCACGGCTGGTCCCAGCTCCAGGCATTGCGACCTGGTGCATGGGATTGCAATGCCACTCAGGTTTAGCTCATGTGTGCCTCCACAGATGGAGACAGAGGGACGGATGGGCCAAATCTGAGTGGTGCTGCACCCTCACGCTCAGATCACAACACCATTCTGTTTCATGGACTTTATTCAAATTCACAGTTTCTGTGACCTCCATGACAAAATCATAGCCCTAGGTCGGCACCAGCCCCTTCTAATCAGAATTTTTTCTAAACTACATATACACACCAGCTCTCAGTGAGACAATGTTTCTACCTGTAGTGCATGAAACAGAATGAACTAACTAACCTGTGCAACAACAAAGCATTCTTGGGCTTCTAGAAGTACTCTGAACCAGCAGCAGTTGAAAAAGACCCTTATAAAATTCAAGATTCTCTTGGAAAGAAAAACCAAGATATCTTTTTTTACTGAGATTAATATTCATTTGCACAGTAACATTCAGTGCTGCTAACAATGAACATCAATCTGAATGCTTTTTTATCCCCCATTATCACTAATAGAGTCTCACAAAATTTCAAGATAATAAACTTGATACACGCAAATGATCAACTTTTTTTACATTCTACGTTTGATATTACAGCTGGCAATCTTTGCTTGAGTAAAAAGGATTTAAATAAAAAGAACGAGTTACAAGAGTGTGAAAACAAACTAGTTTCTTCAAATTGGATTTAACAAGAACTTAGTCATGACAATGACAATTGGGCTTCAAGGAGCTGTGCAGTTTCTGTATCACTATTTTACCTCACAGTTAACAAAGCAATAGCTTTTTTTAAGCTCCAGCATAAGTCTAACACACACACAAAGTATTTTCTATACAGAGACTGGCAGGTTTATTGCTTTCTCTGTCATAATTTGTTCCTCCATTATATGTTTTTGGTCATGATAATATAGCTTTGCTATGCTATATTTGTCCTTAATGTTTATTCATCTTTAAAAAGAATTTACATTGCCTCCAGTAGTCATTTAATGGGGCACTTTACATTTTAAAATTTTTGTACATTTAAATTTTGACAATGAATTTAAATGAGTTAAAAAAAAGTTAAATATTTAATTCTGTATTATTTAACAAAGACATACAAAGGTGTATTGTTGGAATCAGAAACTTATCTGCAATGTTAAAAGTATCATCAATGTGAGAGGATTTTTATCCAACATTAGCATTCTTAAATAGGAACAAAGGCACATTATAACAAAGCACTTTTCATATAATTTAACACACACAGACTTTGATTGAAGAGAGTCTGTAAATGGATCCAGGTTTCCTCTAGTTGGGTTGACACTTTGGCTATTTCTTCCAGCAAGACTGGCTCTGAAGAAAGGATTTTAAGGTGCAACTGAAATGAAGAGAAGTAGTCAATTATTTAAATTCAAATGATCACACCTTTTTGGGGTGCGGGGCGAGAATCAACTTTTCTATTCACCCCACATCTTCCTTTGAGTGATGCCCCAAGTAAAGCAAGTAATGTTATTTTCTTTTAAGAAAGACAGCATTACATTGAATTTATTTTGTCAGATCCCTTTTACCATCAGTTACTCTACTACTACTATATATGTATTAACTAGGAGAAGGCAGCAAATTTTCTCAAACAATGCCAAACCAGATATATGAATGAAAAGATATGCTCATTGCACACTCCCATCTTTTTCCCAGGGAGTAGTTCTGCTTTTCCTCAAAAACCTGCATCACAGCCAGTCTCCCTCTGGCACAGACAGGCTGGATGCAGCACTTTCAAGCCAACCAGCATTGTTTATTCAAATGACCCTTTACTGACTAATGCAAGAAGAATGATGCCAGGCTCCTCTTATCTGGGGCGGAGCATAGTGACTTCACACAGTTAGCACATGTTGACCTGGAGCAAGGGACAGAGCTCAGAAACAAACTTTAAGCCCATGCAGGGAAGCATACCGCTACACTACTATATTATAGCCCAGTGGTCCCCAACGTGGTGCCCGTGGGTGCCATGGCACCTGCCAGGGCATTTGTGTGTGCCCGCCTAGTATCCAGCAGGGGAAAGAAGCCACGGCCCTGCGCCTGCTGGGAACAGAGAACTAATGCTGCAGACACAGTGTTCTCTGTTCCCGGCAGGTGTGGGGCCTGCCTAGTGCCCAGGAGGAGAGAGAAGCTGCGGCCCCATGTCTGCCAGGGACAGAGAACTCCGGGGCTGCAGGCACCAGTGTTCTCTTTCCTCACGGCTTTTTTCTTACATCATATTTAATATTACATAATATAGAATTTTTTTGTATTATTTAATGTACAAATACAAAATAAGTCTTGAAAAATTGTTGGTGCCCACCACACTCTTCTGAAAACATGAATGTGCTACTGGCCACAAAAAGGTTGGGGACCACTGCTATAGCCCATGTAGTAGTCATAGTTATATAGTAAGTAAACAAAGGAGTAAGGAACGGATAGCAGAAACACAAGAGACTGATCGCCTAGCCCTATAAGGGTAGTTTAAGCAGTTAGCGTAAGTATAAGGCCTTATAGCCTGAGGAGGAGGAGTTGCTCAATAAGTTAACATACATAAGTAAATTAACAGTGACCTTACATCACAAGATGGCACAAGGCTTTGTTTATTGTTTTGTAATAATCACAACTGAAGATGCTGGTTTACACCAGCTGGTGATATTTTTATTTAGGGACATCAACAGATATCTGACCACAAGAATAGCATATACGTCAATTCATTTACCCTGGTAATAAACTTGAGGTAAGAGAATTAATTAGCTATGGGAGAATGGCACCACAGTATTAGTAGGGCAAGAAATTACAAGTGAGGAAGAGGGGCTGAAATCCCTACTGAACATGCATTAGGGATAGTGGTGTCAGTATAACAACATTAGAAAAGCTGTATCCCAGCCTATATGCCTGCGGCGATATGCCAGGATGATCACCACTAGTGATAGTTGTCATCTTCCTGCTCACCATGATCACCAACACTTCAGATTGTTTTGCAAGAATGGTATAAGTACATGGATGCTTAGCTCATTCTGTGTGTCTTTGCCATGCTGGCTTACAATATTCGTGACTTTGCTAACTATTATAAATACAGTGTGATTTCCTAAGTCTGAGTGTTGCAACTGTACACACTGGGGCTCCCAACTGAACAGTAATTCTGCTAACACGGGGCCTGATCTTGGGACAAGAACCTACCAAATTTCAGAGTGCTAACTGGAGAAACTAAATCAGTAATGTAATCAATATACAATCAACACACCAAGCAACAGTACCACTGTTCACTTTTCTTTCCATAGTTAAATTTATCAGTCATGTTGAGCTTGGAATTTCTGTTCTGCCTAAATTCTACAATATATTAGTCTATCTCCCCCTGGACTCTAAATAAAGTATGTGTTTATATTTCTCTAGCCTAACTAATTTTAAATAGCTCCCTCTCCCTTAAATTATATTCTCTGCAAGATTATTAAACTGCCTCAGTTAAATGGACACTCTCACAGGTGTGTGAATCTGAAGACAAAATTTTAAAAAGTTGCAATTGTAATTCCTTTCCTACCCTATAGTACAATAAAAAGTCTCTCAACCAGCAGAATCTACACATTCTATCATTATTAGAAAACAACTTAAAGAACCATTTTACTAAAAAGCCACTTCTGTTTAAAAGAGTGCCTGTTGCCACGATAAAGTACGACAACTTAGTTATCTTCACACCTCCTGACATACATTCATTATTAGCTCACTCGTTTCTCAAACTCAGCAGGCTAAGATGCATGCTGAAAACTATAACTCCCAGGGTGAAAAGAACAAATGCAATCAAACGTTTATGCTCGCAAAAATATAGGTAACAGTTATTTAACTACATTTTAAGTAACTGTTGGTTAAGAAAAGCACTTAGTCATATTCGAATGGCAAACTGGAAAAAAACCCAAATGATCATAGGCAATGAATCACGTTCAAATGCTTTTTTTTTTTAAAACTGCTAGTATTGTATTTGCCATCATCTCTACTTTTTCATTTAAGTTGTTAAGACTACGGTCATGTAGGGTTATCATATTAGTCAATAGATACAGTAAATCATTTTGGTAAACCTGAATCCATCACCATAGAAGATGATAAATTCTTCAAAGCAGGGCTGTTTTTTGTTGGGCAGATTTTATCCATTTTACAGAGCCATGTACCATTATGGTATAATAAGTAGCAGCAGTAGTAACAATAATTGTATCAGAACATATACAGTTACCTTTAAAAACAATGCAAGATATGCCTGGGCCAGCTCAAAGTCACGCTTTGTGTTCAGCATTGTCCCAATCAGTCTCAAAAAGCTTTTCATCACCTCTACAGAGCCGCCAGCATCTGGAGCCAAGCCTCTTAGCTCTATCTCAATACTAGCTGGTCCCATTTCCTTTAGAATATTAAGTGGAGATTTATCTGCATTAAAGTATTAAAAAAGAAAGTTAAACATTTGCAATGAAGTGATATAGAAATGCTCAATATGAAAAAAAATATTTCAAAATCTCTGAACAACTATTTGGTGGCATTCTGGATGAGTCTCTTAGTTTGCTGGGGTTTTTTCTTTTTGGTTTCTTCAGAATGCCATATCTGTCTGCAATTACTATTCCACCACATATTGAGAGGAAGTAGTATCTGAATCTCATCATCAGTAGTATGGGTTTGGCTTGCCCTAAGGACTACTTATAAGTATCTTCATGAATATTTTTTATGCCTTGACTTTGGTGCCTTCAAAGTGTTGTACAGCTTATCATTAAGAACTTAGTCTTACCATTAACCACCAGTTTATCATTAACCACTAATAAACCATTAATTCTTGGCATAAGAAAAAGTGCAAACTGGAACTTTCAAGCTATTAATATAATATATACCAAGACATGTGAGTTGAATAGCACTTTGACTGAGGTAAGCCTTTATTTAAGTAAATAAAACATGCAAGTTATATAATGCTTTTTCAACAGTTATTACTTTTGCTAGTGATTAATTTCCCCCAGCATGGTGACAGAAAGATGGCCACTTTGTAATTTTAAGTGTTTTTTCTCTTCATTACTGTTCTTACCCACTATTGCCAAATACTACAATCCTACCTGATTTTTGCAACCTCTAGTTATGCTTCTTTTGAAACTCAGAAGTAAAAGCTGATGACAAGATCAACTTCTAATGCAGCTGTTCATAAATTAGTGATCTTAAATTCTCTTTGTATTCTGTTAGAGTTTGAGTTTCTGAAGTTACTGAGAAGAGACCACAACTTTCACTATATTGTTTGCCAAAACACTTTACAATCTAGAGTGTTATAGTAGCTACATATGAAGCAAGAACCACAAAGCTAATTTTTATTTGTAAAAAAAAGTCACATTAATATAGTGCTGCTAAAATGCAGCATCTAATTTCTAGAGATAATCAAACAAAAAAAGCATACAAATATGCAACATATTTATAGAGTTAATATTCAGAGAATACTTGTAATTGTTCAAAGAGTCTTTACACTTATCTATACAGCAGCTTTGAAAAGATCCAATACAGGGCTGTGTATTGAGATACTAAATGCACTGCATAAAAATGTATATCAGTTTGTAACAGCTGATTATAGCAGTTCTTGTATACAAAATAGGATACAAAAAGTACCTAATTTTATCTATCTATCTCATGTTCAATCACCAACTAGCACTATGGCAGGGAATGTTAAACCAAAAAGTGTCAGTCACCAAATGATAGAATATGCTACATAAAATGTACCTACTGACACCAGAGGAAGGAAAAAAAAAAGATGGATACATGTTGAGTCTACTAATTCTGATAGTTCCTTTAAACTAAAATCCTCAATTTTCTTAAAGCAGTAAGAAATAACCAGGCTGGGCGATAATGACCTTGGTAGAGGGGTGTGAGGAAATAGCCCTCTCCAAACCACTCCCATCCCCACCACCCAGTTGCACTGGGCCTGATTCCTTAGTCACTCCATACACAGAATTCCCTTTGAAATCTATGGAAATTCCACAAGCAAAGTGGCTGAAGGATGAAGCTCAGTACTTGGCTGGAGACAGTCTTCTGTAGAAACTGACTGACAGGACAGCAGCACCTCTGTTTTCATACTGACAGCTTTATCATTGCAACAGAAAAATACAAACGTGTTAAGTGAAAAATCAAGTTTGCAAACTATTTTAGAATGCAGTAAAATGGCATGGACTAAAAACGTGACTATTTCTTCATGCTTGAGATTTACTCCAGAACTTGATGTTGAGTTCTTTTTGCTGAACTTAGTACTAAAAGGAGCAGAGTTTATTTAAAAATGGAAAGGATCTCTCTTGTTTCACTCTCCCACAATTCAAACTACTGAAAATTTTTTACTCAAAACTTAAAAAAATAGCTCAGGACAGACAAAGCACAAAAAATAATCCAAAATGTGGAAGTTGAGAACATGTAAAAACAGGAGAAAGTGTTACAATGGAAACCGCTCTGCAACCCTATCAGGAACTGCTTTACTTTAAATTGCCAGTCTATGTTGTCTGCAAATTTCACTTGTACCCAGTTAAATCTGAGATTCACACTCAAACAAAGGAGAATGTCAGAATAAGCTGGTTCACCTCAAAAACCTTATTTGAAGGGTTTAAGAAGCAACACAAGAAATCTTAGCAAAGCTGGCTTGCAAACAAGTCTCTAATGACAATCTACTGATGTTCCAGTTCTGTGCTTTTTAATTAACAGTTGCTTCTAAAATCCTATTTTAAAGTGGCTCTGCAGGGGCACCATTTAAACAAACAAATCCACCAAGTACATGAATCTCTACAGGTGATTCAAAGCATTTAAATTTCAAAATGCACTAAGTGTTAAGTTACCCAAAGGATTATTTTTTATAAACAATTATTTCTGTTTAAGCCTTACGTTTAAATAATCAGGAAGATCAAGAGTCTTAAATTGTCTGAATATGGTGAGCAGGCCATTCACAATAAAAGTTAATAAAAAGGTATTGCTAAGATAGTTCTAAAGAATCACCAGCTTAAAAGGATCAGATGTGCAGACATTACATTAAGCGTTTACTGCCTGCCTCGTAGACCAGTGTTAGATCATCATAAGTTTCAAGGTATCGCAGCATATTGTCTTTAAGAAGTCAATCTCATTCTCACATGTAGTGGTTATATTTTATTTAATTTTTAACTTGACACTGTTTGCCTAGTGCCGCTGTCTTTGCAAATATATGCTAGACCTCTTTTCCATGACGTACTAATTCTTCATCAGAACTCAAACATTCATTCCCAATATTAATAGTGCGTTACGCTTGAATGAAATTTCACACATTGACTTACACTCATTACTGCTCAAGGCTTCTTCAAGTTGAATGTAGAAATCAGATTTTTGTGCCAATACTCCGAGGTTTACTACCTTTGACTAAACAAAACAAAAAGGTCACACACATCACTTGGAGCATATACCAATATACAATGTGTACTTTCACATCCTACGAAGATATTTTTCATGGACAGGACAAAACATTTGAGGAATCTGGATATGAATGCATTAAACATACACAGTTGGCGCTGGACTTTTAAAGTATGTCTGGGATATGCAGGGGGGAAAAACACACAAAAATATTTAAAACGCTATTCAGTTTTTATCTTTACCTGCTGTTCATCATCATTTTCTTCCTTAGCAGCAGCATATCGTGGTATGAGGCCAGGAACTGTTGGGATGAAGAATGGAGCTGATTTGGGAACTTTCGGTGGCTCTCTTGGTTTATTCCTTTTCTGTTTAAATATTTGAATTAAAATCATCAGGTTTATCATTTAAGTTTTTGATTTTACAGAGTTAAGAAAAAGAAATCTTTATTGAGAAGATAATCAAGACTGTTAGAAAAACCCAACACTTCTATATTTTGGAAATGTACTCTCTTGAGTCTTCCTAATGTTAATCAATAAAACATCTACAAAACTGTCCCAGGCATTATGAAATGCATTACATATTTTCCAAATGAAAAATCCTAAAGTAATATTGAAGACAGAGGGATGGTCTTTTGGACAAGCTCTTCTATGCCTGATGCAGCTCATGGGGGGCATGTAAAGCTATCTTTATGCCACTTTCCATTCCCCTCCCTTCCAGATACTGGTCTGGTGACTCAACGTAGAGCAGATTCATAGGGGTGTTTAAGCTGGTCTGACTGGAAAGTGACCTCAAAGAGGCCAGTGTAGTGCCCATAGTGGCTGAGGTGGTGATGCAAGGGTCATTATGCAATTCCTATACAACCCAAGGAGTCCCACCACTTCAGTGGAGTCCTAAGGCAACTGGTTAAGTCAGCTGTCTGTCTTGTGCCACCAGAACTATCCAAAGGAGGTGGGATGGAACCACAAGATCTGACCCAGAAGCCACAATAATAAAGCTTTTCAGTATGAGGTGTGCATGTAATATTACCTTGATAACATCAAGATTGAGGAGGTTTTTCCATCTTGATTCAGATAGTGATGACAAGGTCACTAGCTGCCCTTCCAATTGCTCTGGTGAACTATAGTCAATCATTTCATCACTTGTTTCTTCATGTCCTGTGATGTCCACATCTTTCAGAGACAAATTTCATTTATAAACACATGTAAACCAAAACAAGTGGTATCAGCACTGATGTAGGATGTTAACATGGAACTATATTTGAGTTAGAGAGATCATTTTAAATACTTTGTATTAAATAAAATTTAATATTTCAACAATGACAAAACATTATTGGTAACCTAGAATCAGGGAAACTTGAAAAGATTAAAAAAATTGTTCCGGTACCAGTATGGCCAAATTTAATTTGAGATCAACTTTATTTTGATCTAATGCAGCTAATTTGACAGTTTTTTCTAGTTTTGTGACTACTATTAAAATTTTGACAGAATGAACAAAAATATTTGATGTTACTGCCTGTGTAATATATTAAAATAACAAAAGTGATTGGTTAGCACAGTTACATGTGTCTTTCAGAGTAGCTGTTGATAATCCAAATATATATTATGGCAGCAAACTAATTTATGATCTCTGTGTGTGGAAAAGCAGACAGGGCAACCAAGAGAAGGGAAAGGGAAATGTTTACTAGTTATGGTACTCTGGTAACAATCTTCAGACTCTATTCACCTACTGAAGTGTGTACAATATTTATAGAATTGCTCATAGACAAATATGCATACAGTTACATACATGAAAGGAAAGATGGTCTTATGATTAATGCACTCTAAGGAGATCTGGGTTCTGTCCCTATGTCTGTCTCAGTCTCCCTGTGTGACTGAGCAAGTCATGTGTTCCAGAAGCAGAACTAATTTTAGTGACTAACCTTAGTGTGTTACATTTTAAAAACAGTAATTTCCCCAGAGATGGTAGAAAAAAAAGAATCCTTATTTTAATTATAAGGAATTTTTTCCTGTTACATGAATTTCTTCGTGGTTGAAAATACTGAATTGTAGACTGAGAAAATTAAACATCTGCTATTTGAGGTTCATTACACAACTAGAAATAAGCCTCTTTCATCCCATAATTACCTTGTGTAGGGCACGTTCCGGGAAGCATTATTACAGAAGGTTCATAATCTGCTGGAAGTGGCCGTAAAGAGACAAGCGAATACAAGGAACAGTTAGACCTGAATAATCGGGACAGATGACATATTATTAGAATTTTTTTCAGACAAACGTGGACAATTATTTTTAACAGTGTTTTTTAAATTTCTGATACTATTATGATATGACACATCACTGACTCCCTTTCTCAAGGTTAGATTCACTCATCTCTACAAAACCTAACCCAGAAAGTTGAAAACTTGGAAAAAGTTTTCTGTAAAATATTGGTACAAGTGAAAAATAACTCCCATGCTTTTAAACAATCATGCTGCAAAAGCACATTTCAAGAATAACTAGCCATTACTACAAACGGTATTATTTCTGCTACCATGTAAATTGCAGCAGCACATGTTAAATTTCTCATTCCCTAGAATGTGTGTTTATTACGTTGAGTGGAGGACAAGAGCTGGGATTTCTGGCTCTGACTCACTGTGTCACTTCACTTAATCTTTGCAGTTTATCTCTAAAAAGTTAGACTTACCCACCTGAAGAGACTGTTTTTAGGCTTAATGTTTGTGAAGTGCTTTACATTTACACTGCTTGCACGAGGATTTCCCATATTATGGTTAATTATTATTAGCATCATCATCATCAAATAGCAATTATTCCCCCAATTTCTATGACCAGCAGAAATACGTTTGAGGGAAGCTTGTGACAAATAACGCCTAATCTATACTTAAGATGTTTTACTGGCATAGTCATGATGATTAAAATATAATTTTTTGCTAACCTAGCTATACTGGCAAAAGCCCTAGTGTAGACACAGCTACACCTACAAAATTAAGTCCATTTGAATGGTTTAGCTTAATTCACTCTAGGACATGGTATAAGCTATAATTATCAAAAGGACCTTTTTGCTGGTATATACTGAATCTGCACCAGGAGAGTTTGCCAGTACTGTTATACTGGCAGTTTTTAAAGTGATCTAAAAACAATGAGGAAGTCTATCACCACCCCTATTTCTGCCCAGCAGTTCATATTGCTCCAAACAACCCAATCAATCCTGTCTCCCTAGTCCCTCCGTCAAGTCTTGTCCCCAGTCAATCCCGTCACTCCCAGATCTCCCATCAATTCTGCTCTCACATCTGTTCTGCCCTCTTCAGCCCCTCTTATCTGGTCCTCCTACAGCTCCTGGATTTCCACTCTCCTCCTCCTAGGTGTGGTGGGGGACAGGTTGTATCAGGGCCCCCTCACTCCCTTCCTGGGCTGTTGCAAGGAAGGGAGGAAGAAGCAAAGGAGCCTTCCATTGGAGGGGACAGGGAAGGAGGGACTGGTACCATTCTGAGCTGCTAGGCTTTCTGCTCCTCTTTCTCCTCCTGAGATTAAGCAGTACTGAGGAGAAATTTTTAAAAAGGAAAATATCAGCTGACTGTTAGGAAAGTGTCTAGATCATGAGATATTTAATGGTAGAACTGTCCCCCTAAGAACAGAAGCCTTTTGAGATTTTTGAACTGGAAAAGACAAAACAATGAAGAATATACTGAAAGGAACAATTCTTAATTTGCAGTAGAAGGATAGACTTTAAGAGGCCTTTTTCCATCTCCAGTTTCCATAATTCTATGCCCAAATAGGTATATTTCTGAATACTTTTTAAAATGTATTATGTACTCACCATAGATAAATTCCAAGATCATCTACATGTGATGAAGCTAGAAAGTCTCCAGTAGGAGACATAGAAATGCTGATAGCTGCTGAGTCTAACAAAAAACAATCTATGAGGCTATGAAAACAAACAAAACAAAAAACAAACAAACAAACAAAAAGGATTATATACAGGGCAATGAATTCATTTTCTTAACTTTATGTCGTGAAACAGATGTGATTTTCACATTTGCACTTAGATTATGGAAGCATACATACAAACTAGATTTTTTCCAAATAATCCAATAAATGATGTGTATTTTAGCAGGTGGATGACTAATCTTTATTACTTTAAGTCACCTCTTTTTTGAGGCAATATAATAAAGTTTTAAGTGCCCCCTACACACCAGTTTTACATATTTTGTGGAAGTCAAGAAACCATTTCTCCACCGCCAATTCCACAGATTTACTACTAAATTGGTTTTTAGGGGCAAGAAAATACATTTTATATTTTCAGTTAGATCTATATAGACACACTATGTTTTGGGGCTCTCATCTTGTTTTCACTTCCCCATGTTCCCACTAATGGACTGCCACTGATTGTTAGCTTGTGCCATCTTACATGGCATAAAAAACAAAAACAAAAAACAAACTGTTAGCATCTCCCAACTAAACATTAAAATCAGCATAGCATCCTCAATTGTACTTGAATTCTCTCATTTTTCTCCCATCATAACTTAAAGGAAAATTCAGTGTTTAGTTTTTTGTAATAGATTAAAAAAAACCATTGGATTTTGTATTTTTTAAAAACCTCAACTACAACTGTTATTTTGACAATAATGAAGAGGAAAACAGAAATAAACTAAATAGGCAACATCAGTTTAATTTAATAGCACATCAGCCTATAATAAACTCATTATACAGTTTTAATTGGTCACACCAACACGTGTCTCCCAAGACTAATATTTTTGATCCTACATAAGTTACACATGATCAGGTCCTAACATTGTATACACCACTTTCCATAACCTTTCCTGAAATTCAAAATCTGCACAGTCTGGCAAGAAACTCCCTGCTAAGCAAGGAATTTGAAGTTATTATTTTAAATGAGCATTTCTTCATATGCAAAGACACTTTGAAATAAAGAACTGTTTACTCTATATGGTGTAGGAGAGACAGTGCTTAGTAAATGAATCAGTGCAGTAGTGAACAATCCATTTACTGTAGGATTCCTGGTTCATTTATTGAAGTAATTGGAAGATGTGAAGTGAATGAAACGGGTCTGCAGGAAGAGAAAGGATGATTTTGGTTAAGGCTTAATTACACTTGGAGAAAAAGGTTCATTCCCTGGCTCTGCAACACATGTCCTCTATGATGCTATGCAAGTCACTTAAACCAAAGTTTTTACACGTGCCCACTGTGTTTCTCTATTTTCTAAATGTCCAACTTGAGTCACTTACCGTAAGATTTTTAGAAGTGTAGGTGGTCACACCTGGACCAAGATATCAGTGGAAGCTACAGATGCTTAGGATGGGGGGAGAAGGGAGGAGAAGAGAGAGATGAAGGTGGGAGAGATTCCAGAGGACTGGCAGAATGCAAATATAGTGCCAATGTATAAAAAGGGTAATAAGGGCAATCCGAGGAATTACAAAACCAGTCATCTTAACTTCAGTACCGAGAAAGATAATGCAGCAAATAATCAAGCAGTTAATTTGTAGACACCTAGAAGATGCTATTGTGACAAGTAAACAGTCAATATGGATTTGTCGGAACAAATCATGTCAAACCATTCCTTTAACAGGGTAACAAGGCTTGTGGATCTGGGGCAAGCAGTAGATGTGGTATATCTTGACTTTATTAAGGCTTTTGGTACGGTCTCACATTACCTTCTCATAAACTAGGGAAATACAGCCTAGATGGAGTTATTATAAAGATGGGTGCATAACTGGTTGGAAAACTGTTCCCACAGAGTAGTTAACAGGGCTCACAGTCAAGCTGGAAGGGCATATCGAGTAGAACCCGGCAGTGATTGGTCCTGGGACTGGTTCTGTTCAATATCTTCATAAATGATTTACATAATGGCATACAGTATACACTTACAATTTGTGCATGATACCACACTGGGAGGGGTTTCAAGTGCTTTGTAGGATAAGATTAAAATTCAAAATGATCTGGACAAACTGAAGAAATGGTCTGAAGTAAATAGGATGAAATTCAATAAGGACAAATGCAAAGTACTCCACTTAGGAAAGATCAATCAATTGCACACATACCAAACAGGAAATGATTACCTAGGTAGGAGTACTCCAGAAGGGGGCCAGAGGGTTATAGTGAATCATATGCTAAATATAAGTCAACAGTATAACACTGTTGGGAAAAAAAGCAAACATCATTCTGGGATGTATTAGCAGGAATGTTGTAAGCAAGACATGAGAAGTCATTCTTCCACTCTATTCTGCACTGATAAGGCCTCAATCAGAGTATTGTCTCCGGTTCTGGGTGCCACATTTCATGAAAGATCTGAACAAGTTAGAGAAAGTCCAGAAGAGAGCAAAAAAAAAGTGATTAAATGTCTAGATTGTTTAGTCTGGAAAAGGGAAGACTGTGAGAGGACAGTATAATAGTTTTCAAGTGCATAAAAGGTTGTTACAAAGGAGGAGGGTGAAAAATTGTTCTCCTTAATGTTCGAGGACAGGACAAAAAGCAATGGGCTTAAAATTGCAAGGGAGGTTTAAGTTGGACATTAAGAAAAAACTCTGTCAGAACAGGTAAGCACCAAAAAAAAAAAACCATTGCCCACGGAGGCTGTGGAATATCGGTCATTGGAGGTTTTTAAGAATATGTTAGACTAGTGATTCTCAACTAAGGTTATGCATACCCCTGGAGGTATGCAGAAGTTTTCCAGGGGATACATCAACTCATTTAGATATTTGCCTAGTTTTACAACAGGCTACATAAAAAGCACTAACGAAGTCAGTACAAACTAAAATTTCATACAATCACTTGTTTATACTAATCTACATAATATACACTGAAATGTACATACATTATTTATATTCCAATTGATTTATTTTATAATTATATGGTAGAAATGAGAAAGTCAGCAATTTTTCAGTAATAGTGTGCTGTGACACTTTTGTCTTTTTATGTCTGATTTTGTAAGCATGTAGTTTTTAAGTGAGGTGAAACTTGGGGTACGCAAGACAAAAATCATACTCCTGAAAGGGGTACAATAGTCTGGAAAGGTTGAGAGGCAGTGAGTTAGACAAACACCTGTCAGGAACGGTTTGGTTATTACTCAGTGCTGCCTTGAGTGCAGAAGACTGAACTAGGTGACTTATTAAAGTCCAGAACATGCTTGTATTGTGAGGGGAAGAGCCAAAAGGGAAGTGATCAGAGTGGGTATGAGGGAGATCAGGAGATCTGACGGGACCACTGGGGCAAGTGGAGGGAAACTTCTCCATCTGTGACAGCGGAGAAAGATGAGAGGAGTTGTAGGAAGAGGAAGTCACCTCGTGTTGTATTTTGTCAAATTTTCCCTTCGAAGAAATCAGAGCGATCCTGGGTGGAGAGAGAAGTAGGCATATGGGGAGCAGAGGGTTTGAGCAGTGAGCCAAAAGTAACAAAAAGGCATGAGGGATTGTGGGTGTGAGATTTAATTAAGTTGTGGTAGTAGAGTTGTTTAGCAAGGAAGATGGCAGAACTGAAAGAGGAGAGAAATCTGTAATGTGGGAAGTCAGCCAGGTCATGGGATTTCCAACAGAGCTGCTCAACAGCACAAGAGCAGAAGCATAGCAGTGAATGCGGGCGGTGAGCAAAAGAAGCCCTGCAGATGCCTGTATAAAACCACTGTCTCTCACCAAGAGAGAATCCATTAGCACTCAAAAAGGAAATGTAAGTATGATGAGTTAGGCTGGGAGAGGCAGAAGGATGTGTTGGTGATCTCAGTATGCACTAGGAAAAAGTTCAATGCTAGAAAGAGTTAAAAAGATAACCCAGATTATGAGTACAGGGCATGTAAATTAACGTTAATTTGTCCAAGCTACACTGAGTACAAAGAGAAATTTGCATACAGTTACAACAATTAAATGACATACAATCAAGCACAGATGGATCATTTATTTCTGTGAAATTTAAGGAGACCATTTAATCATCATTCAGATTTCAGCAGTATTTATACACAACGTGCTCAATGAGTGGATAGCAGAGTGCACACTAAAAACAGATGTATCATAACTTGTAAAAGATTGATGTTTTTGAATCAAACAACATCTATAATTTCTCTTATATACAGCTTCAAAATTAGTAGTTGTTTTTGTATGTGTACAATAGCTCATATTCCTAACCATACTAAGGGAAAGCAAGACCTGCAGTTGAATGTTTAATGAGCATCATTGCTCTATTTCAGTATATCCTAAATTCCAAGCAAGTTAAATTACCTTAATTTTTTTCAGACAGAATGTCATGTCATTTTGATTCCACATCAACAAGAATTTTGCTAGAGTTATTTTGTTGACTTCCTATCTCCATTATAAAATATAATAGCATCTATGTACCACAGCGACAGATGCAAATGTTAAACAAGCTAAACACTCCAGGCAAGTGCACTGACTGTTTTAGATTGCCTTTAAAAACTTTATCATATGCTTTTCCAAGTCATTTCTTTAATAAGAAATGAAATCAACATTAAGAATCTGTAATCGTTTTGAGGAGAGAAGTTCTAAATTTAATTCATCCATTAATCTTTTGGTCTCTAACTTGAGGCATGACTTTTAACAATCTATTGACCAATCTTTCTGTGATACAACTCACATCATGTATTTTAAATGAAAGTAAATAATTTTCAGTTTTAATATTGTCATAGCAACATAACAATGCAAATCTTCAGTTGGTTCCCAGCTGCTTGCAGGCTTCTCTAACTTACACTAAAGGTATGTCTACACAGCAAAGAAAAACATGTGGCTGGCCCGACTTGGGCTCAAGGGGCTTGGGACATGGGGCTGTTTCACTGCTGTGTACACTTCGGACTCAGGTTGCAGCCTGCACTCTAAGACCCTGCGGGGTAACAGCATTCCAGAACTTGGACTGCAGCTCAAGCCCAGAAATCTACACAGCAATGAAACAACTCCGTAGTCTGAGCCCTGTGAGCCCAAGTCAGGCCAGCCACAGGTTTTTCTTTGCTGTGTAGACATGCCCTAAGGTATCAGCCTAGATCAGGAAAGCACAAAGGGAGCCTGAAGTCCCCTCTGTATACATCTTCCCCACCTCCTGAATTATTCTGTGTACTTCTCAGCCAAAACTGAACATTCAGGGCAGAATATACATTTCTGAGCAGAGCAGAAATTTTCGGGAAGTTTATAAGCAAGTAGAAATGGAAAACTAAAGTTGATTTGCAATCTTAACGTAGTGTTTGATACTACAGACATGATAACAAACAGTCATTTTATGCTTTTGAATTTACAAAGTGTTTTGCATTGACATGGGAAGCAACCTTATGTTCTGCTTTCCTGAATGGTATGTGGTTTTATCATCAAAGTAAAATTGACCTTCTAACCTTTTTAATTGTACATGTGCTTGAAAGTAAAAAACCAAGAAGTCTTATTGTTCACAATTTCAATGTCAGGCTTCAAACACTGCCTATACTATAATTATATAATTTTCTACTATAAATTCCCATTTACAAGAGCTTCATAAAATGGCTATAAAAAATTACTAATGCCAGACAAAACAAGTCAGTTTCAAATACTAATGTTCAACAAATATCAACTTTTTAAATTAGTGTACGTTTATGGGACATCGTCAATGCATCAAGCCTTTTTTGTGGTTTAATGCATGGAATTCATATGCAAGTAAGAGCTCTCTGCTACATTACTTAAATTGACTTACCATCCAGATGGGAGGTCCCAAGTCTTAACAGTGCAATCCATTGATGCAGTTATTAGCCAACGGCCATCGGAACTGAAAGTCTGTAATAATAATAAATCTAAATGAGTATTTTCGAGCACACATCCTTCTTTAGTTCATAAGAGAAGACTGCACTGATAGTTTCATCCCAGCCCTAGGCAAACATCTGTCCACACAACAAAACTGATAGTCTCTGATCACAGAAGACCTAAGGCTAGAAAAGCAAGGGTGTAGCAGGATACCGTATAAGTGAAGTGACCCATATTATGTTTGTAGGCCCTCACTTTTGCACACACAGATATTCACCACAAAATGTAAAAGAAAAAAATATATAGAAACATAAGACGTCAACATCAGAGATGTACTCATCTCTTGGTATTTGGAATAAATTAGTAAATGAATACAAATCCTGACAGCATTTTGAAAACAAATATCTAATTCACATCAGCATGTCACTCTTTAGCGCTGTATAATAAACAAATATAACTATGTTACGACAGATGCTTAAAACTACTGTTTATACTTCTGGTTTGTAGGGAATCTCTTGTGCCATTATAGACTTTGAAGAGATAGGACAGTTACCTGTTCTATAACTGGCGTTCGAGATGTGTTGCTCATGTCTATTCCACAGTAGGTGTGCGTGCTCGCCACATGCACCCGTGCCGGAAGTTTTTCCCTTAGCAGTACCTGCACTGGGGGAGCACCGTGGCGACCCCTGGAGAGGTGCCTGTATATCGCGCTATAAAGGGGACCACGTGCTCCCTCCACCCTGGTTTCCTTCTTGCTGGACAACTCCGACAGTGGGGAAGGAGGGCGGGGTGTGGAATAGACATGAGCAACACATCTTGAAGAATGTCAGTTACGGAACAGGTAACTGATTTTTCTTCTTTGAGTGATTGCTCATGTGTATTCCACAATAGGTGATTCCAAGCTATACCTGTTGGAGGTGAGCAGGAGTTCACAACAGCCTGAGACGGAGCACTGCCCTGCCAAACCCAGCATCATCCCCAGTTTGGGAGACGATCGCATAATGTGAAGTGAATGTGTGAACTGAGGCCCAAGGGGCAGCCCTACAAATGTCTTGGATAGGGACATGGGCTACGTAGGCAGCTGATGAGGCCTGAGCCCTGGTTGAGTGTACCCTAATGATTGGTGGTGGGGGAACCCCTGCCAGATCATAGCACGTGCATATACATGAGGTAATCCAGCAGGAAAGACACTGGGTGGAGATAGGTTGCCCCTTCACCCGCTCAGCCGAGGCAAGAAAAAGCTATGAGGATTTCCAGAATGGTTTGGTTTGATCCAGGTAAAAGGCCAGTACTCTACGTATATCGAGTGTGTGGAGGCAGCGTTCCTCATTGAAGGAATGGGGCTTAGGACAGAACACAGGGAGAAACATGCTCTGATTCATATGGAAGGCGGAGACCACCTTCGGGAGGAATGCCGGGTGTGGGCAAAGCTGGACTTTATCCCTGTGGGAGACTGTACAGAGGGGATTCCTAGGTTAAGGCCCTGAGTTCCGAGACACGGCTGGCTGACATGATTGCCACAAAAAAGGCTACCTTCCATGAGATGTGAGACCGGGAACATGTGGCCAGGGGTTCAAAGGGAGGGCCTGTGAGTTGGGACAAAACCAGGTTCAGATCTCATTGCGGCACAGGGGGTCCCGCGTATGGGAATGAGTGGTCAAGGCCCCTAGGGAAACGGGAGGTCATAGAGTGGGAGAAGCCCTTGCACCGGAGGGTGGAAGGCCGATATAGCCAACAGGTATACACTGACAGAGGAGGGTGCCAGTCTTTGGGTCCTATGGGACAGGAGATAGTCCAGGATAAGCTTAACAGGCATGGATGAAGGGGAGACTCTCCGCTCACTCACCCACTTGAAGAACCTGGACCAGCTGTGGCGTGTGGACTGTTTCCTACATTCCAGGAGGACCTGCCTTACCTGCTTCGAACATCTGCCTTCCTCCTCATCTAGCCACGGAGCAACCATGCTGTCAGGTGGAGCGTGGCTAGGTTGGGATAGAGGAAGCAGCCCCTATCCTGGAAGAATAGGTCCAGGTGAAGCGGCAATGTCCTCAGGGGTGGGGAGGAGGGAGACGTCTGGTGAGTTGCAAAGAAGTCGATCTGGGGAACTCTCCACTCTCGGAGAGGCTGGTGAGCGACTTCCAAGTGGATCAACCTCTCATACCAGGGGAGAAAACCCTGCTGGGGCGATCTGCTGAGGCCCCTTTGGCCTTTGGGATCAGGAAGTACTGGGGGCAGAACCCCTTGCCCTGGAATTCTACTGGTACCTCTTTCCACTGCCCCCAGATGCAGCAGACGGTCCACCTCCTGCCCTAGGAGGTGGGTATGCTTCAGGTCCCCGGGGCCTACAGGGAAGGGCTGGTGGTTTGGAGGGGGTGAGGTGAACTGCAACATGTAGCCCTGGGAAATGGCGCTGAGGACCCACTGGTCCAATGTGATACGGGACCACGCCATGCAGAAGGCAAACAGTTGCGGAACACAAACTTTATTAATTGGGGGGAGGGGGTCTCCCTGGCAACTGGCCCAGTCCCTCCCTGCAAAATAATCAAAACCACCCTCTTTCCCTGCCTCTTGCCCTTAGAGGGCCCAGGCTGCAGGGCAGAGCGGGACTACAGCTGAGACCGGCGTTTTTGGTCTCTCAGTCTCTTATATGGGGGCTAGTATCTGCTCCTCGCAGGCTAAGCCGCCGGTTGTGGTTTGGCCTTGTCCTTAGCTGGAGGGACATAGAGGCCCAATGTCTGCAGGGTGATGTGGGAATCCTTCATCCTACGTAGCCTGACATCCATCTGGTCCACGAAGAGCGCCTTCCCATCAAAAGGGAGGTCCTGGGCCTCCATCAACAGGCCACAGAGGAGGAGCCATGACACCTGCGCATGGAAATTGCCGAAGCCATCGAGCAGGTTGCCGTGTCGGCTGCATCCAACGCCGCTTTTGCCGCTGCCGCCCCCTCTTCTACTAGCGCCTTAAAGTCCTTCCTGTCCTGGTCTGGGAGAAGAGGCTCAAACTTAGACAGGGAGTCCCACAGGTTAAAGTTATATCTGCTCATTAAGGCCTGGTGGTTGGCTACCCTGAGCTGGAAACTTGCTGAAGAATAAATCTTCCTACCAAAAAGAGTCCAGTTGTCTGGCATCCTTACTCTTGGGGGTAGGTGTGGGTTGGCCCTGATGCTCTCTGTGGTTTACCGACCCTACCACAGGCGAGTTAGGTGTCGGGTGAGAATAGAGGTACTCATGGTCCTTGGTGGGCATAAAGTACTTCCTTTCAGCCTTCTTGGAGACTGAGGCCAAGGAGGTGGGAGTTTGCCACAGGGTGTTGGAAAAGTTGGCTACACCCTGGTGCAGGAGCAGAGCCATGCGGCCCGGTGTCAAGGGGGACAACATGTTAAAGAGGGAATTGGAGGGGCCTTCCATTTCCTCAGCCTGCAGCTGAAGGCTGGATGCCACTCGCTTTAGCAGGTCTTGGTGTGCCTTAAAATCCTCCTGAGGGATTGGTGATGGAGGCGCCATTATGGTGTCGTCCAGTGCCAGGGAAAGAGCCAGCACGGAGCCATGGGCCTTGGGGAATCTTGAGTGCAATATCTAGTTGAGCGAGAACTGGAACAAGAACAACGTCTACCCCCTCAAGACCGGCTGCGGTAGTCCCATTGTGAAGAGAAACGTTCCTGGTGCCTCCCTCAATCCTGATGCTGCCTGGCAGGCAGCGTAGCGGGTCCCCAAGACTCCTGTCCAGGTGGTGATCGGGATGGTCTGGTCAGCGTCGAGTGAGGGCATGAGCCGGACAACTGATCGCTGCGCGCCAAACGGTGTAGGGAGCAGTCCTCGGAGCGGGAACTGCGACCCGCAAGAGAGGTTCGATGGACCCCCAATGGGGGTTTGCCCTGGGACTGGGGATCTGTCACTGATTGCATGCCTGGAACCAGGAGACTCAATGTCTTTTGCAGCCTGCAATGCCTCTATCATCAACAGCATCCGTACTGGTGGAGATGTGTGCGCGGACAGCGCCGGGCTGCTCCGCTAAACATGAGTTGGAGACCTTGAGTCCGGGGGGGACCGTGGGTTGCCCGATGTGGGACCAGCCTCCCCTCTTTCCTTGCCTCGGTACCGCTGTGAGGTAGGGCCCTCTTCCAGCTTCTTGAAGGGAGAACGGTACTGGCTAGTAGAGGGTGCCTCGCTACGTACCCAGCGGTGGGAGCTGAGTCCACTCAGTGCACCGGGCTTGGGGCCAACACTGATTACTTGACTAGAGCATGGAGTCTAATGTCTCTCTCCTTCTTGGTCTGCGGCTTGAATAACCTGCAGATCTTACAACATTCGCCGAGTGAGTCTCACCCAAGCAGCGGAGACACTCAGCATGCGGGTCACTCCTAGGCAGAGAACGGTGACAGGAATCGCACGACTTGAAGTCTAGGGCACAGGGCATGCCCCGAGCCCATTCTAACAACTGAAGTAACAATTCCACAAATGGTACCACTAAGGATAAGTAGAAAGGCTGCAGCAGAGCTGGAGCACAAAGTTCTGACTACCTTCACTGGCGGCAAGAAGGAACTGAGGGTGGGGGAAGCACGCGGTCCCCTTATAGCACAGTATAGAGGTGTCACTCTAGGGGTCGCAGTGGTACTCCCCCAGTATGGGTACTGCTAAGGGAAAAACTTTCGGCACCTGTGCACGTGGCGAGCACGCACACCTACTGTGGAATATACATGAGCAATCACTCGAAGAAGGATAGCTTCCCAGTTGCTGCCCTCAACGACACTAGTGTGGCCTCAAATATCTGTTATGTTACTTCTAACTTTTCATTTGATTAAGAACAAAAAATAAGGTTTCAGACACATTCATTTTTTAAACTGTCCGTCCTTTGGTAATAAAATTACAATAAAACTCCAGGTCTGTACTGGTGAGCTAAAATTTGTATATTTACTATTTGAACATTAAAATGCTCAATCAGCAAACTATATTAATTCTTAAGAGGACATATACAATGTATGGTTGCAGTTTCCAAAGGGGCACCCTGAATTTTTTGACTTCTGCAGCTGAACACAAGAAGAAGGGATCCAACTTAAAATGCACATTTGTATTTTATTATCTGTTATATACAGACAACAAATCTATCACCCTCAAATTGAATTTACTTTTGTTGCAGATTATCAGCACATAAATATGTACAGTATATACATTCACCATGTCATTAATCTGGCTGTGGTGTCCTGAGAACTTCCTGACGATCCTTCTTGTTTCTATATCCAAAACGCTAATGCCAAAGTCATCTGAGGCAATTCCCAGAATACCACTGGAAAGAATTAGTAGCACATATTGGCAGTTAATATTCAGAGATAAAACAGACAAGCATATCCTAATATTACCCAACAAAATTTTATGTTCTACTGAAATTTCCTAAGCAAGACAAGTTTCCAGGCCTTCTGCAATATAAAAAGCTCCTTGAAGGACTAATAGTCATTTCTAGCTTAAAATGTTAGGAAATTAAAGACATTTTTGTTGTGGTCTTTTATGAGAGGCTTAGACTTTAAGATTACAACACAACAATCTAAGCTGTAATTGAAATAGTTTTAGATTCTCACCTGTCTCTGTGAAGCAGCATTGCACTTGGAGAAGAAGAGAGATTTGCAGAGTAAACTAGGTCCATGGTCTTGAACTTCCAGAATTTAATTAATCCTTCACTTCCAGCTGTGATTGTCAACTGGTTTAATCCATCCACTGCTACCCCTCTAATGGCACCTTCATGTGCTTAATCCAAAAGCAAAAAATAAACATCATTTCAGGGCTTTATACCTACATAGTGCCAATTACTGAGGCACCTAGGTTCCTTCAGAGCTAAAGACAGATTTAAACAAGAGGAACAAACAATAGTAAATATCGAACAAACAATAGTAAAGCCCCCTGATACTATTACTTGAATATTTTAAGTTTACATACTTAATCAGTGCTTTCCATCAGTGCCCAGGTCAATTCTGTTTAACTGATTAAGGTACAGATAACTAAGCATCAGTGTGACAGTGACATATTATACACACACACACACACACAGAACAAGGTTAAGATGGCAATTCAGAAGGTTTTAACTGAACAATTTTTCATGTTGACACAAAGCAGAATACTAGCCTTCATTATTTGCTTGAAAATCCTGATTCTGAATTTGCAGTTTGGGGTTTCTGAATTGCTTTCAATTACTTTACCTTCCTATTCTGCCACTAATAGGACACTGAAATTTTGAGACATTGAATTATATATATTTCTGATGTAGGTTTTCCTGTTCTGAAAATTGGTAAATCCATATGTAAATATAGAATATACGGCAATAATCAGCAACAAACAATATAAGCAGGAAGGCACTAAGACTTCATTAACTTTTAGAGAGGAAAAGCCTTAAAAGGCTAGCAGCTTTTCTGTCCCCAACCTGGAACTTCAAGTATTACCAAAAACATGTTAACTGTCTTATGCCTCTCTTGGGGGACAGAGAAACCACAGGTTAGCTCATTCCTCAGCCTCCACTAACATCTTAATTAAAACCCAGATGCCAAAGTTGAGGGCCCCAAATCTAACCTAAAAGTAACTTGCTCCCACTACCACATCTCACTGAAACATGTCTGTTTAGATCAGAAGTCAGTTGTCTGAAACAAAGGTGCAACACAGCGGAAGTCACAACTTTTCAAGAAAGTAATTCAACAGCAAACCCAAAGAACTGGGCTGGGTTACAAATCTGCAGGCATGCATGCTATCCCTACATTCTTTGAAGCAGGGAGCATACTGACATGTACAAGAATTTGGTGTTCTGCTACGGAAGTAGAACAGAGCAGGTCATGGGGGATATGATGTGCACGGCCACAAGCCTAATCAAAGCCAGAGTTTTATACCCAACACCTTTGAAAACCATGAAGTTTATATTACTTAAAATTAAATAGATGCCAAGTCCACAACTATCCACAGTAGCAGGAGTGCCGTTGTCCTTCACCCAGAAAGAATAGAAGACAACTGTAGAGTAATCACAACCATCTGTTGCTTCAATAGCAAGATTCCTGCATTCCATCCAGAAACTACAATAAAAAAAAGTCTTTTGATTTGCAGCTATTCTTAGGGTGTAATTAAAAAAAGTTCACCTTTTTCTTTTCCATAACGTCCTCGGTGAATGCCAGACTGCATGTTGTATAAATCCACATGTCCTGTTGAAAGCCCAATTACAGCAAAGTTTCCACATGTAGTAATGTCAACTACCTTTGAAGGGAGGGGAAAAAAAAAAAAAAAAAAAAAAAAAAAAAAAAAGAGACATGAACGTAAAGCACATAGCTCATTGGCAAAGAAAAAATGTTTAATTGTAGATACGCTTATCTATCTACAGCAGTTACAAAGCATCTCCTACTGAGAAAGGAAAATCTTCAAAATCTCTGTATTACAATTCTCTTGTGGTTTTAACATTAACAACATAAATGATGGTTTGCCTTCTCCCGCACAGAATGGAAAGCTATATTTGCTTTCTTGAGAGAAGTTATGATAAAAATAAGCACATGGCAGAAAGAGTACGCAATGAAGATGAGAGTACACAAACAAACAAGTTAGTGAAATTCTCATACCCACCTAACTAATTGTAAAACAACATTTATCATCAGTCACATGCATCTTAATGCCGGATATATGATATGATCAGTGTAACCTAAAATACCAAATCTATATGATTAGCCCTTCATTGCACAAAAGGACATGTGAGGGAAGTTAACTTCAAAGTCTGCTGCCACCGTAGTTTGGTGCTAGAAATGGAGTAACAGTATCTGAAAACAATCAACTATGATGCATGCAGAAAAGAGATGAGAGTTTACATTTTAGATCTTTCAACCAAGAGTTTAAGAAGGAAGGGACATCACAAAGAAGGGTCTGGATACATGTGTGTGAACTGAAACAATCCAAGACCCACAATTCAATCTAATAGTTATACCCACCACCAAATTCCATATAGTTAGCTAGTTATTTTCCTATAATGGGATAACTTGGAAACTTCCTGATGTACCACTGATTACCCCCTTCAATATATACAAAGAATTCTCTTGTCTAAATTATCCATGTCTAAAGAAGCCTAATATAGCTGCTTAGCAATATATTTACTTGCTCAGTTGGAAAAGATTTCACACTCATTTGTACTAAGCACTCTGTATTTTGGTTGCTATTCTTGATGACAGAACTATTATATGCACTTACCTCAAACTACCATCAATTCCTGTTACCAAATAGAAAAGAACTAACTGTGGGCAGAGATCAGTGATATTGCGTAAGAGAAAACATAACAGAAAATAAAAAATGTATTCTGAACTAAGTTTAGGGAAGTCATTATAGAAGGAGTAGCAGCAATGTCTATGTTTAGGCTGCCTTTTTCCATTATAAAGGATTAAGATCTTTTCTTTGAGACGCCCTCACACTTCCATAGTTTGCAGCAGACCTTTGAAATTCGGCAGGGAGAATGCCCTTAACTAGAGAAGGGTCTTTTCTTTGTCCCCTGAAATTCCACTCAGATGTAGCCATGATATAAATTGTTTTAAGAAAGAGTCACCATTTTCCTTCTCTCACTTGGGTTCCTCAGGAAATTGTTTTGACAGGAAGCCAACATTTAATGTGCAGTTTCTAAGGCTGGTTTATGCTTCTAGCCAAGCAACAGCTACACTCCCCAACACCTACCACACTGGAACATCTGGGAGCTGCCAAAGTAGCGGAGACAAGAGGAGTAAAGGGGGGGGGTCCCATTTCTACTCCCCAATCACACTTTTCTCTGGACCAGGCACACAACACCAGCCTCACTTTCCCTCATCTGGGGGCACCACATAGTGAAGAAGCTTCCCCAACTCCTATGGGTTCAGACTAGAGAGCACTGAGAAGTGCTCCCTCCAACCAGACTTAGTACATGTACTTATTCAGTGCACAGGTTGAATACCAAGGAGGCAGAATTAAGGTTACATGTGCAATCCTAAATCTGGCATTTCCCAACTTTTGAGTGATAGACTTTGCGCCCTTAACATTCTTTTAATGTACTTTTTTGCATGCAACTTAGAAATATACAGTAACTCCTCACTTAAAGTCATCCTGGTTAATGTTGTTTCATTGTTACGTTGCTGATCAATTAGGGAACACACTCATTTAAAGTTGTACGATGCTCCCTTCTAACGTCGATTGGCAGATACCTGCTTTGTCCACTGCTTGCAGGAAGAGCAGCCGGTTGCAGCTAGCTGGGGGGAGTGGGAGGGGGAGGGGGCTTGGAACTGGGGTGGACCGACAGCCCCCTTATCAGCTCCCCGCTTCCCTAAGTCCCCTGTGCTGCAGCTGCCCAGCAGGCTATCAATCGGCAGTTCAGCTGTCCCTATCCCCCACTGCCATGTGCTGCTCCTGCCCTCTGCCTTGGAGCTGCTCCCAGAAACTCCTGCTTGCTCTGCAGGGGGGAAGGGGGAGAGGGCTAATGTCAGGGTGTCCCCCTCCCCCCTGCTCCTGCACCCTACTTACCCCTTCTCCATTTCAAGCAGGGAGGGGACACGGACAGAGAGAGAGAGAGCGAGCTTCGGGCAGCATCTGTTGTCTCAACTTCCTGATCCACTTAAAAAGACAATGCACTTAAGAGTGGGTCAGCTTACTTAAAGGAGCAGTGTGCATCTCTCTCTCCCATATAAAAGGTGCATGTCTGTCTCTGTCTGCTATGCTGTCTCCCCACCCTCGTGATCGCGTTTCCTTGTGTGAGCGGTTACATTAACAACGTGTTAACTCTTGAGGGCTCAGCCCACTGCTAGTTCATCACTTAGCAGCAAGGCATTCCCTGGGAAATATCCCTCCCTCTTCCACTTTCTTACTTTACCACCTCAACCAAGCTTCACCATCATCATAGCTGTGAACAGTATTAAATTGCTTAAAACATATACTGTGTGGATAAAGCTATAGAATATATAGTTTTTTGTCTGGTGAAAAAAGTTTCCCTGGAACCTAACCCTCCCCCATTTACATTAATTTTTATGGGGAAACAGGATTCACTTAACATCGTTTCGCTTAAAGTCACATTTTTCAGGAACAACTACGTTAAGCAAGGAGTTACTGTACCTATCATTTTCAAAAGGTGTTAATCTTGAGAAAATATTGCTTAAAATACCCTTACAAAACTGTCATGACAGTTTACCAGCCCAGGCACAAAATCTTCTCTCCCACCATAAACAAAGATGAAAGTGAGAGGAACAAAGGTACACCCTGACTATTTAAATGTCTATGGAGTAGCTACAATTCTTCAAATAATTGGAGCTCATAAAAAAAAATTTGTTTTCTTCCCCCACCTATTTCTGATTCAGGACACTATTTTAGATGACTTGGAGTTTCAAGATAAATAAGACTGAAATAGTCAGCACTTACTTTATTATTTTATCCACTTACAAAAAAGAAAAATTAACCCCAATGTAGTTGATAAGCCTTGCAAAATTCTACTTATTTAGATCTTTACCAAATGCTTCTAGGTTTTAAGTATTCAGTTTCTGTGCAACTGGATAGCAAATTAGTAGCCATGCCACAATATGGAAGAAATATGATTACCCCAAAACCAAACTTACTGTTGCATATACATCAAGAGGCTTGTTTTTGCTGAATGCTTTTGGTTTCAGTTTATGCGCTCCCATGGAAGTTTTCTGATAGTTCCAGGTTGTACAAGTTATATAACCTTGATGGCAAGCAATGATCCCATCCCAGTCATTCTGACGTGCTATCTCTGTAATACAATCCAAATTGTTACTCTAGAAACTGACATTCTGAAGTAAGAGTAATTCTTACATTACAATTTATAAAATTAGTTCCAAAAGCCATTATGTAACAAAGCCATTGCAATTTTATGTTTTCGTTAACTAGTCAAAAGGCTACGGTAAAAGAAAAAAAAAAAGCTAGAGTAAACATTGCTAAAAAAATATTTTAAAAATATTTTTGGAGATTTTAATAAACCGAAACCACATAAGGAAGCTATAATCTAGATTTGTGAGCATTATGAACACCAGGGTGGATACATTTTAAAAAGTTATCAAAACATATTTTGCATTTAAAACAGATTTATTAAACAAAAGTAAGTATCTGTTGTATTTAAGTAATTGAACTGATTGTTTCTGATCACTACATCCTTCAAGATTTTAGAACTAGTGGATTTCAACCTCTCACAGCAAGTTTTTATTCAGACCTTTGAAGAGAAAAAAAAACCAAAAAACAATCCAAGCTTTCCTGCTTTTTGAACTTCCAACTGGTTTCTTAAACTTTGAATGAACCATTTAACTGAACTAGTTAAATAAACCGAAATGAAGAATATATTCTCCTTTCACCTTCAGACAAGGTTACTGCTGTCAAAAACTGGTTAGTACTTGAACAAACTCTGGTTCCAGACACTTAACAAGTGACTTCCACCAGTTCAGTAGTTTCAATGTCTTTAAAACTTAGCAGCAAATATGTACTGCTTTATATTGTTTTTTGTATTTCAATCTAAATAATATATAAGAAGTTAGGTCTTAATATAGGTTGTCAATTTCAATTTAATTTTAAATGGGTCTATTTTTTAAACAACAACAAACCTACATTTAAATTAAATAAAAAGCTGAATTTTAATTTTTTTAATAGATTTTTATTCACATTGCTGTACCCTTTTACAGGCTTAACTGAACAGTAAGTCTGCACAACTTTGGACACTGAAATAAGAGAAAAGCCAAGTGAAATTCATGCTTCTGAAAACTGCTAGTTAAAAGCCCTGGAGACTGAAATCTACTGCAGAGCACTCTCCAGTAGACTCCGGTACTCAAGGGAACAAGAGGACTAAGGTAAGTCGACCTAGTGCGGTGTAGACACCGCCATAAGTTGACCTAAGCTACATCGACGCCAGCTATGTTATTCACGCTATGTCTACACTACTGCGGTTAGTCGACCTAAGTTACACTTTTCCAGCTACAGTAGCGTAAACTCAGGTCGACTTACCACAGTAGTATAGACATAGCCTTAGACTACCAAAGGACGCAATTAATGCCAGCTGTCGCGGTCATTTGTGCGTTCACCAGGAAATGGAACAAGACTACCACCTTATTTCCATGTAGGTGGAGTCAAATAGTAACTTTCTGTCTCTACCTAACTGGACTGGACATGAACAGGAAAACTGGAGGCACAAATTTCTGTAATACAGCCCCCCAAAATGTTTAATACGATAGTGGTTTGCACTTTTAAATTTAACCAGCAATATTAAAAAAAATAAAATAAAATAAAAAAAAAATCTATAACTCACTGGAGGATAAAGATTTTCACTTTGCCCACTAACAAGGTACGGGTGCATTGTCTGTAGGTATCTCATCCCTCTATTCTCTCAAAAACAAAATATAAAAGTTCAACAATTTGATTTTATTATTAATTTTCTCTATTGCAGTAACACCTAGAGGCCCCAACTGAGATCAAAGCCCTAATGCGAAACACCTAGTATGAGGCCACCACTGCCCCAAAGAGCTTATAGCGGTTATCCAATACATACATGTTGGGCATAGTATACACCACATTAATAGGTATTATGCGCATGCTATTAATATAATCTGTATTGGTGTTAGGAAGTTATGTTAGCTGAATGTATTATGCTCTTCCCACAATTCTGTTGACCCATGTCAAGCACCCCACAACACTTTGCAAAACTGAAGTCAGCTTTGGCAATAGAAAAATAGGAAATCTGTCAAACCAAACATGCATAAATACTTTATACCATGTTCAGTTAGGAAGTAGATACAGCGGTGTGGATAAAAATATATTAAAAAAATTAAAATTCCAATTTTATTTAAATTAAATACAAGTTCTTTTGTTAAAAAAACAGATCTACTTAAAATTGAAATTGATAACCTATATTAAAGGCCTAAACTTAACACCCGGAATGTAGTATTCAAAACAAAATAAGGGCAATTGTAAGAGGAACTAAGGACAAAGCTAGCACAAACTAACAGGTTACACTTAGAGTTTAAGTGATGTGTAAAAAGTTTTGTAACTTGTCAAGTCATACTACTACTATCTGAAATGCTATCTTTGAAGCACTCCTTCTGCGTAAGGTGAATATGCTGCAAAAACCTGCTTCTGAAAGGAGGGTACATATGTCTCCTTTTTCCATTGTACTGCTTTGTCTCTAAACAATAAATTTGGCCAAGTTTGGTTATTTAGTCTCAAACATTTTTTAAAAAATGAACCACAAGTATAGTCAAACAATACAACCTAAATAGACAAGAAAAATGCACAGGAAGGGAAACAGAAGTATTGAAATGTGGAGTGATTTGCCCAAGGTCACACAGTAGGGGGGAGAGATAGCTCAGTGGTTTGAGCATTGGCCTGCTAAACCGAGAGTTGTGAGTTCAATCCTTGAGGGAGCTACTTAGGGATCTGGGGCAAAAACTGGTCCTGCTAGTGAAAGCAGGGGGCTGGACTCAATGACCCTTCAAGATCCCTTCCAGTTCTAGGAGATTGGTATATCTCCAATTATTATTATTAATTATAAGTCAATAGCTATGCTAGGAATAGATCTCAGGTCTCCTGGCTCCCACTCCAGTAACTTTATCCACGAGAGCACATTCTACATGAGAGGAATTCTAAATATTTTAACACTCTTGAAAGACCTGCACTAATGGCCAACTAGGTCAACAAATTTATGGAACTTAAGGACATTGACTATAGCCCAATGATAGCAACAATGAGTAACAATTACTACTGAAAGAGCCAAACCAGGAGCGTGTGTTATGCAATATATGCAATGATTTTTAGTGGCACTCTGCTACCAGCCGGGATCCCTGCCTGCCTGGATGAACGGAACTCCCCCTGCTGCTGGCCCGTGTAAATGTAAAATGTATTACTGGGATGTGAAACCTTAAATTAATGAAGACTTGGCACACCACTACCAAAAGGTTGCCGACCTCTGCAATATATGAACAACCAAAATGTAAGCTTTAAAATTACACAAATTATAACTGAACATTTGTTTTTACAATATGTAGGCTATTAATGTGTTGACATTATTAAAATGAAATTGCAACCACAATTGCTTTTGCTTCTGGTGCAAGAGGATGAGTTTTTGGGGCCTTACTCTTACGGAGAAAATCCTTCCAATGTATTAACATGACAAACAAAAAAAATCCAGTCTGAGAATCATCATATTGTAGGCACTATCAAAAAATAATGAAATATTTCTCTGCATACATTCATCTACATAAAATTTTAATGACAATGCAGGATACACACATTAGTAACAGTAAGATAATTTAACTATGTCATGAACATGTGTTAATCACGAATAGCTATTTCCTTAGACTAGCAATTTCTCTCCCAGCTGGTCCCCCTGTCGACTAGTCCTATAAACTCATTCGTGAAAATATAAAGAAAGTTAAGGTGTTTCTGACTTGCGTATCACCAACAATAAAGATCCTGCAATCAAAATTTAGTTAACATCTCCAATGAGCCATGAGCCAGAGTAAAATCCAGTTCACTCTTAGACACCCGTATTGAGTGTGAAGCTCTAATGAGAGTTCTCAGAGGGAACAGTTTATATAAAAATGCCACCTTTCTACCCACCTAGTCACACTTCACTGTATGAAAAGCTGTACCATTCTAAAATATCTCCTCAAAAAGATTAATTAGGGCTTCTGACATATTCAGAAGTTTCTGAATATGTTACAAAAAATGTAAAAATGAAGAAGCAGGTTACTGTGAGCAGAAGGACGACTCTCTCCTACACATGACATAAAATATTACCTACCTGTTGCAAATGCAGTAATAGGTGGAAGGGCCATTGTATCATACTGAAGACCTTTCCTTTTTGATTTCTTTTTATTTATAGAACCTTTAAAATACCAGAAAAATGTCAGCAACTCTCAGTCAGTTAAAAATATATGTAGCCACAAACTTTCCTTAAGGTATAGACAATCTACTAAATGTAAAGTTCACAGTAAAAATATAGAAGACATTAAACTTTTGTTTAAAAAAAATTTCTAAAATGTATAAATTGAAACTTTTAACATTAAAGTCATAATAGACAAAACTGATAGCACTACTTATAAAGTTGTCCAGCACTTCCTACTATAAAGACCTTGTTTTCAGTTGCTTAAATTCTGCCACAGTAACTGCTCAGGGTATGATTTTCAATACTGAACGCCTACCTCTGGTGGAACAGTTTGGGAAAGTTTCAGCACAAACCATTCAGCCATTTCTGAGATTGAGATTAGGGGAAAAAAATTGTTTTGCCCATGTTAAAAAATTCCTCCAATCATTTTGCTGAGAAGCTCCAGTTCCTCCATGCTTTGGAGTCAGGACTTGAAATTTAGCATGCAGGGGGGCTGTTGCACTGGTGTCAAGGACACAATCCTATGCTCTGGATGTCCTTAAACCTCTGGTTGCTAGAAGCTGGGACTGGATGACAGGGGATGGATCACTCAAGAAACTGCCCTGTTCTGTTCATTCTCACTGAAACATCTGGCACTAGCCACAGTTGGAAGACAGGATATTGGGCTAGATGGACCACTGGCCATACTGGGTCAGACTATTCTTGTGTTTGGGATGTGCCTTTTGCTGTTCCTGGTAAAATCTCAAATTTGGCCAAGTTATAAGCCTTTGAAAAAACAAAAAACAATTCACACATGCTCAGAAGCAACTTTTAAGCGTTTGGCACCTAAACTCTCAGAAGAGAGAGTCTGTATTGGGCACACTCCAGCCCATGGCAAAAGGGCTGAATCAGGACTTTCCCTCCAATTGCTTCTTTGGCAGCAGGCACTGGAACCAAGAGCAGAGAGCTTCTCTCTCCTGTGCTCTTGATGATCTCTGTGCTGGAGCCCACAAACAGCATGAAGTAGCAGTCCGACTCCAATGCAGAGGGAACAAGAGCTGGACTAGAGGTGAGGACAGATGAAGTATACTAGGACAAGAAGCTGGCAGCAGGGAAGAGGAGAGAAAGCAAAAGCAACTGGAACTGGGAGCCATGGAGAGGGGTGTGTGATCAGGCTTCCTGGGGGACCGGGGACAAAAGGCTCTCTACTACTGCACTCTCCACTCCAGAACCTGGAATTGAACCAAGAGTCACAAGCCTCAATATTCCTCTGTCAGCAAATCTCTGAAACCCACCGGCAAAGTGTGCACTAAACCCCTTAGTAATGGTAGACGAGCCAATATAATCAATTACTCAATTCATTCTGGTGGCAGAGATCTGTGCTGTTGATCTAAAGGTCCAAATCCTGTTGTTGAACCATGCAGGGATCAGTATGATTTCATGTGTTAGTATTTTTACTTTTTTTCTAGTTTGCTTTTTTAAAAAGCCAGTAGATTACATGCAAAAAAACCTACATTAAAACAATATGAAAGGTTGCAGAGTCAAGCACTGGAAAGTTAGGAAATAATTCAACATGTGTGCGCATATGCATTAGAATACAGTCTTTAATGACATACTATTGTCATTCATTGTACCAGATAGATAGCGCTCTGGCAATGAATCAGGTTTGTGTAGTGAGTGAAGATGTGTTCTTCAGCATTCCTGTACTCTTTGCTGCAGTGGCTGTAGTCGGAAGGTGTGCAGTAAAGGAGGCAGGAAACTTCAGGAAAAGACACTCTCATAATTAAGGCAGTTGAATGCTTCCCTGGAAAAACTGATTCTATCCCTGCCTCTGTCACAGAGTCTGTATCATACTGGACAAGCCTCATAAATCAAACTTTTCACAAGTGGTCACTGTGTGTTCCTCAGGTGTTCCTGGGAGTCTGACTTGAGGCCCTGGAGCTCAATACACATAGCTGTAGCTGAAGTCAATGGGAACTGAGCTTTAAATATATACGTGCTGAAATATCACGCCTAGGAATCTCAAACTTGGTAGATGCTTTTGATCTCACTATCTCTGTGCCTCAGTTCCTCATCTATAAGGGAATAATGTCATCTCCTAACCTCCCAGGGGAGCTATGAAAATTGATTCAGGTTTGTGAAACACTCAGATACTATAGGGATGAGCACCACAGAAAAGTCTGAGGAAATTAACACTCCTGTCTTCAGAGCAGGGTTTGAATAGTCTGCAGTAAATAAGGCCGAAGCCACAAATTCAATGAGGAGGAAACAAAATATGGAATAGAAGCTCATCCAGTAAGCACCATCCATTCTGTGTATTTAATGAGGCAGAGGGACTGTGGAGAAATATAGCATGCGATCATGTATCATAATACATATACGAAAGGAGACCAAACAAACATTACACAGGCAAGCTTAATGCTGGCATTTCCTAACTTTTGAACTCTTGACTCTGCAACTAACTTTTTTTAAATGCCGTTTCTGTGTGATAGGTATTTTAGATCTTTTCAGAAATGATATATACTATTTTTATATTGGAATAGAAAATACAATCTAGCGATTAACACGGAAGACTTGGAGTCAAGAAATCTGAATTTCCTGTGAGAGTTTAGCAAAGTCTTAATCTTCGAACTTCAGTTCCTCTTAGGTAAAATTTGGATACTATTTCACGTTTCTCAGGACGTCGTAAGGCTTAGCTTATTAATGTACTTAGATATCACAAGTATTACAAATTCCCCAGAAAACAAATTTATGACATCACCAGATGATCACTTTTACAATTATTTTTATCTATGCACATTTGTAACCCCATTATATAATTTCAATTAGTAGAAAAGCAAGTTCCTCAGATGCAGTAGAAGTTACTTTCAAGATTAATTTGTTAAGAGGCTAAATAAGGAACACAGCATACTCCCAAAATGTAGTTCCACCAGGGGAAAAAAAAATGCTTGAAAGCCACTCAACCAGCTGCGAGGTGCTGTTGGAAAGTGAAGAGGAAGTGGACAGCCAGATTTAACAGATACAGTCTAAAGGGTGAGGGGAAGACAAAAAGTTTAATATTAAATATGTAAAAAAATTAAATAGTAAAAATGCCTACTATTCTATACTCCACTAATACAAAATAATTCATATTAAAAAAACTAGGAATTATTTCCCATAGTAGAATGATATAGTTCTAAAAAGTCAGTCGTCAGCAAATTAATTCTATTTAATTTAAAGTGTTAACTATACTACCACACAAAGACACTTCAGTCACATGTGCTGTATGTAAAATGTGCTCTGAAGCTCACCGTGCCCTACAGGATATGCTTTGGTACTTGTACAAATAGGAAAAACAAAGTCATGTCATTTTTAATACTATATTATGTAGAAATATCATTTGTACATTTGTTGTACTACTTACCGTGTCCTAAACTTTTATTGAACCTTTCATGCACTGTGGAAAAAGACTGCAAGGTTCCATCCTGACCTGATGGAATATTAAGAAACAGAAAACTAAATACCTATCCATAACAATATCAGCTTATGCCCAAGTCACAAAAATAAAAAAACAGACATTTGAACTATGATAAACCAGAATGCCACAGGAATAGTCAAGCAGTTTATGTCCAAATCTTGATATACAATAAACCCAGACAAAAACAAAACAACTTGGAGTTAGGGTTAAAAACACAAATTTACATGTACAAAAACCAAAAAAATCCACAAGTTTACAGTTATCCCAAAACAAGTGTTGCAAACCCAGGAAATGAGTAAAAGCTAACCTTTAAAGAAACCAAAATAGGCTAAGGCATCAAAACACAGTTAAAATACACAAATCAACCAAACCAACTCTGCCAGCTGCAGGGGGAAAAGATAAAAAGGAGCAGAGATGAACAAAAGCAAGACTGCATTGGGTGGGGACCATACAAGGCTGTAGATGGGCATTACATGAGAAAGTTATTTCGGGAGCAGTGGAGCTGTTGGGGCAATCTTGGGCCACCCCGCTGCCAGAAGAAGCAGAGTTTGGGTGTGGGAGGGGATAGGGGGCTCGGGCACAGGAGGGGGTGAGGCGGGCTCTGAGTGGTGCTTACCTGGGGGGCTCCCCAGAAGCAGTGACATTCCCCTCGCTCAGTTGCTAGGTGGAGGCATGGCCAGGCAGCTCTGCACAATGTCTCTGCCCAGAGCACTGGCTTCGCAGCTCCCATTCGCCAGGAACTGCTGACAATGGTAGCTGCGGGGGATGTTGGCGCTTCCGGGGAGCCCCCCCAGGTAAGTACTGCCTAAAACCTGCCTCACGCTGTCCCGTGCCTCCGTTCAGAGCGCTGGCTTCACAACTCCCATTTGCCGGGACCCACGACCAATGGGAGTTGTGGGAGCGGTGCCTGCAGCTGAGCAAGGGGGATGTCGCTGCTTCCGGGGAGCCCTGGAGGAAGGGCCAGGTAGGGAGCTTGCCAGCCCTGCCGCCCCTCCCTTCCCCTCCCTGCCCAGCAACATGGACAACTACAAAGGCTCAGTCTCAGGCTGAGGTGATTGAGAAGGAACTGAGGGCCGTTTGACCATGCAGTGCTATGTAACAATGGCACAAAAAACAAGGCTCGGGGGGAGGGGAGCAGGTAAATCACGGTCTCTCTTGATGTCGAGATTTTCCCCAGTCAGAAAGCACCATGTACAAACTTAAGGACTTTAAGGTGGCTCTAGAGTCCTTAAGCCATGGAACACTCTGTCCGTCTGGTCTGAGAACAAAGAAGTATCCTCAAATGGCAAGTCCTGAATAATATTCTGGACTTCATAGGGGAGATCAGAAGACTAACCAGGAGAATTTTTACTTAGCAACTGCAAAATCTGTGGTCCTAGCTACTGAGTCTGCAGTGATGCTCTTGCGACTAGTTTGCCCTCATTGACCAGAGAAAAGAACTCCTGCCTAGCCATCTCCAGAAGTAGATTGCTGAACTTCTACATGGAGCCCCATAAATTAAAACTGTATCACCCCAGCAGAGCCTGTTGGTTAGCAATACACAGCTGCAAACCCTCCATGGAATAAATCTTTCTGCCAAATAAGTCCACTCTTTGTGTCCTTTGATTTAGGGGCAGTAGTCTGATGTCCTGGTCACTCACTCTCATTAGCTGCCATGACTAATGAGCCCAGAGGTGGGTGGGTATAAAGGTACTCGAAACATTGGGTGCGCACATAGTATTTTCTCTTTGACCTCTTTTGAGGGACCGAGAGTTAATAATATGTCAATCAAATTATATGAGGACTCCCTGACCTGATGGCCAAATCTGCAGCCACTCTCTCACAACTCCTCAGACTTTAAATTCATCCAGAGAAACCACATCATCTGGATAGGACGAAGAGAAAGCCAAGAGTGAGGAGACTGAAGCTCTCCTACATCTTCCTGATGTTTGGTTCTGGTCCTGGAACCGGATCCTGCAGACAGAGCAGACCAATGCACAGGCTGTCCCCAGAAGATGCGCAGCCCTCATGGCACTGAATAGGCACAGTGAGGGGGGAGATCTGGAAACTAGGAAAACCTCAAAGCGTCCCAAAATGGCTACTGGTACCAGGCTAGACCCCAGGTGACCTAGCCACATTTTCTTGGCAACTCCCATTGTGGGGTCTCAATGGTAGGCAGGGAGAGAGGATCCCTGAGGAGACTGACAGGTCCTGCTTCAGGCTTGTGAGACATAAGATCCCATCTCTAAGTGGCTCATCCAGTCAATACCAGGGACCAGTACTGAGAACCTGGTGATAGAGGGAGAGTCATCATCACTGCAAGGTTCCCCTTGGAGGGTACGAATGGACTGACTAGGAAGTAGGCAACTTTGGTATCACAGGCTGGCCTGCTGGAGATGGTAAGGGATGGGACAATGGTGCTGAGGGAGACCAATACCAATGGAGACACCAGTACCAAGAGGTAGAGGCAGCAAGAAATTTGCTCAAGCACCTCCAGTGCAGTTGGCACTGAGGTGGTATCTTCTTATGGTGACAATGAAGCTGACAGCGCCGCTTCTGGCACCGGGCTCAATGGTGCCCTTTGCAGCACTGAAACCAACTGTGCTGACTAGAGCACTGATTAGGGAGAGGAGTGCTTAGGTTTCAGATGCACTCAATTCAATATGTTCTAACCCCTCTTACCAGACTTTAAGGGTAGAGATCTTCCCCTGCTCTGAGCCTCTTTGGAAGTCTTATATTTCTTTCTTAGCACAGCCAAGAGACATTGGTGACCAGATTCCAGTAATGCTGAAGGTGCACTTCTCACTGAAGCTGCAGTACTCAGCACCAAGTCAGACTGGGCCGGCTTCTATGGAGGCCTGATTGCCAACTCCAACAGCAGAAGTTTCACCCTAGCCTCCCTATGCTTCTTCATTCTAGGCTTGAACTCCCTGCAAAACTGGCACCAGTCTTAACTCTGCTTTAGCCAGGCACCTCAGGCAACTATAGTGAGAGTTGCTCACTAGCACAGGCCCTGAGCAAGAAGCACAGTGACTACGGCATACCTTGGTGCCATCAGCAGAACCCTGAAACGGGAGGCGGAGGGGAAAACCAGGTTTTTTTTAAACATCAAAATCCTACAGCTATACTAACTACCAGACTACCTCTACTATACACATCATACACAAAGCTAAGAAAGAACTGTTCTGGTAATGAACAAGGGTTCTGATGACTGTCACGGGTGATCAGAAGAAACTAAGCAGGACAAGGAGCTGCTCTGCCCTTTACACAATGATGCATGGCAGCAGAAGGAGCACAAGCCACCCAACAGGTACAGCTGAAGGAAAGTTTACAAACAACCACGCGCTAGGTGTAGACATCAAGCGAGGAATTCACATGTGCAATCACCCAAAGAATTACTCAGTATGCTTAATGTACCTAAATGATTAAATACAGTAATTTGCAATGCACTGTCAAAATGAAATCAAAAGACATTGCTAGTCATCTCTCTTTTATCACTAGCCAATAAGCTGAAAAGTGTATTTAAACAACAGAGTGGCACAAAATGGATACATTTGAGAAGTTCAGAGGATTTCTACCTGCACTAAGAATTTGCTGTCCATTTTGCCCATGGTATCTGATTTTTGTTGGAGGAGCACTATGTCCCATACGGCACCTCAACAAACGGCCACTACCTCCAGGACCATCAAAGATCCATATCTGCTTGAGAAATGCAAAGAAATGGAACATCAGTAAACATAATACTAACTCCTATTGAAAAAATAGATTGGAATAACGTAGTTAGAAACAACAACCTGTCATGTTCAGTAACTTTGGTTTTACTGTACATGCTGATGCAACTGAAAAGAGCTACCTCAGTCTACACAAGTATTCATACTTTGGAGGACCACTGGAAAAAAATAAATTTACCACAATGGTAGTAGCAGGAAAAAAAGCTTACCTTTATAGCATTATCAGCACCATTAGTAACAAGAAGTGGCTCTCCCTGGACAAATGACAAACCAGCTATTGCTGTGGAATGGGCATTTCGCATTTGACTAGTTAGTTTCTTCTCTTCCAGATCCCACAGTGCAATGTGTCCAATAGGACTTCCAGCTGCCATGACTGGATGACCATCTGATCACAAAATGAAAGGGGGGGACGGAGGGATTTATTTATTTACTAAACATTGCTTATAGCTTTCAATCAATCAATCAATCATTTTAACTTTTCAAAATTCATGTAAGCAAATCTCTCTCACAAAGATTACCATCAGAGGAAAAAATTCATTCCTAAACAGCACATAAAATTAAAGCAATCATTTATCATAGTGATCTAATTTTTAACAGAGAGAATGGAGCAGCACCATCAGTAATAGGACCAAAGGATATGCAGTATCAGATCAGACCAGGTATATCTAGTTAAGTATCAAGGTCTGACAATGGCCAGTTCCAGATGCTTCAGAGGAAGATTCACGAAACCCCACAGTAGATATTTAACTGGCTATCTTTAGATTTCAGAGTTAGATGAACGACAGGAATGGGTGCTGCCCACACATCTTAGAGCACAATTCTGCAGCAAGAGCCAAGTCTGCTGTACTGCAGAATACTCTGACCCCTACTGCTAGGCTGATCTGTTTTGAGTGAATGTTATTTCCTATTTATGAAATAGCAAAATGTTGCCATATACAGATTTTAAATATTCCCCTGCAAGATTTGCAATTTTTCCCAACTATGTAAGAAAATATCACAAGTTTATTACTATCAGTCGTTGTAAACTTTAAAAAACCCCCAAGACACAAAACCCCAAGTTTTGTGACTACAATATATTAAAAATATGTTTAATTTTTCCACTTTTCAATTAATATTATTGTTTTAATTTGATCTGCATATATGACTAATCAAACTGCTAGAAATTTACCTGTACGGAAAGATATTGCTGTGATGGGACCCCAGTCTTGCTGAAATTTCATCAGTGTTTCATCAAACTTAATGTTGTGCACAATGATATGACCAGACACAAGACCTATTGCAACTACATCTATTGCTGGTGCCTGTAAGAGAGAATTAAATGATGAGAGAGAAATTAAACAGATTCCTCTGCATCCGTCTGTATTTTTCCTATTAAAAAATAAGTTCTGCTAAATGCATTAATATATTCTTTAACTACATGACATATTATTACATCACTACTTCATTCAGCGAACTGGCTGAATTTGCAAAGCAGATGAGATAATTCTTCCTAGCAAATTAGGCAGGGATTCTGCTCCATTCTAGCCAAAAACTTACGTTTGAAATTAATAAATTAAGAATAAAACTACTGAGTCTTTGGATTTGATTTCAGTATAACTCTGAGCAATTCAGCCTTCAGTGCACAGCAGCAACAATGTGCAGTGAAGTAGGAGGATGTCTATGGATGTGCAGCCAATGGGAGGGAATGCATTAATTTAGCATAAAAATAATTTCAGAAATACATTTAAGCAATTAAAAATTTTCCTATAAAAATATTTTTGGTAGATAACTGTAATGTATAAATGTTTCCCTTTAAATATGTTCAAATAAGTCTAGTAAATTTCACATGTTCCTCGTTCACTGTCCAACTTGTGCACTATGTAAGGGAGGCAGTCTACCACAATGTGTGTGTTTGTGATACGTAACTAAAATCTGTACAGTATAAAATATGCACATGGATCTCATTTCCTGACTTGAGTGCTTAATTTTGCAAACTTAGTTTCTGTATGGAATATGCTATATCAAGTTCTGTGTAACCTACTTCATGGTCCATAAGCTTTTTCTATACCAGTACGTTACAGGTATAGCAAGTTAACACCTGATATGTATGACATTCAAGTAAATTTAGGTCTAAAATAAATGGGTTAATCTTATAGTCAAGTACTTAATAAATCTTGCACTTTGTTTCCTACCACACAGTATCGATCAATTATAGATTATAATAAGTGAATTATTTGACCATTCTAAAGCATCAAAGAGATTGAACATGTTGCACTAAAAATACATTTATATGAAATTAAAATTGTTCGCAGAAGCTTGAGCAGCTGATGTTATAAGATAAACTAAAAGTATGATACCAGAGGGTGTTTTTATTTTGTTTGTAATAGCCCCCTGGTTTTTCTTCTTTCTGGAGTTGTTCTTTTCATTTTGGCAAAAGTTTGATCCCCCTGCCCTGATTTAAATTAAAAAAAAAAAATTCAGAAGCAAGAAACTGACAACATAATTAAGCTGACCTACGGTACACCAATATCCTAAAAACTTAAGTCACCTAAGTAGTCCTTACTCAGTGGAATAACAAGAATGAAGTTACAAAAGCTATGTGACTTAGTAAGGGTTTACAGGGCTTGTCCCCTAGATTGTATGCTTCTCCGAGCAGGGATATTATCTATACTCTCTGTACGCAATATGCACCTATAGCACTGTACAAGAATGTTAAAACACAACTGACTGCTGTTCCATAGCTACCTTTTATAAACCAATGAACTATCAAAACCACTAACCTGTTCAAGGGTTGTCACACCCCCTAAGCCCCATCCTGGAAATGAGTATAAAAGTTTGCTGTGAAAAGAAAGTGTTTCAAAAGTTACATTTAGAAAAAGTCTACGTCAAAACGAATGTCTAACAAGCACATCTAGAAAGAAGCATGACAGGGAATGAAGGCTAGCAACATACATTTAAAAAAAAAATCTATGGAATTTAAAAATTAGAGTAATATGATCATTTATATTGAAAAGCTGAAAACTATATTGGTGCATTCTGTCGTCAGGATAAGACTATTTTCAGGTAGAGCAGTGGTAAAACTGAATACAAAGGAAATCGTACTCAAGGCCCTGATTATAGAATGCTTGAAGCATGAGAGGTGCATGATGTAACAGTAGGGACTAAATGACATGACTGAGGATATGTACTTTCACTGTAAGCACCAATAAAAATATTTTGGTAAACATAGCCAAACTTAATTTTATTAGTTATCAAATAATGAAACTAAATGTTTAGTTTTGCATGCTATACAAAAATTATTCAATTTTTTTTTCTTTTTTTTAATTTGGGTTACAAGGCAGATTCATTTAAACCAAATTTAGAGCTCAATCTTGCACCCACTAACAGTGCAGATTACCACAAATGCTCCCATTTATGCTATAGGGTTATCTAAATCAGTAAGCATTGAACTAGGCACCTGGCTCAAGATCAGGCCTTTAAAACATAATCGAGGATTATGTTTACATACCAGTGTGAGATGCTGAAACAAGCCCAAGCAATGCACTCATTTCAATCTGCAATCACCTACTCTCTTTTTAAACAAATAAATTTAAGAAAAAAATTCTATTTTAATCCTATTTTTAGTAGTTTTTGTACAGCACTGATCGCGCCATATAGCTACCTTGAATAAAAATAAAATAGCAATGATATTATTGAAAATGTGTAATTGCTATGAGACTAAAACCTTGAACCACATCACAGGTGTAAATTCTCATGAATTGTAGTTATACATTTTCACATTTACAGAGTGTGTGTTCATCCATAATGAGGTCTCCCACTCAAGCGTTGGAAATAGCCAGCTCATGGAAAGATAGAATACCAACTTAAGTCAAACTTATTAATAGTGACTCAGCCACAGGCCATTGTGCCAAAACCAAAATATATTAAAATAAAACTTAACTAAATACAGATTTTTAAAGTATATTTTTAAAATACATATAAAAACAAATTAAAAAGAACAAACTCATTAAAACTATATATAACTGAAGGGGTTAAAATCCATGTGCATTTTATATAACAACCTGATATATGGACTGTGCCAGCTCTTTTCCAGACCCAAAGTCCAGAGTTTGGTCAAGAGACCAGAGGCCTAGCAAACAGTGATTAGCTAAGGGTATGGCTACATTTGCAAGTGCACAGCGCTGCTGCGGGAGCGCTCCCGCGGCAGCGCTTTGAAGTGCGAGAGTTCTCGCAGCGCCAGCGCTGGGAGAGAGCTCTCCCAGTGCTGCACGTACTCCACCTCCCCGTGGGGATTAGCTTACAGCGCTGGGAGCAGCTCCCAGCGCTGCGGCACTGTTTACACTGGCGCTTTACAGCGCTGTATCTTGCTGCGCTCAGGGGTGTGTTTTTTCACACCCCTGAACGAGAAAGTTGCAGCGCTGTAAAGCGCCAGTGTAGCCAAGGCCTTAGAGAACGCAGAACAAACAAGATAACATTGCCTTTGCCAAGATATACAGAAATGCCAGATGTTGAAGCAATAACTGAAAAATTATGTTTCAAATTGAACAAAGAATCCCTGTTCCTATTGTGTTAGTTTCTTCTGTAGGGAGATGTTCTTCCCACAGATCCAACCCTGAGTTTATGAAGGGCTGGCACATAAGATATGGCATCCTCTCACCTCCCTTTCCCAGGGACCAATGCCTGCCTTAAAACACAAAAGGAGACAATCTTTATTGCCATATACTCTCACTGTTTCTTTAACGCCTACGAATGTACCTGTTGGACAATCAAAGGAGTTGCTTCATTCCTGTGGACCCTAAATCAGAATTCGATATATATATATTTTATACTAATAACATTTTATCAAAGTATTAATTAAATGTTAATTTGCTAACTTGAGACCCCGGGTGGAGACATTATGTAACCTGTTAACCACTGGCTAATGTGCTGTCTTGTCTTGCTGCAAAACCTATTTGGGAAAGTGGAACTGCTTACCCTGTCACTTTCCCCTGCCCAGGGAAAATCTATATATTCTATTGTAATCAATTGATTGACAGGGTCTCTAAGCCTAATAAGCAAGGTGACACTCCGCCAGCACTGTGCATAATAAACTCCTATGCTTGACCTCTACATGGTTTGGATTTATGTTCCTTCAATAAATCACTGATTAACACTTATTTGGCCTGCACAGTCTTTAAAGAATTTGAGTTATTTTTAAAAATAATTAAGTTCCTAGCTCTGGCTGCGAAGATATTCTAAACATGTCCCAATGCAGTGGCAAGTCTGCAAGCAAATACAGATATTGTTTCAGTCAAAGGGTCAAATGCCGCTTCCTCTCACACAGAAATGGAAGGCCCTAAAATACAGCAGAGCTTCCACTCTGCAAGGATGAGAGGAAGGAGGGAAGAAAACATAGGAGTCTGTACAAGAGGACTCTGCACAGTGGAGTTTTGTGGTTTGGCAGAAAGAGTGCAGATGAATAGCCTGGAGATTTGCCACCATATGAATTCAAACATCTAATCAACCCACCATGCAAGAGAGATACAAGCGTACCAGCTACTACAAAAGCCATGAGTCATAATTACGGCCTTTTGTATTAATGTGATTACTGAAAGTCAATGGGACGTGGTGTCCTCAGTGCAGAAGTCATTTTTGAAAACTGCATTTTGGAGAACTGGAATGTACAACTCCCTTCATCCCAACAACTTCTACAATGCAGTTACGTGTTTTCAATTTCAGATGCCTATACTGGCAAATTGCGGCAACGTAAAAAAAGTTGAATCAACAACCAGGAAGGGTCCCCAATCAGCAAGTCTCTTCCCCATCTTGAATTACTGTAGTGGAGCGTGAGGAGGCAGAAGCCTGGTCTACACTACGCGTTTAAACCAAATTTAGCAGTGTTAAACCGATTTAACCCTGCACCCGTCCACACAACAAGGCCCTTTATATCAATATAAAGGGCTCTTTAAACCGGTTTCTGTACTCCTCCCCGACGAGAGGAGTAGCGCTGAAATCGGTATATGCCATGTTGGATTTGGTTAGTGTGGCCACAAATTGACGATATTTGGCCCTCCGGGAGGTATCCACAGTGCACCATTTGTGACCGCTCTGAAAGCAATGCTGAACTCAGATGAACTGGGCCAGGTAGACAGGAAAAGCCCTGCGAACTTTTGAATTGCATTTCCTGTTTGGCCCAGAGTGAAGCTCTAATCAGCACGAGTGCGCGATGGCAGGCCAAATCCAAAAGAGTCTCCAGCATGGACCTTATGGGGAAGATACTGGATCTGATCACTGTGGTATGTGGGAGACAAATCTGTTCCATCACGCTCCGTTTACGAAATGACAAATGCATTTTTGAAAAAAATCTCCAGCTATGATACACAGACACGCGTGTTGACAAGCGTAACAGAAAAGCCAAAGAATCAAAATGGACGCTCATGGGAAGGAGGGAGGGTTACTGGAGGACTCCATGGTATCCCCACAGTCTCCGAAAAAGCATTTTGCATTCTTGGTGAGCTCCCAATGCCTGTAGGGTCAACACAATCTGTCCGGGTGGTTCAGGTATTAGGCTCGTCAATTTACTCCCCTGCACCCCATGAAGGAGAAAAGGGAAAAAAAACTTGTTTCTTGACTATTTTCAAATGTCACAGCTTGACTAGCTCGATGTCTATCCTGCATGCTGCTTACTCAGACGCGTGGTAGCTGCGGCACATGAACAGCAGCATCTTCTCCCCCTACAACCTCCTCTGTTGGCAGACACTACAGTTACAGGAACATGACTGATAGCCGTCATTCATCCTGTGAGTGCTACATAAGAGACATGGCACTCACGGTTGAGGTTCGAACTTGGGGTGCTCTGGGTAAAAATAGGAATGACTCACACGCTCATTCCCGGGCAGAATGTAGACACCAGGAACTGGGCTGGCAACCGTCTTCATCATTAGCGCAAACTTGGGGGCTGAGATCAAACACATCAGGTCCCCACCCCCCTCTCATGTCTAAAGAAAGATTCTTTGTAACTGCCTGGACTATCATAGCAGCGGGAGGCTGCCTTCCCTCTTCATTTTATCTCACTAAAAGTCAGTGTTTCCTATTCCTGCATTTCTTTATTACTTCATCACACAAAGGGGGGGACACTGCAACGGATAGCAACTAGGAGGGTTGGGGGAGGAGGGAAGCAAACGGGTGGGGACTGTTGCAGGGGGCTACCCCCTAGAATGGCACTGCAGGCTCCATTCATTTCTGCGGGATCTGACATGGAGCGGCTGTGCTCTCTGGTTCTTGTTACACTTGGCCCACCGGTTCTCTAGTACACTTGCCCATATTTTCATAAGCAGGACGTGACTCTTATTTTTTAGATAAAACAAAGGAGGAGGAATGACCGGGGAGTCATTCCCATTTTTGTCTTTTGCACCCCCCGGCGACCTCAAAGCCGAAGGCCACCAGCCAGAGAGACGACCCATGGAGGGAAGAAGACAGAGGAAAGGGTGGGGGCGAGACGGTGAGCAAAGAACCGATGAAGCTAGCAGACCGTAACAGAACGTGATAAACGTTCAATCATCGCATTTTAACAATGGCATGGGGCCAGACGGTACAAGAAACAATTGGTTACGCCAAGTCTCGCTTACCCTTGCAAAGGCAAATTGAATGCTTGCTGTGTAGCACTGCAGTAACCGCCTCTCGTCAGCAGGCATCCAGTCAACACTACGGTGGACAGTCGAACAAAAGGACCAAAACGGGTCATCCATGGTTGCCATGCTATGGCGTTCTGCCACGGGCAATCGGCAATCCAGGGAAAAAGGGCACGAAATGACTGTCTGCCGTTGCTTTCACGGAGGAAGGAATGAGTGACGACATTTACCCAGAATCACCCACGACAGTTTCTGGACCATCATGCATTGGGATCTCAACCCAGAATTCCAATGGGCGGGGGAGACTGCAGGAACTATGGAATAGTTATGGGATAGCTACCCACAGTGCAATGCTCCAGAAATCGACGCTAGCCTCAGTATATGGACACACACCACCGAATTATTGTGCTTTGTGTGGCCACGTGCGCTCGACTTTATACAATCTGTTTTACAAAACTGGTTATGTAAAATTGGAATAATCCAGTAGTGTAGACGTACCCATAATCTGAGTAGTGATCTCAGTCCCAAATCCTGCAGCAGGTACAAAACCTTGCTCCCCACACTCAGCTAGGCCTATCTCCCTCCTCCTCATGGGCCCACTCAGAGGCTGGACAACAATTTTAAGGGGGAGGAGTTCTACAACTACTTCCTCTGCCATACTTCATCAGGCAGACAACTAGCTAAAATGCTGAGTGGGGTTGGGGTCGGGAAATGAAAGCAAGGAAGATTACTGAAGAAACCTGCACAGTCCCTGTTACTTCACAGCAAAAAAATCCTGGCTTGAAAAATAGCATTTTCAGTCACATGAGAGAGGCAACTGTATTGCCCATATTTCCGAAAACACTGAGGGGCTCTTCTGCTGAAGGACTTAGAAAAAATAGACCTGTATTAAGAGATCATTTTATTTAGAAAATGTTAAAACTCTGAATATAACTCCACCTAGAGAGTGAAATGTAATTAAAGAATAAAGAATCTTACTTGGATTTTACATTCCATAACTGCAGGCTTCCTTGTTCACTGCCAAGGAGAATTTTATTTAAGTAGGTACTTGGATGCATAATTGCAGAAACTGCAAAAACAGCCCTATCAAAATTCAGTTGTAGGTATTCTTCTGCAGACATAAGAAACTGCGTTAGTCATGCTGCCATTACAAACATTCCAAGTTAGCCATTGTTTGCAAATTTTTAAGAAATAATAATTTTATCTTTTATATGCACAAATGGGAAGAAGTCCTCACAACTGGGATTTCTTCCCTGAAAGCACCAGAAACCTCATATGAGCCTGACCCATCTCATAGCAAGTTATGTAGCTTACTTTATATTGCCCCGCAGAACAGATTTATATCATTATAAGGATTCTTATTGTGCTTTCTGAGCAGAACATCTCACCTCACTTGATTAGTATGTCTTCTGTTTACATTATAACAGTCTTGTTAATACATGAACTCCACCTTAGAAGCATAGTAGTTATTTTAATAATTGTTAAACGTCACAGACCACCATAAGAGAACCTGTCAAGCTAATGAGTCATTGGCCCAATACCAAAATCGGAGAATTCTTTGAAAAGAAAGAATTAAGCCACCAAAGTGTGATCCCACCTAACAGCGAGCCACCAAAATCTTATTTAAACTTGACACAATTAGACTTTATAATATTTATAGATAATATTTTTAAGCAATTTTTTTCTATTATTATCTATTTAAATGTTCAATAAGTTAAAAGCTTTATAACTTAAACACATGTCAAAATACACAGAATAAATGCCTTAAATCAAAACTCTAAGGAGTTCTCAAGCAGGGACTTTTCTTACTCTGCATATCTGTAAGTTTTCAGTCATCACTGATGGAAATACTTCATTCACCAGAACTCTCATGAACAAAGGGAATGTTAAGAGATACCAATTATCCGTAAGTAGATCTCTGCACCCACATGCCCCTCTCCAACCCTTTCTCCTCCCCAAGTCAACAGAGCTTTGAATGGGTGCAGGGCTGCACCGATGAAGCTCACTGTAGGATCAAGACTTCTAACATTAATGCAACCACCATTTTGTTTTGCCTTAAGAACATTAAGAACTCTGACATAAGCATTAAACAAATTGTCCGACATTATCAAATACTTATGACTTATCATATACTACAGTTTGGACACTTACAGAATGAGGAAATAGTGACTCACCTTCTGACTGTACATCCCAAACAATAAGAACATTATCAATATCCACAGAGATGATATGATCACCAAATGGCTGCAAAAGGTGAATTTCTCCTTTGTGACCATCATATATATGAACCACCTATGATTTCAAAAGTACACATAACTTCAGTACGACCTTTTCACATATTGTAACATTTTGGTATATTACTTGAACAATAGCAACTACCTGTAACAGAAACCCGTTAATATACAACTTTATACTATATTTTATCTAGTATATATGCGCTTTTATTAAGCCTCATTTATGATAGCTTCCTTGGTACTGAGAAAGTGTACTTGGCAAATCCTTTTTGTCATCATTTTAATTGTATTTTAACTTTTGTGTCCTGAAGATTATTTCTTTATCAAAGTGCTGTCATTTTATAAGTGTCACAGCCCAACCACAGTAGAATTTGTCCTTAAAGCTTTTTCATTTTAACTTATCCATTGTTGTTATTGCTGAGCATTGTGAGGCTATTGTCTCCAAAATTAAATTACAGTTGATATGAATAAGTGACTTAAATAAGAAAACATATCAATATTAGCTTACTGTCTGGTTATTACACAATAAATAAGTTATATAAACCTCTTTGTTCCGGGCAAAAGCGTGGAGAAGATTGCCATATGATGCAAAGACCAACATTCTGTCTGCTGCCAAACAAGTAATGTCTTGTAATAAAGCATTACCTATGGATAAAGACAGGAATAAGTTTGACAGTTTTCATTTTCATAACAAAAACTAATGCCTTACAATGTATCAACACATTCATGGTTGCAAATTACCCACAACAAATTAAGGTACATCAAGAAGAGAAGATTATCAAATACTGTCTTTGGGCAACAAGTGGCTAAATTATGAGAAATGTTTTCCTAGGAGTGAATACAATGAGAAAATATGTAGGAAACGCTGTGCATTAGGGCATGAAAATTTTTTGTTTTTTAAAACGAAGATATACTTATCTCTTAGAACTGGAAGGGAACTCGAAGGTCATTGAGTCCAGCCCCCTCTCTTCACTAGCAAGGTCAAGTACTGATTTTGCCCCAAATCCCTAAGTAGCCCCCTCAAGGGCAGGGCTCACAACCCTGGGTTTAGCAGGCCAATGCTCAAACCACAGAGCTATTCCTCATGTCTGCATTATACATGACAGAAGCTACCCAAAAATAATATTTTCAAGACTACTACAGCCCAAGAACAGCCTTTGTTAAGAAAACTGAATGCACCTTAAGACTGGAGCATATAATACAAGTGACATAAAAAAGTGTCAACTATTTTTGTATTTGTCATCAAGTCTTAAGGGAGCTACTAATGCTGCCTACAGTTAAGGCTGCTTGACACATCCCATTATAAAATCCCCACTTTCACTGATTAATACCTTTGCCAGCCTTAAATCATTTGGACTGAAACTTCCCATGATGAGCATCTGCTTCAGGTTAACTACTTAAAAGTTTTAGCTAACACAGTCCAAAATGAGATTACTAGAACACACACTGCTTTGAATATATTAATTTTCCCCCACACAATGGTTTCATTTGGAAGCTCTAATGCATCCATGCTTTGGAGCAGGGACTCAAAATCTGAAAGGGGGGGGTAGGATTAGCAGATTCTGTCTGTACTGAACATGCTTCAATGTGGGGCTGCAAGTCTGAGTAGCACTTTCCCTGTATTTATTCTGCCTGCCATCCATTAGGCTTCTTGGGCACTGGGCACAGGAAGAGAGCAGAGAGACTGAGTTCACAGAAGAGATAATGCTCCTGCTGCTTGTGCCCAAGCAGTAAGGAGGAGGAGGAAGCAGCCATACTGAAATGCAGAGGAATGAGGCTTGAAAACACTTAAAAACATAGGCTGGCATACCTATGGTACTGAGAGATATGAAAAATCCACACCCCAACTGTCGTAGCTAAGCTGACACAATCCCAAGTGTAGATGCAAGTAGGTCAATGGAAGACTGTTTTCCTTGACACAGCTACTATCATTTGGGTAAGCTGTGCTCCTACACTGACGAAAAAACCTTGCCATCACTGTAGGCCTGCCTCTACAATATGGGGTTATGACGACATAGCTACAGCAGCATAGCTATGTCACAACTGTCCCTATAGAAATGGCCTGAGAAATGGGGTGGGAGAGGGTGTTGCAGGAGACAGAGGAGAGGTGAAGCTGATAGGGGAGTGAATGAGGCTGATCCAAGTAGGTGGAGCAGGAACCTGTTGCGTGGGGGAGGGCTTCCATAGGATCATGGGCAGCAGGAGTCTGGAGGAGTGGATAGGTGCAGAAAGTACTCCTGAGGGAATTCTGCACCTAAAAATTATGTACATGATATTTTAAAATTCTGCAAAATTCAGCAGATTTTATTTGTCAATAAATAAATGTGGCTCCAGCATGCCAGTGGGGAACACAGGCCACTGGCTGCACTGAGGTGGGAGGGCTAACTCAGTGGTTTGAGCATTGGCCTGCTAAACCCAGGGTTGTGAGCTCAATCCTTGAGGGGACCATTTAAGGAAGCTGGGGTAAAAATCTGTCTGGGGATTGTCCTGCTTTGAGCAGGGGTTTGGACTAGATAATCTCCTGAGGTCCCTTTCAATCCTGATAGTCTGTGATTTTGTGATCACCCTAAACCTCCCCGCTCCCCCACTACAGGGACCCAGTAGTGAGGCTGCAACTGATCCTGACACAGTGCAAGGGCTGGGCCTGCCCCAGAAACACTCCAGGACCCTGCCCCTCTGCACCAGATGAACCAGGTGTGGGTGAGCAGGCTCAGCCCAGCAGGATCCAAGTGTGGAGGGGCTTAGTGTGGGTGGATCCAGGTTTGGTGTGAGAGGTTTCTTTGTGGAGCAATCTGGGTACGGGCAGCTCAGTGGGAGATCTGGATGCATGGGGGCTGGTTGGGAGGGTTCCGGGTGATGGGAGAATGGGACTGTACAGCAGATCCAGGTGAAAGTGGTTGGGGCTCAGCAGAGCTGTAGGGGTGTGTCTGGGTGTGGGGGGCCCAGGTGCAGGGGGAGCGGAGCTTGATGGGGTGGGGGCCCAGGTGCAGCTGTTTGGGGATCAGTGGGGTGGGGATCTGGGGGGCAGGGCTTGTCAGAGTGAGGGTTTGATGGACCTGCTTCACAGGAAAGCTCCAGCTGCTGCCAAGCAGATGCTGCATGCCAGGCTCCCACTTCCCCCATGATTCTCCATCCTTCTTCCCACATTCCCCTCCCCTTGACCGTTTCCACCTTCTCTTCCTTCCTTCTACCCCCACTTACATAGGCACCGACTTCTCCTTTCCCATGGATGTTCGACCCCTGTGCCCAGCCCCACCCCACTCCACCCCGAGGCCCTGCCCTGCCCCCATTCCAACCCCTTCCCCAAAGACTCCACCCCCTCCCTGCCCCTATTCCAACTCCTTCCCCAAATCCCCTCCCGGGTCCCACCTCTTCCCTCAAGTGTGCCATGCTCACACTGCTCCCGGAGCATGCTAATGCTGCCAAACAGCTATTTGGCAGCGGTCAGGTGGGAAACACTGGGAGGTAGGCGGAGGAGAGGGGATATGGTGTGCTCAGGGGAGGAGGAGGTGGGATGGGGTAAGGGGAGCTTCGCTGCCAGTGGGTGCAGAGAGGGACGGTAATGGTCCAGGGCACAGGAATAGAAGGAATTACTAGAGAACACTCCCCTCCAAAATCCAGAGTGGAATCCAGGAGTCCTGAGTTTTTACATACCTTTACTGGCAGCAAATAGCTCTGACACCCAATGGCAAAGTATTTATCATCCTCCGTTCTAATGACTAGCTCAGAATGAAGACAGCCTTCTGCTGTTATCAGTTATTATGGTAGCTCAAGTGACAGAAATCTGAACCCTGAAACCTGCTGATGACCCAATCTGGGGGTCAATAGGTTCCAAGTGACTGAATTTCTGGATTTTTTTTCTTTTCAATTCTAGGAAATATACATCCCCAAAAAAACAACATTAAAAGAACGTTAAGGTTGCAAAAATCAAGCACTCAGGAGTTAGGAAATGCTACGGCTGCCTGTGTACCCTGAATTAGGATTTCAGGTGCACATATGCATTACAGTACAGTCTAAGTTCATGATCTCATACTAGTCTTCCTCCACAGGACCTCTGCCTCATTCAGTAAACAGGATGGATGGGATTCAAGGAATTAATCAAGGCTGTGTAATTTGTCGTCTAACGGATCCCTGCTTCATTTGCTGCAAGTGTTACCAAATGTGTAGTGAATGGGTCAGGAGATTGCAGGAAGAGAAAAGATGGTTCACCTTTAAGGCAGATGAATGACACCCTGGCTAATTAGATTCTACCCCTGCCTTTGATACAGAGTTCATATGGGATAATGGACAAGACACAAACCAAACTTTTCATGGTTGGTCTCTAATTGTATGTTCTTCATTTTCTGAGTGCCCAAAGTGAGACACCTGCACTTAGATTTGCGGAAGAGCTGAGCACTCAAGTGCAAATGAACTCAACTGCAACTGTGCTTTGAAAATACGAAGTACTTTAAAAATGCTAAGTACACTTAAAAACAAACAAATCACACCTTAAGTGCCTCAAGTTGGACACCCAAATTTATTAGGCACTTTTGGCCTCAATTCTCTGTGCCTCAGTATCCCAACTGTACAACTACCTATACGAGTGTTGTGAAGATAAACACATTAATGTGTCGAAGCACTGAGATACTATGGGTGAGAGCTCCACAGAAATGGCCATGAGGGAATGAGTAAATCTGTTTTCAGTTTGGGGTTTGAATAGTTTGTTATATAAGACCTGGAGCTACATGTAGGTTAAGAAATTTTGAATATCTACCAATTCACTAAATGAGGGTGGGGTACTGTGGAAAAATGTGATAATCTAATTAAAGACTTCATCACAGCAGATACCAAGGGCGCAAAATTAAGGTTGCACGGGCAATCTTAATTCTGGCATTTTCTGACATTTAAGTGCTTGAGTCTACAACCTTAATATTATTTTAATATACTTTGCCATAGCTAGTTATAGATGAGATTTGCTTCCTATTACACAATTCATGTCTATACAGATGTGTTAGCTGTTTAGAAAAAAAGTAATTTGCATGATGTAGAACAAACTGTATACTTACTAACAGCAACTATACCAAGTTTCTTTACCTGTAAAGAAACAAACAAAAAGATAGATCTTTAGTAGTTTTCTGCTCTGAATTTCCTACAAATACTAATCCAGCATTCTAGAAACATTAGCATTTGCAAATTCAGAACCATGCATGAAAAAGGTGCTCCTGAACTTTAGAGCCATGATCTGACTAGAAACCAGTGTGTAAAACCCCAGCAGACACAGAAACAAATACTCCCAATCACTGAACTTCTTCATAATCATCTCATCTGGGAGATAAGATTTGCCTTTCCCAGCGTGGAGCAGGTCCTTAACCTTAAGGCACACCAAGATCCGAAGAAGATTCTGTGGATATCAAAACATCTGCAACGGGCTGACATATATATACAAAAGTGGTGGGTGGCTAGATCCACAAATGTCTTAGGCACCTAACTACCACTTTAGACACTCCTCCAATCCAACACTTAGGTACCACTGAGATCTTCAAAACACATGCTCAGCTGCCATCTAATTCTTAAGGCACCCAACTCCCCATATGCCCTTCCACCATTAAAGTTCCTCAGGAATCTAAGTTTCTGCCAGCAAGCACGTGGACAGCTGCCTCAGCCTATGTGCCCAAACGCCTCTCTCATGCCTAATCCACACTGGGATCCTCAAAGTGGCTCTCCACACCTACAGTGCCCCATCTAGTAGGCAGGCATTCTCTGACCATACCAAAGCCAACACAAACAACTGGAGGAGAAAGGTAAGAGGGGGCATCACTCCTAACTTTTAGGCCAGTGGTGAGAGCACTCACCTGGGGATGTGGAAAATACAGGTTAGATTTTCTCCTCCACAACCTTCATGTGGAGAAAGAATTTGAACATAGGTCTCCAACATCCCACATAAATGTTCTAACTATTGGATGGGGTGGGGGGGGGGAGGGGGAGGAGGATGGCACGCACACACTAGGAATGGCTTAGGTGCCTCACTCCAGAAGAGAGCTCAAGACTATCAATCCTAAGTGGAGATAGGCACCTCCCTCCAGCCCAGACTTACACACTTGAGTCCTTTGAGAGGCATGCACAGCATTTCCTATTAACTAGCTTTCTGGCTTTTCTTCGGCACTTGTTTCTGCCCATGCACTGTACAGGGAACCTAGGTGCCTTACGAGGCTCTGGATTGCCCTGGGTGATACTACAATCCTGAGTGTTGCAAATCTAAGTCCTATTGTGGATCTAGTCCTGGACTCAAATACTGTTCTGTGTCATGTATCCTCTTCTCATATGACACTACAATTCATCAGGAAGCCATGTCCCCACTGACCCTGTGTTCATGCCACAAATATATTGGCCTCTTCTGTGCAAAGCCTTAACCATGTGCTTAAACTTATAGGACTACTCAAATGCTAAATTTAACAAGACTATTCGTACTCAAAATTAAGTATACACCCATTTTGCTGGGTTGAGGCTTCTTTTTTCCATATCATTCACTGTTCCTACTTCATTCTAAGATGCCCCCTGCAAATCAGTATGCTTGAAATTTGATTATAATGCAAGTCCTGGAACATGTTACATTTTTAGATTTAAGTAGTAATTTGAAAAGTAAGATTTATGATATTCTGAAAGGTTTTAGTTATCTGTGTAAATTCAAGCATAAAAACTAGTACTGAAGTATAATTGACTCTGTGAAGAGTGACTTGGGTTGTTAATATAGTCACTTTTGATTTAGTCTTTATTCATTACTCCTTTTCTATATATTTGAGGAAAATGTGGAGACTTTAGTGCTCAGAAAAAATAAGGAATTGACAACATAGTCCTCATCCTGCAAACAAATGCATACCTTTACTCATATGAGTAGCCCTATTAAAGTCTATGGGACTAACCATCAAATTAAAATTACATATTTGCTTAAATTTTTGCAGAATTCAGGCTGTAAATTGGAGTCAGTCATTCATATAGCAGGTGATCTTTGCAAATTTTCTCCACACTAATGTGTCTATAAACCAGAGTTCTGATCTGAAACACATGTCTACTACCCTCTATATCTGGGCTTCTCAACTCTGTGTGGTGGTCTGGGGTAGGGTGGGTTGATTAAAATCAGCAATTTAAATCATGTTTAAATCACCAAGTGAAAAGTCATAATTTAAACGGATTTTAATCAATTTTCATTAGTACTTCAGTTATTTTCAAAAGAAAGTTGCATTCTCATTGGTTAATATAACTATTAAAGCATGTTGATTTACAATTAAATAGAATCTTTGTACATCTTTTTGCTACCTAGTATGGTACACTATAATTATATACATTTACAGTAACTCCCCACTTAAGCAAGAGGGCGTTAACGTTATTTCGATGTTATGTCCCCGCTCCATTACAGAACATGCCCCTTTAAAGTTGTGCAGTGCTCCCCTATAACAGTTTGGCTGCCTGCTTTGTCCACAGCTGGCAGCCCCCACATCAGCTCCCCTACAGCCCCCAGCCCCAGCAACTCCTCCCCGCTGGCAGACCTCATGGATCAGCACCTCCCCCTGCTCTCCCCATCTCCAAATCAGCTGTCTGGGGGGGAGGAGCTGGGGGGAGGAGCGAGGATGCAGCGCACAGCCTTCTCCTCCCCTGTGGGCAGCAATGCTTGTGTGTTTCGGAGGCTAGGGGGAGGAGGGAGGAGCAAGGACATGTCATGCAGAGTAAAGGGGGAAGAGGTGGAGCGGGGGGGGAGAAGAAGCGGGTTAAGGGTGGGGGCTTGGGAGAACAGGTGGAGCAGGTGGACCGAGGGTTGAGCCCCCAGCAAAGTCGGTGCCTGTGCTTGGGAAGCTGCTGCTGCGAAAGGTGCTTCTCCTAGCCTACTGCATCTTCAGCCTCCTTGCCTGCCTCGTCTGCAGTGCCAGTGGGCTATGCCTGTGTGGGGGTACCTCTCAAACTATAGTACAATACCTGTATTAAATTGCTTGTTTAAAATGGATATAATGCCTTTTTTCTCGCAAAAAAAGTTTTCCCTAGAACCTAACCCCCCCCCCACATTAATTATTATGGGGAAACTGGATTCGTTTAACATCGTTTTGCTTAGAGTCGCATTTTTCAGAAACATAACTACAACGTTAAGTGAGGAGTTACTGTATTTAAGCAATTATATAGCTTAATATTTTCAGATTCTTATTAATTGTAAATTTTAAGTATGTTAGAAAATGGTGAATGATACATTGCTTATATCCTAGATAATTAACGCTTGCTCATGATTTGTGTGAAGCTGCATTAGGATGGTAACTGGAATTTAATTAAACATAAAACAGCACATAAAATGTATTTTTATTAAACTAAACCACCTTAAATGTTTCGTAGACAAGCTTATCTTACCAAGGTGTGTTTCACATTTACAACTAAATTATTTATTAAACAGAGAGATTAAGGATGGTCAGGGAATTAAACTGATTTCAGGTCAGCCTGGGAAAATATTTAGATATGCATAGATGAAAGTGACCAGAGCTTAAGGTCCTACTTGCCTAGATTTCTTGAAAATTGGGCAGTTTCCTAAATTCCTTTGCCAGTTTCTTGCACCCAGTATCACAACCCCTGACTCCCCACATAGGATCAAGCCCTTAATACAGTGCATGACCTATCGTGTCATTTACAAAGCTTGACTTTAAAGGAAAAAGTTCTCTCTAATACTTTCCTTATACAGAAAAGCAGCTTTTAATTCAAAGTTTTTGACAGAAGCTCATTACAATAAGTTTGTCTTAATATTTTGTATTAAATTCATTTCATTTTAAAACAGATTTTTTAAAAAGAACAATTATAATTTAAGTAACAACATAAAAAATACAATTAATAAAATCAGACTTAAAAAAATTCCTTCCCAAAATAAAACAAACAAAAAAATCCATTTTTATCCACCCTGGTTTGGACCAGTGGGTGGAACATGTGAATGGAAACTTGTACCAAGATCTTCAGGGATGAAAGTTCAGTGAGCACATTAAATCAAGCATCCCTCTCCCAATGGCACATTCTATACCAAGGAAACAATGATTTAATGAAAATTAAGGATATACCACACCATGTGAGGGACTGGTTCTGGAGCTGCAGAGATAGGTGAGGGATAGTATGAACTCATTTTGACAATGTGGGAAGGACAAATCCCTGGTGCTGTCAGTGTTTCAAAACAGAGCAGAGGTATGGAGAAAAAACATCATGCAGGAACAGACTGCATTCATGCATTTCAGCCTCAGAATTGTTCACAAACTTTTCACTTTGATTATTTGCTCCTTCTGGTGCATGACTGATCATATGTTACTGCTACTGCTCCTTAATTACATGGCAAACTTTTAAAACATGAGGACAACAGATTCTCAAACAGGTTCATGAATAAATAAGTAGTCAACTGAATACAGGTGATGAACTAATAACATGATTGCATGAATACCAGTGAACTCAACTCACACAATCAACTGGAAGGGACCTCAAGAGGTCATCTAATCCAGTCCCCTGCACTCAAAGCAGGATTAAGTACACCATCCCTGATAGCCTGTTCTTAAAAACCTCCAATGATGGAGATTCACAACCTGCCTAGGCAATTTGTTCCAGTGTTTAACCACTGTGGCAGTTGGGAAGTTTTCCACAATGTCCAATCTAAACCTCCCTTGTTGCAATTTAAGCACATTGCTTCTTGTCCCACCCTTAGAGGTTAAAGAGAATATTTTTTCACCCTCCTCCCTGTAACAACCTTTTATGTACTTGAGAAGACTGCGGGAGGTGGGGGAAACAGTTTTCTTCTCCAAACTAAAAATAATTTTTTTCAGTCTTCCCTTAGAGGTCATGTTTTCTAGACCTTTAATCAGTTTTGTTGCTCTCCTCTGGACCTTCTCCAATTTGTCCACATTTTTCCCCAAAACGTAGTGTCCAGAACTGGGCACAATACTCCAGTTGAGGCCTTATCGGCACAGAGTAGAGCAGAAGACTTTCTTATGCCTTGCTTACAACACTCCTGCTAATGACTGGTTTCAGAGTAGCAGCTGTGTTAGTCTGTATCCGCAAAAAGAACAGGAGTACTTGTGGCACCTTAGAGACTAATACATTTATTTGAGCATAAGCTTTCATGGGCTACAGTCCACTTTAGCAGATGCACAGAATGGAACAAATAGTAAGGAGATGTATATACACATACAGAGAACATGAAAAGATGGGAGTTGCCCTACCAACTTTAAGAGGCTAAATTAATTAAGATGAGCAATTATCAGGAGAAAAAAAACTTTTGTAGTGATAATCAAGATAGCCTGTTTCAGATAGTTTGACAAGAAGGTGAGAGGATACTTAACATGGGGGAAATAGAGTCAGTGTGTGTAATGGCTCAGCCATTCTCAGTCTCTCTTCAAGCCTAAATTGATGGTCTCTAGCTTGCATATTAATTCAAGTTCAGCAGTTTCTCATTAGAGTCTGTTTTTAAAGCTTTTCTATTGCCACCTTTAAGTCTGTTACTGAGTGACCAGTGAGATTGAAGTGTTCTCCTACTTTTTTGCATAGAGACTGTCCGGACAGTGTCTATGCAAAAGAATAAATAGACACAAATCTGACATCAGGAATTATAACATACAAAAACCAGTAGGAGAACACTTCAACACCAACATCCCCACTCCTCCACAAGCCGTGTTACCCCGTCAAACCATTCCTTTGTTCTTGACAAATCCACATTGACTGTTACTTATCACTTTAGTATCTTCTACTTTTTTGCAAATTGATTGCTCATTTCAGCGGCCCCCAACCTTTTCGTCTGGTGGGCACCAGATGAAGGACCGTGGTGGCATTCGACCATCCGCCGAAATTTGGCAGCATTTCGGCGGCGATGACGTCGCTTGTTGGTGGCAAGCAGCGTCATTACTGAAATTTTGCAGCGTTTCGGCGGATGCTCGACCACTGGCCAGGACACAGGCGCATTTAGATGCACTGCGTTGGGGACTGCTGGCTTATTTGCTCTATTATCTTTCCGGGTACTGAAGTTAAACTGACCCATCTATAATTCTCTGGATAATCCTTAACGCCCTTTTTACAGATTGACACTATATTTGTCCTCTTCCAGTCCTCTGGAATCTCTCCCACCTTCCATGAGTTTTTCAAATATAACGGCTAATGATTCAAATATCAACTCAGTCATCTCCTTGAGTACTCTAGGATGTATTTCATCAGGCCCTACCAACTTGAAGACATCTAGCTGTCCAAGTAATTTTTCATTTTTTTCCCTATTTTAGCCTCCAATCCTTCCTTATTTTCACTGCCATTCACTATGTTAGATGCCCAATCGCAACTAATCTTTTTGGTGAAAACCGAAACAAAAAAGTAATTCAGCACTTCTGCCATTTGCACATTTTCTGTTACTGGCTTTCCCCCTCTCTTTGAGTAATGGGCCTATCCTACCCTTCCTCTCAGTTTGAACATATATGTAAAATGTTTTCTTGCTACCCTTTAAATTTCTAGCTAGTTTAATCCCATTCTGTGACTTAGCCTGTGTAGCTTAGCCCCTACATGCATTTTGCTCATATTGTTTTTTTATACTCATTCCTCACAATTTGTCCTCATTCCTACTTTTTGTGGGACTCTTTTTCTCAGTTTCAGATCACTAAAGATCTCCTGGTTAAGCCAGAATGGTCTCTTGCCATACTTCCCATCTTCCCTACACAGCGGGACAGTTTACTCTTGAACGCTTATTAATCTTTCTTTGAAAAACTGTCAACTCTATTGAACTGTTTTTCTCCTTAGACTTCCTTTCCATGGAATCTTACCTACCAACCCCCTGAGTTTGCTGAAGTCTATCTTCTTGAAATCTATTGTTTTCACTCTACTCTTTTCCATCCTACCATTCCTTAGAACAGGGGTGGACAAACTATGGCCCATTGGCCGGATCCAGCCCGTGAGCCGTTTTAAGATGTCCCCTGAGCTGTACCACACAGCTTGGCCCCACTCTGGCTGGAGCGCTGGGTCAGGGGCCGCACCACTGAGCCTCTCCCCACATCCCAGTCCCCTGCCCTGATCCCCCTCTCATTCTCTAAAATTCTCGATCCCAGCCCAGAGTACCCTCCTGCACCCCAAACCTCTCGTCCTCAGCCCCACCCCAGAGCCCACACCCCTACCCCAATTTTGTAAGCATTCATGGCCCTCCATACAATTTCTATTCCCTGATGTGGCCCTCGGGCCAAAAAGTTTGCCCACTCCTGCCTTGGAATCATGAACTCTATCACTTCATGATCAATTTCACCCAAGTCGCCTTCCATTTTGAAATTCTCCACCAGTTTATCAAAAATGAAACCCAGAACAGCCTCTCCCCAGTTGCTTTTTGCCTTCTAGGCATTCAAAGAACACTCATTTACTGACAAGTCACTTTTTGTGTGATTAGATTAACTCTCTGTATGATGTGGCCCAAGTGGGGCATTTGAGGCGAGTCGGCATTACAGCACAGAGGAAAATCTGCACAGATCTAGAGGAAGGTGCTGTAACGTCCATACTGATCGAGGAAAACAGAGAAGCGGCGGGCTTCCGGGCAGGAGGCTGCACAGTGTGAGTGTCATAGACTTACACTTTGTTTTCACTTTTCCCTGCTTAAAAAGTGGGTGAAGGGATGGGGGGAGTTATTGCAACAGTCGTATAAAACCCTGAACAGAAACAAGGCACCTTGTAGGTCTAGGAAGCTGGGCCGGGAGAGGGGACGCGGCTTGTACGCCGGTGGGACGGGGGCGATCACCATACTGCGGGACAGGAGCGGGCATAGGAGCCCACGGGGGAGGGTGGAGACGGGCGCCACATGATCGGGGGGGGGGTCACTCACGTTGTAGGTGTGGAAGCTCCTCCCCGCGGCGGTGACCAGGTAGAACTCGCGGTGGCGCTGGTGGTAGCGCAGCACGTGGGGCAGGTGGTTGGAGTAAAGGCCGAGAGCGCGGAAGCCCGAGAAGAGCGCGCTGCCGCTGCCGCTGCCGCTGCTCCCGCCGGGGGCCGCCCGCACCGCGCTACCCGCACGCGACATCCCCCAGGTTGGGTCGCCGGCGCCTGCACCCACAAAAGCACGTGTCCGTCCAAGTGCGCTGCGGAAACAGCCCCGCCCCTTCCGGCGCCGCCGGCCCCCTCCGGCTCTTAGCAACGGCCCAGCGGCCCCGAAGCGTCCGCGAAAGGCGCCCCTCTGCGCCTGCGCGCTCCGAGTTCCGCCTGCCGCGATTGAGCGGAGACAGACCCCCCCACAGCCGATCGCGTCTGCGCAGGCGCTGCCCCCTGCTCGGCGACTGGTTTCCTGTCGAGGTCCCTGTGTCGTAGTCAGTGTTTCTACGTCACCGCGGTCTCTGAGCCGTACTCCAGCGCACCCACCCCGTGTCCCTACGTGCGGTCGTGTGCCAGCCCCACCTGCTTCCAGATTGGGCAGCCCGAGACCCCGACTAATGAAATGGGGGCTCCCGTCCCAGGTGACGGGTCTCAGACTTTGCTCCCCAGCCACCAGGGCTCGGATCTTACTTGTTTATTTAAAGGTGCAACCTGAGAGTCTCATCACCTGACTCTAAGAGCTGAGGCTTTGAGAAAAACAACAGATATCACCGGCCTTGAAAGAAAGCAGGAGAATGAGCCCCAACGCCCTCATGTGGAAAAGTATCTGTCAGTTTTGTATGATTATAGTCTATTTGTTAATCATTGAGATGGCTCCCCCTCTTGCATGAGATGCAGATAACAGCCCAGTCCTGCAAACTTGCATAGTGTTTGATGCTAACATGAGCCATCTCCATTGATTGTAGTGGGACCCTTCACAGAAGTAAGAACTCAATATGTGTAGGATTGAGTTTTTAGACATCCTCTGGTGTCCCAAGGAGTTTATGATCTAGATCGGGATTGATGGTTTTTCCCCCTTAGTTTCACACAAATTTGGCATTTTCTAGGGTTGCCACCGAGGTACGAAAAAGCCAAAAGAAAAACACAGGATGTCTGGGATGATCCTGAGCCCAAAAATCTGAACAGATGGTAGTGTTTACTAAGCACCCTTATAGATTTCTCAGGACAGCTACAACCTCCAAAAAGGGACAAGTATGGGAAAACATGATTAGGTGGCTACCCTAATTCTCAGCATGTTGTTGTGTTATTCAGAAATATTTGCTCCAGAATAGCTTCTATGGACAAATCTTTGTGACAGAGAAAAGAAAAGCTGAAAACTAAAGAAATAATGGTTGTCAAAACCTGCCTAACCTCAGGCTTTTGATCTGAGTCTCATGCTTTTGGGAGATTTTTCTAGGCCCCTGGAACTGTTCCCAGCACCTCAAGCCTTTTGTGGGTGCCATAGTTGTGGTTGCTGCAAAAGCTGTTGGATTTTTCAGACCTCTGAGCTCCATAACCTAAATTTTGAGTGTAGACCAGGCCAAAGTAAAGTAGCTTTTAGGATCACCCTTCCCTTCATTCCAGTAGAAGGGTAGAGGTGAAAACAAGGAATTCCACCCCCTTGCTCTGCACAGTCAGGTTGGATAGGGGGAGAGAGGCGATTATGTTATTTGATAATATTATGTTGTATATAGCTGCCCACATTCTTTAAACAAATGAAACCATTTTCTGATTAAACCAGGTATCTGGGAATCACTAGATGATTGTGTGCACATTTGTGTGTTTTAGGTCAAATTTTACCAGGGCTTCAAAGCTGAGACAGTTTGGTTATTAAAGTTCCACTCCTACCAGATCAATAGGACAAAAATCAAAACCTCCACTAAATCCTATATTCTTTACCTCAGATGTTGCTCTGTTCAAATACCAATATAATGTATGTGCCTTCATAATGATGAAACACTGGAGAGGCCGGAAAAACAATTGCACAAAACCCCAGTGACTAATACTTTCACTCTTACAGACACATGCTTGGATATGCACAAAACACAGCAACAACACTGCCAGAAATACATGCATGGACTCATGCAAAACCTACCACTAACACTGCCAAACATACAGATAAGGACATGCACAATATTCACTACCAAAACTGATAAAACGTGTCTAAAACGACACAGCTACAGCACCAAACTATAATTTAGAAAAATAACTGACACGCACAACCTACTGTCAGCATTCATAAGAATGAACATTGAAGGTGCATTTGGATTAACCACCTCCAACACAGCCAGACACTTCTAAAACTTTTTAAAAAATGTTCAAAGCCTCTCTCCTGGCTGATCTTTCTCCATGCACCCATATGTTGCCCTTTCCCTATATCCCATTATTTCCCATTCCTGTGGACCTTTTCTAATCTGTTCCAAGCTGCCTCCTTTGATCCACTTTACATACATACAAAGTATGGCAAACAATTTCATGAAAATTGTTTTAATTAATCCTTACATTATGGCTGTAAGCTATTTGTTTAGCAAATTGTATATTAAAGGGTTTTACAAAATAAATTAAAAACATTTAAAATGTGAATTAAAAAAAATCATTTGTAAAATATACCACTTTACAAATTTGCATCATTGGTCATAAATATTTCTAGAATTAAGAGGGAAACCTATTTTTTGGTATTAATATAACTCCTCAATATTGCCCGTAGTTCTTGAAGTCTGTGCTTCTCACATGGTCGTGCTCTCTGAGATCTCTTTCGCTTTTTCATTCGATGGATATTGGATCTAGGTTCTTGACATTCAACATGCTGCTGACCGTGAGAGCAGAGATCAGTGAATTATACTTTAAACTGTAATCACATTTTACAGGGCTGATCAAAGACACTGGCTAACGGTTTTCCCACCAAAGCCAGTGGGAGTTCTGGCTGTACAAAGAATGCTAGATCAAGCCCCAAGAGTGTTTTTCATACTGATGCTGTTTCTTCTACATCTAAAAAATTATCAGTCTGCTATGCATTTCTGATTGTAAAGGATTTGTGCAAGGACGATATTCATCTTGAGTTATAATTCAGATTAAATTGTTAGTTTCTTCCAATAGTTTGGCCAATAATATTCATTCTGAAATGTTAACTTCCTTTTGTGATACATAAGAACTTAATACATTCAGAGGAAGCACAAGAAAAATAGTATAATTATTATGAACACTGGAACATAGCTGAAAAATGATGACTTTAACAATATTAAAACTCACCACATCACAATTCACAGCAGGTGAAATTCACCTCATGCATAGAGGTAAATAGGACCTAAATGGCACACGGTTCTTGTGCTAGCTGAACTGCATTTGGGAATCTGAACAACAACATATATTGAGCAGATTACCGTAGGTGTGTAATTCTGCTTGTTGAAATTGGTGAGATTTTGCCAGTCACTTAACAGGAGAAGTATTGAGTTTCCTAGTACAGAAAGGATTGTGTTGTTACCACAAAAACTGAATACATGATGCAGTGGGGGAAAGCTGCATTTCAAGAGAGTACTTTTGGTTTTTACTTGCAAAAGGCCAAATCCTGTTTTCTTGAGTGAGGTGAGCAGCCTCTTTGACTACTTGCATGAGTACAGCAGGCAAGAGGTTAGTCCAAATACAGTAAAACTTCTACAGAACTCAGCTCCTATCTTGAGCATCAACATTAAAGTATCCCCAAGATTTCCATCAGCCTTCATTACATTGCTCTCAACCTTTAACTAAAAGCCACATCTGCCAGGCAGTAACTTTAGGTGTGGTTATGTTCTAAAACATGACACTGCAAAGACAGCATTGAACAAACTGCTGGGTTTACATGAACGTTTTTACCCTCTCACTAACTTGCAGCACTGGAAACTTAACCTGGGCTCAGAAAGTCAAGCTGCTCTTTCTGGCTCACACATCACCAGTTGTAATCAGTTCTGCTGCTGAAGTTTAGAGGCAAATTCTGTCTGAGACCATGGAGGTGCCCTTGGCAGTGAACAAGAGTATTTCAACTGCACAAACCAGACAGGATTAGAGGGAAGCAATGCAGAGGATACACACTACCTTCACAGCACAGCATCATCATCCTCATCAGCAATGGACTACCAACACATGGCACAGCCCTCTCACAATGTGGGGACCCCTGAACGGCCATAAACATTGAGCTGATGAGAGTGAGACCTGGGCAGGCCAGTATATGGTTGGGGTTAAAGGGTCTTGTCGTTGCTTAGATCCATCCTCCTTTTGCATGTGAAGACCAAGAATCTTTACCCCATGCATCCTCTGAAACAATAGCTAGACTATTTTTCCTTTAGTTAATTCTGTCTACTATGCATGAGCCATAATAGAACCTGGTTCACTCTCCCATAGTTGTAGTGGTTTTGTGTGCTAATAAGAATGAAAAGTAAACAAGTTATTTTTGTCAGTAAAAGGAAGCAATTGTGATTCGATATGTAGAGGGGGAGCAGCTCTGAGCAAGAAGGCACTATTTTTACATGGTCACTTTACTGATCTTAGCTACTTACTAACCTTATGTCTACACTAGAATTTTTACTTCCCATTAATTGGTAGCTAACACGTGTGCACAGGCTAATCTGGACACTCCTACATGTTTGTTCTGTGCTAAAAATCGTTGTTGGTTTACCTGAAAGATCAGACCAGTGTTAACCACGTCCAGCTAGTGGGTAATTAACTAGGTCCAATTAAAATATACATAGTAAAGGCAAGGCTTAATCATAGAATATTATCAAAGAGGGATAATCATAGAATATTAGGGTTGGAAGAGACTGCAAGAGTTCATCTAGTCCTGCTCAAATCAGGACCGACACCAACTATCATCCAAGCCCGGGCTTTGTCAAGCTGGGCCTTACAAATCTCTAAGGATGGAGATTCCACCACCTCCCTAGGTAACCCATTCCAGTGCTTCACCACCCTCCTAGTGAAATAGTGTTTCCTAGGATAGGTTTGACAATCTTGGAAATCAGACATAATATGCGTGGAAAAGCAGGGGGGGAAATAATAGTCATAGGATATACTACAGATTAATTTTGGGGGGAAATAGCAGGATGTCAAACATATTTAACCGTTAAGCTAAACAGGAAAAAGATTTCCTCAGAGACTTCTCTACACAGGCAAAATAAGACCCGTAATTCATTACCAGCGTTACTCCATAAACAATAGAAACTGTAGTACTGACAGAACTCAGATGGGTTTCGATATTTTTACAATTTTTTTATGGTGGTAAAATCACCTGGACCAGGACTGCTATAGTTTCGCTGTTGATATCATCAGCTGCTCCCGTAGGGAATTAAGAGTCTGATTTGAGTACACAAGACCGGAGAGGTATGGTGCTGCAGAACAGTGCTCTGCGTCTGAATGAAATCTCTGGGAAAGAATCAATTATCTATGGGCCTGTCTTTTTCACTTTGCTCCACGAATCTTTGGCATACTACTTTTAGTGGGAAGTATTTTCCTTTGCCTTTTTTGATTGCCTTCGAGTCCAGCGTTAGGAGCTAATACAGAACCTCTGGTTTTAGAAGCAGCCTCAAATACTAAGTGATTTGCATATTTCCCAAGCTGATTTCCGAAAGTGAAAATAAGCGCTCTCCACCTCACTCAAAACATTCGAGAAGAAAATAAAGATGTGCTATAGGTTCTGTCCTGTTCTTACCTTGCCTGGGAAATAGTCAGCGCAAGTTGCAGTCAGAATGGCACGAGTTAAGGTCCAGACATCCTCATTCTGTGAACGCGCTAGGCAGCATCTGACAGTGTTTTGTATACATTGCAGCAGTTCGCCTTCCTGATACGTGCGAAGAGAAGCAATATTGTGACTAGCAGCGGTAATGGCGTGTAGTAGCCGATAGATGGCACCTATTATAGCCGTCCTAGCACTACTAAACCAGCTGTTTCTTATTCTTTCCTCAACCGTATTCCTTCTAAACCCGCTATCTGAAATTACTGTCTTAGAAGAAATAATCATGAATTTCTACCTTCTTCCCGCTTCCAATTACATCTTTTAACACAGTGAGGGAGGCGAGAGACACTAGGGTATCCACCCTTACATCTTCTAGTCTTTTTGTTTTGTTGTTGTCATTCAAAATAGCTTACCCACCCCCCATACATATAATATATGTATATGTTAATAATAATAATAATAATTAATAATAAAAAGGTCGCTTACTAACGATGTTGGGATTTGTTCACCTAGTTCAAACTTCTGGCTGCTCTGGCACCTCTCCATGGTACTATCATTGCGCGGCATCAGAAAGCAATGACGTACTACAACAACACATACACACACACAACACTCACTTGTTCCCCGCATCCGTGAGAATCCTGATCATTTAGCTAGAAAGAAAGAAGATCATAATCTTCTGTATTAATTAACCAAGAGTCAGTTATAGAACTAGAGGGTCATGCAAAACAATTTATAACAGAGAACTTTCTAAAGTATTGTTTGATTTTGTATCTATTTTATACATCAATTATAGTGATCTCGACAGCTGTATATACGGTTGTGTTTTCTTCCCTGACCTGATGCCCTCAAAGATTATCACTTGTCTCTGCTTATTTAAGTTATCTGCCAAAGTCCTAGCTAGAGGCGTTCAGACCTGTTTAGTTCAAAATTACATCGTGTTTTTGGTTTTATATCTATTTTGCAAATCGGCTTGTCCTTATTTTACACTTTTTTATTATTCTCTTGTATTTTCTTCCTACAGCTTGTGCTCTTATAAACATGTCACTTACCTCCAATTACTCAAGTTATGTGCCAAGGTCCTAGCCAGAGGAAGTCTTAGCTTCAAAAAATTGTGCTCTGTTTTTTCACTAAAACGTATCTGTAGAGCCATATGTTCACTCCCTTCATGCACTACTTACACCCAATCACAAACATTTATCACAGTGATAATAAGCAGTTTTCTTCAGCACTTGCAAAATGCTGTGCATTTTATTTCCCCCTCCTCTTCTCCCCTCTTACAGCACTGAAGTGTGGAATAAACCGCAGGGTTTGTAAGGAACGTATCTGCTTTGTTTTCTCCTCTTTTAATCTACTACAATTTACAGGGTAGCTGGAGAGAAATGTTACTATCATACTTTCCACCGTTTAACCGTCTTGCCCAACACAGCTTCATGTCACCCTGGGAAATTAGGGGAAGATTTCCCACTCCTCTCCAAATGTATTGGAATTGTCTGGAGAAAACCATCTTCTAAGCTTTTCAGGTCCCAGATTTACCAGTCAGCGTTTTCTAAAAGTATCTTTCCACTAACATTAAAGACAACTGTCGAAGCAGCTACTGTGCCACCAGTTTCCATTTGATGCTGTAAGACAAACAACCTCGCCTTATAAACTCACTTTCTACGGTACCTTTTTCAGATGTACCGAGATAACGTTAAGAAATGCATCTTTTATGGCTTCATGGTTACAGTTACTGAAATTGTAAGTAGACATCAGCACTAAGTCAGCAACCTGAAGAAAGAAGATCAACCTCAGGAGGACTGTTGAAGAAGAAGAAGGAAAAAAACAAAAAAAAAACAACACACCCAGCATTAGTTATCAGGAACTGTATTACCAGCAACGAAACTAAAAAATTAGAGCTATAGTTCTGTAGAATAAATAAATCAAGTGATACTTGTAGTTCTGAGTACTAGAGAAACATGATGATTACCCATTATGTTCTTTGAAGTTGGATTTTCAGTGCTGGGGTTCAATGCTTTGCTGGGTTCACATATATATGGTATGTATCTGAACGCCTACGGTCAATGGTATTTTCAAATGCCATAGCTGGGGCTCATTTTGATGTCTCATGCACCTCTTTTCCTGGGCTGTAAAATAGTTATTCATAGTATTGTAATGAAGTTGTGTAATTAGTAATTTAAAAAGAAATAGAGAAATCTTGTAGTATAAACAAAGTTTGTAATCCGGGGATACCTCCATAAAAAATAAGACAACTCTTGCAGTAAGTGCACAAAGTTCAACAACTGCAGTTTGTTCCATATACCTTTGAAGCAGAATATCCATATGTATGTCTGAATAGACAGACAGACACACAGATGCACACTCAATATTTGGGTGCAATATAAGTCGGTTTTAAAGAATACAGAGAGAGAGAGGAGGCTATAATGAATGTGCTGACATTTGCCTTTTCACGACCTCGATCAACGTTAGGGTTATATACTTTGTCCAGAAGGAAATGTTATGTGTTCGGCTTGATGCTGTTAGAAGCAGATCAACCGGACACCTAGCAGTCCCCAGAGAAGGGTTTGTAGCCATTACAGATTGGGACACGATTGGAGCGGGAAAGTCCATGGCTAATGTGTGCTTTTCCCACTAAACCTGCAAGCCACACTGTTCAAAAGCGAAGACGCAAAGAAAAATCCTATTTCAAAGATTTTTAACCAACCTAGTAACAACTAAATAGCCGACGGGGCAGATGATGTCTATTTGCATCGGGTTATCATACTGTGTGCAGCCCTGGAATGAACACAGAGCCAAGCACACTCGTTGATTGTTCCCCTTTTTTATTGTGTGCCAGCAGAGACGCATCTTGCTTAGATGTGTTTAGTGAGGAGTATGTTGCTTATTCAATACTGTATTATGCACACTGCTGTCCAGTGCAGAGCTATTTAGCTATGTCCCGGACCAGGGTGACCAAATGTCTCGATTTTATGGGGACAGTCCTGATTTTGGGGTCTTTTTCTTATATAGGCTCCTATTACCCCCCACCCCCTGTCCCGATTTTTCACACTTGCTGTCTGGTCACCACCCTACCCGGGACTCCCCCAGAGTGAGGAGAAATTGGCTGTATATAGCGCCTGGTCGGAAAGGAAGAGGGTAGCATCAGCAGAATGTGTATTGGATGGGCTGTAGTTCAGGGGCTTCTGAATTCCTGCCGCTGAGAATAGGCTGTTTGGGAACAGTTTCCAATCCGGAGCCATTAGTTTACTGACAAGTTTGACCGATTTTATGCTCCCCGCACACACACACCCCGTCTGGTGATCCAGACAGCCTTTTCCCGTCCAAAATAAGTTCTCAGTAAAAAATCAAAATGTTGACTGTAGAGAGAAGGTAACGTGCCACAAGTTGTAAACACACTAGCGTCTCTGCATAAACAAGCGAGCAATGGAATGGTATCCACAAGGTTGCGAGTGGCCAGAACAGCAGCTGTGTGTGTTTCGAGAGAGATCCTACAACTTGGCCTTCCCAAATCCCCCTTGTGCCCATCCAACATCCTTTCCCCCACGATACCCCCAGCGCTGCCCTCCTAAGATACTGAAGCGTGTGTCCCAAGACTGGGGCTATTGAAAGTGTCCCGGAAAGCTCTCCAGACACACAGGTAGGCGTGCAATGCCCCGGCTGCTCGGGCAGCGGGGGGCAGCAGTGAGCTGGCAGCTGGCCCCCGGCTCCAGCGCGTGCGAAAGCTGACCTCGGCGGGGCTGCCAGAGCGCCGCCGCCGCTCGGAACTCAGCGCGACCCGGTGTTTCAGAGGAAGTTGGAGTCACCTAGGAGATGACTCGGAGACGTGAGTCATTAAAGAAAGCCCGAGTGGGCAGCTGGCGCGCGTGCCAGATTTGCTCTAGGCGCGCGAAGGCTGAGGGCCGGCCCGGGCATGTTTATTACTGGCTCACTGACTGAGCCATTGGGACGGGTTTCCGCTCTCCCGGAAAACACTGCTAGAGAGCTGGGACACAGCGAGGGCGGGAGGGGAGGAACACGACAAGTCCGGAACTGCACAGCCCCCTGCAGCTGAGCTCTAGGTTCTGTGCAAGGGGCTGGGCTTCCTGGCCTCTGGGGTCCCTAGCAGCCCTCCAGTTCTGTGAGTCTGCGAAAGCCTTCAGGGCAGGGCTCTGCACAGCCTGCCTTTGCTAATTCATGCAGCCGGCAGGGCCTGGTAAGTAGGATTGCCAGCTCTGGTTTGACAGATTCCTCCAGCTTTTATCACATGGCATAACCTATAATTAAAGATTAATCTTTAATTCCTGGAGACAACAATCTTGGAGATTTGGCAACTGTACATATAAGGGTGCAGACTAGTGCAGCTTGCAGGGCTAGATAGAACAGGGCGAAGAGAGGTTGGGGAGAAGAGATTACCTGGTAGGTTGCCACAAGGCCCAACATCTCCTGCAGAAGCACAGTGCTCTTTCACTAGGCTGCCAGGCACCTACTATACAGGTTTTGACATTTCAATTAATGGTAGATCAAAACCTCACAGCAGCCCTCTGTTCTGACAGTTATGCCCACCACTGATTTCTTCATTCAACATATTGGATGCCCTGCCTTGGGGAGATGTGTATGTAATATAAGTAAAAATAAAGTAAGGAAGAATATCTTGAGGATACCCATTCGTTTCCCTTTGAATAAAACCCACTTCAGGAAGGGAATCCTTTTTGACCACAAGGATACCTGGACACTCTGATAATGTTGAACACTAAGATTTCTAACTACAGTCCTAACATGTTTTTAGCCAATAAAAAGCCTTAAATGGGCTAGGACCTGTTTACAACAGTGGTTCTCAACCAGGGGTATGCATACCTTGGGAGTACACAGAGGTCTTCCAGAGGGTACACCAACTCATTTAGATATTTGTCTGGTTTTACAACAGTAACATAAAAAGCAAAGTCAGTACAAACTAAAATTTCATACTGACAATGTCTTGTTTATTCTGCTGTATATACTATACATAGAAATGTAAGTACAATTTTAACATTCAGTTGAATTATAATTATCTAGTAAAAATAAGTAAGCAATTTTTCAGTAATAGTGTACTGTGACACTTTTGTATTTTTATGTCTGATTTTGTAAGGAAGTAGTTTTTAAGTGAGGTGGGTTACAAGGCTGTCTCTCTCGCCATGCAGTACTGTACCAGACATCATGCAAAGTCAACCTTCTTTTCTTGTTCTTTCTTTTCCTTTTCTTCCTCAGGCATTTAGAAGAAGATGGGTTCAAAGCTGAGGATAGTCTGGGGATCACTGTAAGAGACCCTTTTGTTATATGGGAAGTTCAGATAGCAAGTATACTGTAGATTTTATAATGTTATTACAAGTTTTTTATTTAATATGTAAGCCTCCTAAAACTTTGGACAGGCACTGAAAAAATCAAAATACATTTAAAATATACTATCCTTAATTTACTGTTGCAATATGCCATAGGACACTGTAGACCATAGAGTACAAAATAATTAATGTATAATAACAGAGATAGCTAGAGCCAAACTCTAGCAGGAAGTCTGGAGCCATAGCTAGTATTTTATGACTATAGTTCCTAGTTCTATGGTATTAAACCAAGACTCTGGCTCTGAATATCTCCAAGGTATAGAAAGCATGGATCTGTACCCAGACTTTGTGATTCAGGACCATTTCTAGCATTCACACTGTGAGCCATCCTGGTTTCAGAATCCAATTTGTATTAAGAAAAGAGCAGGAAATATTCACAGCACTAGGGATCTCAGTGGGAGCACTTAATAAAATGTAGCAAAATCACAACCACTTACCATTCACATTCTCTACGTGCTAGACTAAGAACACAAAGGCTGAATCAGTGTGCTGTAAACTATAATCAGCCCATGAATAGAAAGTAGTAAAGCAACAGACCATATTGCAAACATTATGATCCAGAGATTTGGAAGGCTTGTTAACAGTGCCCTGATAGTATGAACAGAAAAACAAAGTGTTTCCTATAAAGAGTCTGTAGTAGTGTTGTCAGTAAGTCACTGAAACTCCTCCCACTTTATGCTTTAATTTTTCTTACACTACACTATACGCTTTTGGTATTCGACGATTAAAGGACAGGACTAAGGACTCAGGAGATTTCTTTCCTATTTGTACCTCTATCACACACATCCTGTATGAACTTGGGCAGCTTATTAGCATTCACATTTTCACAACTGGACATTAATTTTAGAGCCCAGCATGAGACACCTTGGGAAGGTTTGCCTGGTGAAGGGCTCAGGGCAGCATCAGCACCTTAATGTTTGGTTCTAAATCAGTGGTTCTCAAAGTGTGGTATTGAACCTGCAATAAGTTTGGTTTAGAGTACTGTATCAGAATAAAAATCCATTCTTATTATACTGGTTGAAATTGCCACAAAGTTACACCACAGATATTTGAGTTTTAAATGTGCTAAGTTAGGTCTTAAAATTTGAGAAATGCTATCCAGTCTAGTACATACTGTTAACTGAATTGTTGAGTCTGGAAGACAAGATTCTATATGTCAAGTACATTCGTATTTTATATAGATGTATGATTTACCTAGTCCTTTAGTAAACTGCATATGACAGAGAGCACAACTGGTCAAGACATTTATAGCTGTCAGTTTTCCAGGGTTACCAAGAACATAACTTCTTAAAGAATTATCAACTTATGGCCTTGCTGGGATATACGATGGTTTTCTGAACTGGCATATTCATTGTCCTTCGCATTTCTGTAGCTTATTGCATCTGAAGATATTAATATGTTTTACAAATATTAATTAAAGCTCACATGTCCCTTGCAAAGGAGTTTAATTCATTATCCTAATTTTACAGATGTATAAACCAAGTCTCTCTCATGGGTAAAATGACTTGCTTAACACAAAGTCCATAGAAGAGCTAGAACTAGAATCCATGGATTTCCTAACCCCCTGTATTCATTCAGTGGGAGATTTGCCTGAGGAAGGACTGCAGGATCAGGCCATTTCAGTATTTTGTGTACCAGATGCACTAAGGTCTTATTGTGTATCCTGTGGATACACATTTTATATTAGAATGAAATAGAGACTTACTACATGACATATTTTTCTTTGAGCTGTTACAATAAAGGATAAAACTCAGATTGATTTTAATGTGAGTAGGATCAGGCCCCAATTCTCCTAAAGTTCTATCAGTTGTTCAGATGATTTTATTTCTGACCTACAATTAAGTGTGGATATAGTTTGGAATGTTCAAGAACATAGTTTTGGGGCCCAGTCCTTTGCCTGCTGATATTTGTCCACTGACTTTTTATTAATACAGCAACCTCTGTAGGGGGGAGGGGCTTTACAGGCAATACTAACAACAATAAAGAGAGACATCCTCTGCCTTGAGATATTTACAATCTAAATATAGGACAAGATGCAACACATGAGATGAATAGACCAGTGCGGAGGTGGAGGAAAGTTGGACAAGGAATAGTAAGGGTTACAAAATAAGGTTACATGAGTGGTTTGAGGCTTCCATTGTTACAGTAACATGCAGTACATCACCCTCGTTTACAATATATATTATTATTTATAGAATAAAGGTGTTTTTTTTAATTTATCCCTCTCTGTTTTCTTTGGTGAGATGCGAGGAGAGTAGTAGTCACAAGGTGTGTGAAAGCTGACGAGGTCATGCAGAGGGGAGAGACTTGGCAAGAAATGGGCACGGACCAAGGATTAGGAAAATGAAATAGGAGATATGGTGAAGCAGCAGGCAGAGAGGTCAAAACCAATTAATGGGACTAGGACAAGTGAATAGACAGGTAGTGAGTGAGTCAGTGAGTTATTGCTGAAGGAGTCTGTGGTCCTATCTGGTGGTGCTGAACTTGGTAGCACGCAGGTGTGACATCAGGGAGGAGGAATGGGGAGAGAACCTGGAGCCTTTGAAGGAGTGAATCTGAGGAAGATGGAGGCGTTGGAGTTCTCCTCCTATATGGCTGGTGCTTGTGAGGGTCACTTGGCAGGTGCTGCTGGGACCCATTGTTCATGAACATAGACGAGAGAAATTTGAGGGAACAGGATCAGACTCCTGGTACTGAAATTAGCAATGGAACAGCATTTCAAACAACATTAGCAATAAAATCAAATCATTTTTAGGAATGAATAAAAAGGACATGGGGAAAAATCCATGCATTAATATTAACCCACATTTTTAATGAAAAAGACAGTACATTTTAAAAAAAGAAGAAACACTAACCTTGCTGGTCTTTCAACTGCTTTTTTCACATATGAAAATATCCTGTAAAGTCAAATTATGTCTCACCAAAAACTCTGCTGTTATCTAGCTTAATTTCCCTCCTCTTATGACTCCAACAACTACTGAGGATGATGAATAACTTCTCACCACAGTCTGGTGTTCTTTCCCTTTCCCAGAAATATATACGGAAATACTAAAACAAGCTCCAGAAAAAGAAGGAATCAAGCTATTTAATCTTCTGTGTAAAGCTAACACTCCAAAAACCTTCTAATTTTCACAAATATGTGTCTTGTTGGCAAAAGTCATGCAGTTGTGTCTTCTGACAACATTGTTATCCCTTTTGATTCAGATGGTTAGCTAATTGCTAGCGTCTAGTAGTTGTTTCCATTGGTAGGAGGAATTGATAGAGTCAGGTATTCCTTTGATGGAATTCTGTTTATTTACTAACACCCTACAAAGTTTGGTTCCTTGAACAAAGTAGGAATTGAACCACAGGAGAGAGTTTCTTTGCTCATAGTTCCAAGCTTGTCAGACAGCCTTTATCCAAAAAGTGTTCTCTTAGCATTTTTCCCCCTCAAGGTCATGTTACCAGGGTTTCTCTTGCTATATCTGGGCTTCTTTACTCCTTTTTTGTGTTGTTCTGTGTTTCTGCTGCTTCTCTCCCCCATTCAGCTCAATCAATGCCCCAGCTCTGGTTTGCACTGTATCAGCAGTTATGCCCACCAGCTTCACTGAGGTTTCTTCCAACTCCCTAGCATAACAGTACCATCAGCCCAAAGTGTAAAGGAATAAAAAAAGTTTGTATTTTATTTAGTTAAAATGATTAAAATTAAAATTTACCAGTAAATTAAAAAGATGACCGGCATTGTATAGAATTAATTCCCCCCACCCCACCGAAATACATTTGAATGTTAACCTTAATGAACTAAAGGATACATTGAAAAAGATGTACATAAATGTGAAGTTACTTTTGGATTAATTTTCTTAACAGATTCCAAGGCCAAAGGGACCACAGTGATCATCTTGTGTGACCTTCTGTATAGCACAGGACATTGCTTAACCACTCTCCCAATTTTTGGGCCATCTGCAAATTTTAGCAGTGATGGTTTTGTTTTCTTCCACATTAGCTAGCTTTTAATCCATGTAATGTTTGTTTGCCATGCTCATTTTATGCCGTTAAAGTTTTTTAATGAAAATGTTGTGCGGTACCAAGTCAAATGTTTTACACAGGTCTGAGCATTATGTCAACATTATTACTTTTATCAACCAAACTTGTAATCTAAAAAACAAACAAAACAAACAAATAAGGATCTATGTTCCATAACCCATGTTGACTGGCATTCATTATAGTACTCTCCTTTAATTTTTTATTAATGGAATCCTGTATCAGCTTGTAATAGGGTCCTCAGTGGGCTGGGAGGCCTAGTGGTTAGCATCCCCTCAGTTGTGGGGCAGGCCCACCAACTTGGCATACACAAGGAAGCCTCTCTAGCACCTTTTGTCAGGAGTCTTCAGGATAGATCTGTGTTCCTCCCCAGCTTCTGAGTTAGGGTTGAAAAAGGAGCAGCCCATCTCCAGTTGGGGCATGTGCTGCAGGGTTGGCGGGGCCATTTGGGCCCACTACTGTTCTTTAACCCCTTCCATCTCAGTATGGGATTTGTATATCCCAACACACAGCTGCTCAATTATCTTGGATTGATATACTGACAAGCCTATAATTACTGAGATTGTCCCATTTACCCTTTTTAAATATTGACATAACACTAGCTTTCTTCCAGTCTTCTAGAACTTCCCCAGTGGTCCAAGACTTATTGAAAATCCACATTAACGGTCCAACAAGCTCTTCAGCCAGCTGTTTTAAAAAGTCTTGGATGCAAATTATCCGGCTCTGCTGATTGGCCTAAATTTTGTAGCTGTTTAACAGACTCCTGAGATACTAGTGGAATGGAAAGAGTGGTATTGTTTGATATGACTACAGAAGAAAATAAGAATGGCCATACAGGGTCAGACCAAAGGTCCATCTAGCCCAGTATGCGGTCTTCCGATGGTGGTCAATACCAGGTGTTTCAGAGGGAATGAACAGAACAGGTAATCATCAAGTGATCCAGCCTGTCACCCATTCCCAGCATCCTATCCTCTATGAATTTATCTAGTTGTTTTTTGAACCCTGTTATAGTTTTGGCTTTCACAACATCCTCTGGCAAGGAGTTCCACAAGTTCACTGTGCATTGTGTGGCGAAATATTTCCTTTTGTTTGTTTTAAACCTGCTGCCTATTAATTTCATTTGGTGACCCCCTAGTTCTTGTGTTACGAGAAGGAGTAAACAACAACACTTCTTTATTTACTTTCTCCACACCACTCACAATTTAATAGCTCTCTATCATATCCCCCATTAGTCATCTCTTTTCCAATCTGAAAAATCCCAGTTTTGTTAATATGGAAGCTGTTCCATAGCCCTAATAATTTTTCTTGCCCTTTTCTGTACCTTTTCCAATTTGAATATATCTTTTTTTGAGCTGGGGCAACCATATTTGCATGCAGTATTCAAGATGTGGGCATATCATGATTTATATAGAGGCAGTATGCTATTTTCTGTCTTATTATCAATCCCTTTCTTAATTATTCCCAACATTCTGTTTGCTTTTTTGACTGCCACTGCACACTGAATGGTTATTTTCAGAAAACTATCCACAATGACTCCAAGATCTCTTTCTTGAATGGTAACAGCTAGTTTAAATAAATAAATAGAGATATCCTGTCTCCTAGAACAGGAAGGGACCTTGAAAGGTCATTGAGTCCAGCCCCTGCCTTCACTAGCAGGACCAGGTACTGATTTTGCCCCAGATCCCTAAGTGGCCCCCTCAAGGATTGAACTCACAACCCTGGGTTTAGCAGGCCAATACTCAAACCACATATGTATACTTAGGATTATGTTTTCCAATATGCATTACTTTGCATTTATCAACATTGAATTTCATCTGCCACTTTGTTGCCCAGTCACCCAATTTTGAGAGATCCCTTTGAAACTCTTCTGTCTGCTTTGAACTTAACGATCTTGAGTAGTTTTGTATCATCTGCAAATTTTGTCACCTCACTGTTTACCCTTTTTTCCAGATCAGATGATGTAGTCATCTGTTGTTGTTGTTTTTTTACCAATAAAAACAAATATTTATTGCATACTTTTGCCTTTTCTGCATTATGTTTGATGATTCTAGCATTTCCCTCTAGTAATGGGAACACTACCATTGTTAGGATTCTCTTTATTCCTAATATATTTTAAAATTACTTTTTATTGTCCTTATATTTCTTGGTGCTAGATTTCTCCTTGTGTCCCTTTTCATTCTGTATCAATTTCTACAGTTCCTAGCGTCCCATTTATATTCATTACTATCTCCTTTTCCTTTCTTCCATTTGGGGTGTGTATGTGCCTCTACCCCACTATAACATGGTTGTGGGGAGCTAAAAATCCCTACCGCATTATAGCTGAAACCCCGTTATATTGGGGTATGGGTGGCAGGGCTCCGGCAGTGATTTAAAGAGCTCTGGGCCCCAGCTGCTGCGGGGAGCCCGGGCCCTCTAAATCGCCAGCAAGCCCCGCTGCCAGAGCCCTGGGGTAGCGGCAGCAGGGCTCCAGCGGTGGTTTAAAGGGCCCGGGGCTCCCCTCTGCAGCTGGAGTCCCGGACCCTTTAAAGCGCCGCCAGAGACCTGCTGCTACTGCGCCAGACGTGAACCCGTGTTCTATCGGGTCGTGTTATAGTGGGGTAGAGGTGTACAGCAGTTCAGTTTTTTAAACCTATTCAGCCTTCTACTGTGATTATGGGATGGTACCTTTTTGGACATCCAGTACAGTGTTCTTAAACAATTCCCAGTCCTCGACATCTTTCTGATTAAATTCTTCTTCCCAGTTGAGTTGGCTCATAATTGTTTCAGCTTTGTGAAATTGGCCCTTCTAAATCATCAAGAGATGTTACTGGTCTGGTCTTTGTTCTTCTACACATTATAAATGTAATCAAATCAGGATCATTTGTTCCCAAGTGACCAGTAATTTTTAGTACTGTGATCAGTTCCTTTTTATCTGTCAAAATTAGGTCTAATATAGTCAGGGGTGAAAGTAAAATTGAACTCTTACCAGTATGGGGGCTGGCTCCAGCCCCCTGGGAAGGGGAGGGGCCTTGGGTGAAAGGGGCGGGGCTGAGGGCAGCATCCCCGAGCCAGCCCATCCGCGCTGCCTGGCCTGCACCGCCTGGGCTCCAGCAGTGATTTAAAGGGCCCAGGGCTCTGGCTGCTGGAGCCCCATGCCCCTTTAAATTGCTGGCCCTGGGGCAGCTGCTCCTTTTTCCCCATCCCTGTCTGCGTTTGGGGGTGGGGAGGGGTAGGGGAAACAATGTTAAAGTGCTGCAGGGACCCAGCAGGGCTGCCAATGGGGGGTGCAAAAGGGGCAGCAACATTAGAGCTCTGACATGGCAGCACTTTAAAGTCAGCTGTATGGGCTGGTACTGTACTGGCGGCCACGTTTTACCAGTACGCTGTTTCTGGTCCGTACTGCCTTACTTTCACCCCTGAATATACTATTCCCTCAGCTTGGATGCAGCACATTTTGAGTTAGGATATTGTCATCTATAATGTTTAGAAATTCCAAGGAAGTTTTAGTGCTGGCAGCATGAGACCTCCAGCATGTGTCCCCCAGGATCGTGCAGCTTTTCCCCCTACCCTTTACAAATAGATGTGTAAAGAGGCAGTCATCCTATTCCCTTATGTGATTTGGTGATCTGTAGCAGACACCATCTAATACCCCATCTTGCACTTTATTAGTTCAGCCATTGATCCATAAGCATTCAAGATCATTTTCTTCCAAGTTATCAATGTCTCTGAAACAGATAATGCTAGTTTTAGCAGAGTGCTACTCCCACTCCTCTTTCCCATTAGATCTTTCCTAAACTCCATGATTATAATCTAACATTCCAACCACATGAATCATTCCACCAGGTTTCAGTAATACCAAATAGATCAAATTTATGCTTATGAATGAGCAATTTTTATTTCCTTATTTGTTACTGAGGCAGCTAGCTTTCATATATAGGTAATCAGAAATTTTCTTTTCATGTCCTTTCATGCCTTGATTAGTTCTGTTCTCAAAATCTTGATTGTGTATTAAATAAATGCTCATATCTTCTCTCTTTTTACCCTCCCCTTTTGTTATTAGTTTAATGCCCTCCTGACTATTCTAGCTAGCTTTTCCCCAGAGAGATAGATTCACTTTATAATGAGGTGTCGGCCACCCAATCTACGCTGACTGTTCTTCCCATAGAAGAGCTAAAACTTTCCACACTATACCACTTATCTAGCCAGCAGCTTACTTCCAGAATCTTCTCCTTTCTGTTTTCCTTCGCTCATGGGACTGGAAGGATCACAGAGAAGATCACTTGGACATACTTCCACACACTTCTGAGTTCCCTGAAATCACCTATCTGTGTGATATCTCACAATGCAGCATCATTGGTGCCGACATGAGCTATTACTGATGGATCTTTACCTGTCAGCTTCAGAAGCCAATTCAGGCTTAGAGTGACCTCTTGTGCCTTGGCTCTGGGAAGGCAGCACTCTGTCCTGTGGTCCCTCTGTCCCTTGCAGATTGTTCTTTCTATTCTTGTGAGTACTGAATCCCCAGATAGTCTGTCTTCCTTGGACAGCTGGAGATCTGTGTGAGTAAACTCAGTTTTCCTACAGGTTGGGCCGAGCTGCCATCAATATGGGCTGGTCTATACTATGGGGTAAAATCGATTTTAGATACGCAATTTCAGCTACATGAATAACGTAGCTGAAGTCGAATATCTAAAATCGATTTACTCACCCGTCCTCACCGCACGGGATCGATGTCCGCGGCTCGCCATGTCGATTCCGGAACTCCGTTGGGGTTGGTGGAGTTCCGAAATCGATATAAGTGCGCTCAGGGATCGATATATCCCATCTAGATTAGACGCGATATATCGATCCCCGAGCAATCGATTTTAACGCGCCGATATGGCACGTAGTCTAGACGTGGCCTATGTGTGTTCCACACATCTGTCCATTCCCCAGGACCAGCTGGATCTTGAAAGATATCTTCCAGTTTCCATGTTGAGGACCTGGTATTGACTAGAAACTTCAAGCTTCTTCCAAAGTTCTAGCAGGATTGGTCATAGGATATCCTGAGAAGGAGAGGAGCAAAACCAAGTGGAGATGAGGCAGGGAGCACAGAAGAGGAGAGCAGCATCACTACATTCTGTGAATTTCTAGAAAAGAGTTTGCCCTTGCTCTGTGAAGGCTAGTCTCCACATAATGAGTAGAAGCTGAAGCTGAAGAACAACTGTTCACCATGTCATGCATCCCTCAGGAAGGAGATATCATCTGTTTAGGAGATATTGTTTTGAATGACTAGCATGAGGGGAAGATCCCAAGGCAACAAGACTTCTGTAAGTCTCCTAACAAATTGCGATCCATACTGTTAACATTATGGCTTACTAATCTGACTGCTGTATTCACTTGGACCATTTTTCCCCCCTAGATGACAGGCATACAGACCAGAATAAGCTACTGCTGCTTTCAGAGAGCCAAGATATTTGAGATGAGGCTGGGGGTTTTTGACCCATCCACCCAGCCATCCCAGACTGGTAAGAAACTTTATTTGGGAAGAGAGGGGTTAGCAGCAATGGTTCCATATCATCCACCCTCTTTCCCAGGAATGATCTGTCACCGAGGGCAGTGCCATGATTGGTAAGAGGGTTCTCCTGGTATGGTGGAGAAGAGGACCCCTTGCTTTTGTTAGATTTCCTGGTGTCCAAACAGAGAAATTGGATAAAAAACATTAAATACTCCTGCTGGAAAGTTGCAACATAACTACTTAATTTCTTACAATTGAGAACACCACACAAGAACCCCAAAACAGAGAGGCACAATTCACCCCATCTTACTCTAGGCTGTCTGTCTACAGACTGACTCTGACCATCGGCTTCCTTATGCAAGAAAGACCAGCAAAACACCTGAGAATTTAAAGTGATAGATCACAATTTTAACACAGTTTTCAATACATCACACACATGTCCTGTAAATTCTTCAATTACCAAATCAAATAATAATAAAAAAATATCAAGTTTAACCTTATGGAAGGGCTTCAGTTTTACTGCAGCTGGCGATGCCTATCAGGGAGACAAAGAGCACCTGGCCTTTGTTCTGTTTCTTATTTATACTGTTAGGATCACCTCTCTTGGCCACCATCTTCTGGCACCAACTCCGTCTCCTCCGGCCAACAAAAACTACAGCCATCTTTAGTAGCTTCAGGGTCTTTATCCTGTAACCCTACTGAGCTTTTATGTGGTAAAAGTTGATCAATGTGCCTCTTCATTACCTCCCCTTTTACTGCTACCAAACATATCACCGGTACCAATATCTGCTTTACCTCACCTTATTTCCCACTTCATTTTCCCCCTATAACTTTGTACCAACACTGTCTGCCATAGCCAGAAAAACCTGGGAGGTTCATGTTGTGGGGTTTTCACTGTTTGTCTTTCATCAAGTGCTCTCAGTAAGTCTGGTCTAAGTAAATCAAATCTAGAATGTAACTAGCGTCTTAAAAACAATGCTGCTGGAGTCTACTGAGTGACAATCTGGTAGATATACAAAAACAGTATTTGCAGCATGGCAGGGGTCTCCTATCATTTTTGTCTAATGCTTATTTCAGTGACTGCACAAAACACTGCCAATCCAGTTGATGCTATATGATAGGGAGTTGATCTAATATATTTAGGCTTGGTGGGATTAGATTGTTGTTGGTAACTGCCATACATGCTTGAAATGATGAAAAAATATTTCCATCAATAACAACTGAAATTTAAACATAGGCAAAGAAAGAAAAATGCTGTTTGAGAGCTTAGAGTTTGATTGGAGAATATTTGCTTTATATATTTTAACATGTGATGTTGACAATTTTTGTATTTAACAGTTACAAAGCTCTAACTTTTTGAATCTCAGTGTCTACTATCATTAAATAATTCTTGTCTGCCCCCTATAATTTCCTGCAAATGTGAACATTTAAATTGATAAAAATCTTTTTAAAAAAGCTCAAAGGTAAACTTTGATATTATCAATCATTCTACAAAAATAAAAATCAAATTCTGCCAAGCCTAAATAGGTTTCACTGAATTTTGCCATAGAAATGTCTGAAAATCTTCAGAAAAAAAATTGTGGATTGCTATCTGAAATGAGCTCCTCAAGTAACCCAGAGGTGGCAATCATATTGTGAAACACTTCAACTCTTTCGCAGAAGAGGTTGTTGCCATGTGAACATCCTTTGGCCACCGAAAATAAGCTGCTAAGTAAACTTGCTAAGGAAGTTTGCTTATTTTTTTCTGCAAAGTCAACGTGCATCCATTGCTGTTTTTGGCATGTTTATATGGCTGTTACAGGATACTGGCTACTTTCCATTTTTATATTTTGATCTAAAAATGGCTAATCCTTCCATTTTTACTACTCCTTGGTGCTGCTCCTGTAATTCCACTAGCATCCCTTTCTGTAAATGTTTTGGTATTCATAGTGCTCACAGCAAACAACCATTCTCCAAGGATATGAGTCCAGTTGCATAAAATACTAAGGGCTCAGTTGCTCATTAGTTATATAATTTGGCTACCTTGAAAGTATATAGTGAATAACCTTAAGCAATATGGGGTCTTTTCCTATTTCCAGAGCAATTTCCTTAGCTGTAATAGGAAGGTGATCTAGAAAAGAGACTCTGTACATACAGTTTTCCTCTCTCTGTTTTCCCATGTAAAGAACCAAATGGGACAATGCATCTGCATTAGCATGGTTTTCTGATGGGCTATAAGAAATGTCCTACTGCTAAACAGCTAAGATCAAAGCCCATCTCTACAGACTACCTGCTGCTAGCAGTGGAATATTTGAGATCAGTGATGAGGATGATTTTTTTCCCCAAACAGGTACTCATGGAATATAATAACCCCAAAAACGATGCCTAAAGCCTCTTTTTCTACATGTAAGTAGCTTCTCTCAGTTCCTTGATAATGGCCTGGTGTAAGGAGGCGCCCTGGCTCCCCGCCGCGCCTGAGGGGGTTGGGCCAGAGCAGGTGCCTCAGTGGGTGGAGCCACCGCTGCCTGTCCCCCCCCTCCCCTGGAAGTCAAGGGGCGGGACAGGAAGTATAAGAGCCCGGCCCCAGAGCTCAGTTGGTGGCTGGCTGCCGAAGAGGACAGATGCTGAGGCCTGAGCTCCTGCTGGGCCCAGCCTGCCCTGTGCGCACTACCCGGAGGAGGGCTGGCCGGACCTGCCCCACACCCGGTATCCGGAGGAACACCGGCCTGACCTGCCCTGCGCTCGCTATCCAGAGGAGCTGCCGGAGCATCCCACCACCCAATATCCAGAGGAACCCATGGTCTGGGACCTGCCGGACTACACCAGCGGAGGACAGGTACCGGGAGAGGGGGAAACTGGAAGTGGCCCGGGGGAAGCTGACCCTAGTCTGGCTTCCGGGGACTATGAACCAATGTCAGTGTGTTGTGGCCAGGATTCCCCGCTGACTGCAGCGAACCCTTGCTGCTGCTAGGGCCCCGAGCTGGGACACAGTGGAGTGGGAGGGCCTGCGTCCCCCCCTGCCATCCGTCTGAGGGTGGCAGACTCCCCCTCCCCTGGCCTGAAGAGGCCTGCTGTATAGACTCACTGTTTGAACTGTGTCTGCTCAGCCCCTTGCTGAAGGAGCTGAGCGTGAACCACTTACTGCCCCGCCCTGCTCAAGCGCCTGGGCTTACAGACTGTGTGCTTAACCACCCCGCTGAAGGGCCGGGACTCTGCCTTGTTTACAGACCCTTTATTCCCTCAACCCCTGCCGAGGGGTTCGGACTCCACACAGCCCTTGGCTCCTCCCTTTTCTTTCTCTGTTCACCCCACTCCCCTGCTCCTTCTTGCCAGTCCTATATAGCCCCCTGGCTAATAAGGCCAGCAGATGCTTCCCCTCTATCAATTAGGTATGGCATACCCCACCAACCCCAGTTAATGCTTCTTAATTGGAGCTGGGCTAACAGGGGCTGGCTTAAGACCTCCTGGCTAGCACCCTGTTACACGCGGAAAAGTTATATCAGCATTAACTATGTTGGTCAGAGGTGTGAATGAGGGCTTCCATCAACAAGCTAATGTTGTTCAGGAAGGTGGTGTTCCTACATGGACAGAAAAGCCCCTTCCAACAGTGTAGGCTGTGTCTACACTATGGGGCTAGGTCCACTGGGCTGATATAGTCTTTGTAGTGTAGACATACCAAATATTTTTGAAGCAAATGATATGGGTTTCTCTCTCTCATCTTTACAAACGTGCAATGAAAGCCCCAAATTCTACAGGGGTGGTGTTACAAACTAGTGTCTTAGGAAACTCTGGATTAAAATGTACCAATATGTTGGAACTTTTGCTTTCCTCAAAAGCCATATTTTCTTTTTCTGGTCAAATCCACATAATATTTTTACATAACAAGGCAGACATCGGGCTGATAAATGCTGAATGTTTGGAATGGTTCTTCCAGGATAGTTTAACATGGCCATCTCAGAGCATTTCTGTTGTGCTACTGGAGGATTCTCAGTTGTTTTTGTCTTCTCTTAACAGGTGCACCCCCTCATGTATCTATACAATGCCTGAACTCAGTAACCTGATTTGGTTAACAAAGCAAAGCAAACCAAATGAACCCCATTGGAGTCTCTTTAGAATCTCTTCTAGGTTTTTTAAATGTTCCTTTGAATTTCTCCCAGTTATGACTGTCATCCAAATAAAAGACAACACCATTTACCCCATAGGGTAATATTTCATTCCTAAATAGTCCCTTGCATGTGTTCATGGTCAGACTTTTTTTAAATCTGGGAGTGTATTCTAGTGGTTAGACTTTTCTGGGTCTTGCTCCCTCTCATATCCACTCCCTATCCCACCTTCTGCCCCCTCCTCCTTCTTCTATCTAAGCTCCTCTCTCCTCAAACCAGCTGCTGACTCACCTGCTCCTATCCAACCCCCCCAATACCCTGTCCCCCTCTATGCCTATATAGTCCTCCTATGCCAGGCTCCTCTGCTTCTACCTCCCTTTCTTCTTCTGCTTCCCTCTACCCACAGGCCTGGTCTACACTACGCGTTTAAATTGGTTTAATGGCCGTTAAATCGATTTAACGCTGTACCCGTCCACACGACGTTGCCATTTATATCGATATAAAGGGCTCTTTAAATCGATTTCTGTACTCCACCCCGACGAGAGGAGTAGCGCTAAATTCGATATTAACAGTTCGGATTA
>NC_133774.1:71688449-71703410 GCF_003597395.2 Chelonoidis abingdonii | reverse complement strand
GGGTTTGCAAAAATGAAGGTTGGAGGAAGCTTTTACAAAGTGGAGTGAGCGTTTTAAAATGGGGTTTGAATTACAATATGGCAAACAGTGAACAGAAGTTACAATGTAGGCAAGTGTAGCGAATGGTGAACAGAAGTTACATTAATAAAGTGAACAATTAAAAACAATTTCATTTATCAGTTCCACATAACAAGAGGATGAAAATCTGCAGCACAGGAACCTGCTGCCCCCACAGCACCCCCTGATGGCTAAGGGGGCCTCTGTAGTGCTCAGCTTCTGATTGTGCCTCTCCTGGACCTTTATAAACTCACTCAGTTAGAGTGACCAGACAGCAAGTGTGGAAAATCAGGACAGGGGGCAATAGGAGCCTATATAAGAAAAAAGACCTAAAAAATCATGACTTTTCCTATAAAATTAGGACATCTGGTCACCCTACACTCAGTTCAACAATAGTTCAAACAGTCACCTCTGGGGGTTCAATTTATGGAGTCCTCCAGTGCATACAGGCCCTTTAGGCTCCAAGCCCACTTCAGTCTCTCTCTCTCTCTCTCTCAACCCAAAAGCGCACAAAAGACAAACTCACATATTTGCTGACGTAGCTGCCCTTTAAAGTCTCTCCAAGTCTGCCTGCCTGCCTTCCTGGAAAACTTCCTCACAGACTGTTCTTGTGCTTCTTCAGTCATCAATTCCTATTGCTACAGACACAGTGCCCTCTTATTCCTTGCAGTTTCCTGGAGTGTGTGCTGGCAGGCGGGAGGGATGCACATGCAGGGGAGTGTCACTTGATTCAAACAAGGTGAGGCTCATCCTGTAATCAAGGCTGGTTTAGCCCCAGGCTCACCAGCCCGTGGGCAAGCCACCCTGTTAAAAATCCTTCCATTTTGTATCTACCTCTTCTGCTATTTAAGATGGGATTACTTTGTTAAAGTTTTTCAATTCAAAACTATGAAACTTTCAATTAAGCAAGTGACTTTACATCCAATTGATAAGTTTATTCCAAAGACCATAGGAGGCAGCTGCCTCCTAAGAAACTCCTAAACCAAACATTTAAAAATGAAAATGGATATAAAACCACAGAAGTAGCCTTAGTGCTTCAACTAAAAGGACCAGGTGAGGAAAACTCACAGCTCTTTCAGCTATGTGAGTACCTACCTCAGACACCACTTGTCATATATGGGGAGGGGGGAGAGGGATTCTAACATGAAGGTATTCATGGAGGGTCACGTGAGTAACCAGCATAAAACCAAATGCATGGATTTGTCTCCTATAACTTTACTGTAAAGCAGGCAAAAAAATTGTACCTACTGAAGCTAGATTTCCAACTTTTACAGAAGTGTATTGTGTGACTCAGTAATTTTAAATTTCCTACATGGAATTTTTTAGCACACATTTCTCAAGAATCTGTGGGACTTTCCTCTAAAGAATTGAGTGGAAGATTTCCAGAATTCCACTTTCTAGCCTTTAAACAGACCTGTTTAAACAAACTTCATCTTAACCTTCATTCATTATATTAAAATATTTGCTGAATTGAGATCTGGATAAGACTTTTTTGCTCCCTTTATCCTTTGTTTAGAAATCATGGGTTTAAAAAGTTGCTTTTTTGTCTTAGTGGTAAGTCATAGACACATACCCTTCTCTCAGGGTTTTCTGACCACAGCTCTTCATCCACCTTTCAACAATTTAGTTTCTCTAAGCTATTTTTCTGGACTTTTATTCTTTAGTTTTTCTCTTTTAGCTGAGGCTGTCAAGTAGGGCAAGCATGTGTTTTTTTTTTTAAATGTATTTATTTTATTGGCAGGCTTGTATGTGCTTTAACCTTCACTCCTGTAACTATAACTTTTTTGTCCTAAGAAATGTGGGAACGGTCTTGCTTATTGTAGGTCTTTGCATTTATATGGGTCTATATGTATAAGGAACAGCATAAACATTGGGTTGTTGGCTTTAGTTTCAGGGTAATCTGAACACTGGCTCTATCAGTATGTAAAAAATTTTAGCTCCTATTTCTCGGAGTTATTTTAAAATGACGTCCTGCTCTTTCACATTAACAACTATGCATACGGTTGCCAGTATTTCTTGGCATCAGTTATGGTACTTTAAATAACTTTTCTGTGCAAAATATCATTTGATTATCTTGGACCCAATTAAGCCATGCTTTTTGTGAATGTGATTTTTAATATGACAATGTAGGGGTTCTAATCTCTTGATGGGGATCCCCCAGACCACATGAACTTCAGGCCCTGGTGTCTTTCAGGTTTTGACAATATATACTAGCCATCCTGGATATGGTCCCTGCCTACTTATTTTATACTAGGGTGACCAGATGTCCCAATTTTATAGGGACAGTCCTGATTTTCGGGGCATTTTCTTATATAAGTACCTATTACCTCCCACCCCCGTCCCGATTTTTTACATTTGCTATCTGGTCACCCTATTTTATACTGCTTTAATAGATCCAGCTTCTGGAAAAGAGAAGGTGACTTTGCCAGTCAACTGACAGCTCCCCAGCCATCAGCCTGACCCGAATCTCCCCAAGCATGAATTTCCACCTGCCCAAGAGACAGTACCAGCTTTGACCTGATGGAACAGTGCTACAATCACTTGACCACATCGACCATAACGGAGCATCTTTATTTAATCTTACCCTCATCCTGAGTTTTGTTGTGTCATTTGACTGAACCAAAAATCACAGATTTGTAAGTGAGATAAGAACATTGTGGTTGCATCCCTATTTAATAGGGTTCTAACCCTATTCCCAATGTCAAATTCATTATGACAATATTACCTTAATCATGCAAGAGAAATGTAAAAAACAAAGATGATTTTGTATTGTAGCACTTAACGTAAATACTTTATTAACTATGTGTGACTGATGAAAAGCTAGAGCTTGAGATAATTGAAAAGGAGCCTAAAATATAGCTCTAGTGATGGACTGCAAAGTAGCATCAAAAGAAGCTTATAACCACAACACAACAGCTACATTTTGGATTATTGCCCATGGCCTGTCCCTGACTGTTACCAAAAATATCCATGATAAAATCTTAGTCTTAGCCATAATAGAGGCATCCAATGACAAATGAGAGACCAAGGTATCGCTTTGACTAATGCAACTACTGGTCATATTGATATGGACTAATATTAACTAGAAGATTAGTATTTGTGATGGTGCAATCTTCAAAAACGGAGAGGAAAATAGGTGGTGATTTGTGGCTTTGTTTTGCAGTGACTGTGTATGAGTAATCTGTATAGTTTATATTTATTCCTGATTCACCGTACACAATGTAGGAAAGACCTGTGATGTCAGATATAAGTGTTTACATAAGTATTCACAAAACAAAGAGAAAGCAAGTTCAGGCCTAGTGACTAGAAAATAATTAATTTAGGGAGTAACCTTGAAGTCCTTATTCAATCCTTAATCAGGCAAAAGTCTTAGACCCCATTGAAGTCAAGTAGAATATTTATCACTGACTTCAAGGGGAACAGGATTTCGTTCTCAGACTTCAAGACTTGACCCTCACTGTAGGAAGGATGCAAGAAGGAGTTGCCATAAAAGATGCTCATGGGAGAGAATAGCGTTAGAAGGCGATATCTCAGGAAGTGTGTTAAGGTTGTCACGGAAGTCACAGATTCCATGACTTTGTGGGACCTCCGTGACTTCCGCAGCTGCGGTGACCGGTGTTGCTCACCCCAGAGCCGCCTGAGCAGCTAGATCAGGGCTGCCCCAGGGCCAGCCACACTGGCTGCTGCTCATGCAGCCCCAGGGCCTCCCGCCGCACCCCCAGGAGCATCTAAGATTTAGTCAGGGGTATTTATAATAAAAGTCATGGACAGGTCACAACCATGAATTTTTGTTAGTTGCCCGAGACCTGTTTATGACATTTACTAAAAATACCTATGACTAAAGCTCAGCCTTACTCACTGTATAGATCCTTGTTGAGATGTAAGCATCAATAAATTTGCTGACTAATAATAGCTAGATTCAGGGACAATTGAAGGTACTTTATTAAAGCTAATGTTAAAATTATCTAATACACAGGTTAAGAAAAGAGTGTCTATACATTTGGGTATAATGTTTACGTTATCCAAAAGTACAAAGTTTGTTTAAAAGTCATTAAATACATATAGTACATAATTTGCAATATCCCAATATAAGGTTAATACATTTAATTATACATGGGATGACTATATTTCCCTATGCTGAACATGGAACACCTGGTAAAATTACTAATATTCAAGTGAGTTCTTTGGCAATCAATCAGAACTATGCAGTACAAATATTCAAATTAACATCAAGTTGACTGAGCCCGTTAAAAAGAAATACTACATAGTAGGATTCTTTTTATTTACCTTCTTATCTTTAAAGCTTTAGGGCTCGCACAGGGAGAGGTGACATACACGAACTACTGTACACCTTTCTCACACATGGAGGGTGGCCAACCAACCCAACTCTCCCTGTCCAGCGCTCTCTGCCCTCCATACCTGGCTGGGCCCAGGATGGACCTGCCTCTCCTGGTACCTGATGCCACATCTTCCCAAGGCAAGACGTTGGAGGACACGTAGGGACAGATGCCTCCATCTCCAGATTTCTGCCAGGGTTCACACCAGAATGTGGCCAGCAGCCGTCGCCTTTCAGCATTGTGTGATTAAAAATGCAGTTAACCATGACTTTTTTTAAATCTTGCAATTAAATTGTGATTTTTTTGGTACACCTGTACCCTGATATAACGCTGTCCTCAGGAGCCAAAACATCTTACTACGTTATAGGTGAAACTGTGTTATACCAAACTTGCTTTGATCTGCCGGAGTGCGCAGCCCCGCCTCCCCAGAGTGCTGCTTTCTTGCATTATATCCAAATTCATGTTATATCAGGTCATGTTATATCAGGGTAGAGGTGTAATTGTTTGACAGTACTAGTATATAGATGTACACATAGATCTATTTAAAATCTATTGCCAATATATTGTATTATCAGACTGTGGCCAATGATCACCTTAGCCACTTTACTTGTATGTTGTACTGTTTTCCCTACTCTTTGTTTTTTTTGTCAAACTTTTTTAGACTGTAAGATCGTATGCTTATATATTTTCCTTTGTTTGTATAATGCATAGCAGATTATGATGCTACTGAAAATGAATAATGAACTGTGTTCAAATTCAATTCAATCATTTTAAAATTAAGAATATTTAAATTTGGCAAATGTCTTGCAGACTTGGACAACCTTAACAAAAGTACAGAAAAGGGGTAGAAAAATCATCTGGTGTTTGTATGACAAACTGGCTACTTCAAATGCTCATAACTTAAACTACTGAGCCAAATTTTCTTAAGACCTGTCTGAAATGTTATTCTCAGTGAGGCATGAAAAACAAATCAAGTCTGAAGTTTTTAGGTTCCATATTTTTAAAGTTATCCACACTGATTTTCCAATTAGAACTTATAAGGAACTGCAGATTCACCCAACTCACTATTAGCACTCTATCCCCTACACGAACAACTCAAAGACAAGTGAATTAATTTTATTAAAATTTTCCACAAACAAAATGATGTCATTTGACTTTTAGCCAACAAGATTTTGTTCCCCAGAAAGTTATAGAATCATAGAAATGTAGGGCTGGAAGGGACCTTGATAGGTCATCAAGTGTAGCCCCATGTGCTGAGGACCAAGTAAACCTAGACCATCCCTGACAGGTGTTTGTCCAACCTGTTCTTAAAATCCCCTGGTGATGGGAATTGCACAACCTACTTTGGAAGCCGATTTCAGAATTTAACAATCCTTATAATTAGGAAGTCTTTCCTAACTCTCCTTTGCTGCAGATTAAGCCCATTACTTCTTGTCCTGTCTTTCAGTGGACATAGAGAACAATTGGTCACTGTTCTTTTTATAACTGCCATTAATGTATTTGAAGACTGTTATCAGGCCCTTCAACAATCTTTTCTCAAGGCTAAACGTATCCAGTTTCTTTAATCTTTCTTCAGAAATCAGGTTTTCCAAACCTTTCATCATTTTTGTCACTCTCCTCTAGACTCTTTCCAATTTGTCCAGATCTTTCCTACATTGTGGCACCCAGAATTAGACACAGTATTCCAGCTGAGGCTTCACCAGTGCTGAGTAGAGCAGGACAATTACCTCCCATGTCTTACATGTTGCACTCCCATTAATACACCCCAGAATGATATTAGCCGTTTTTGCAACTGCATCATATGAGCAACTGAAAAATGGACATTAAAATTGAAGTTGGAATTCAGCCTTGACCATAGAGTACTCTCTGCCCCCACCAGGATACATTGGTTAGATTTATCATTTGAGACAAAGATCCACAGAAAGTCAATAGACAGACACTATTGTACATTCAAATAGCCTTCACCTTGAAAGATTAATACAAACTGCTTCTTTTCTTTAAGTTAAAAAATTCTCATTTGAACAATTTAAGAGCAAATAAATTCAGTAAAGTGGCACTGAGCTTAGTTGGATATCTTATAAAGTTAGAGCTGCTGAAAATGATTACAGAGAGCAAAACATGCTGATGTGATGGGGAAGAAATATTGCAAGTGAATAGGATAAATTTAAGTGAATAGGATAAAATACATTAATATTTACCATGTTAAGAATGATAACTGGGAAACAATGGCACATTTTAAAGACTGATTCTCTTTGAAATATAGTTTTATAAGTGATCACCCTAAACATATAGAAGGAAGAGATAAAAATTTAAGCCGACAGTTAGTGCATAGTCTTTTGAAGGAAGAATCTCCCTTAGGTGAAAGTAACTATCACTTCCTCTGATTCTTGGCCTTTATAATTGAGCTATGTTAGCACAACGTGCAATTTCTGTTGCTATTACATTAATTGTTCATTTGCAGGAACCATTTGAAGTTAGAGAGTTCATACATGCTAACGTGACTTTTGTAGTTTATATCTTAACGTTTGTTTTGTTTTAATTCCTATATTTTAGAAATAAAGAGAGCCCCTGAAAAGTTAGAGTAAGTGAACATTAAACAGCTAGTGAAAATGCAGTGTGATTTAACCAGTCTTCAGCTGTATTAAAGTGAAGCTAATCATGCCTCAGCAGCATCAGATTGATTGGTGTGAAAAGTCTTTAGAGAAAGTGATAGACCAATGATTATTACAGGAACCTCACTCTGAGAGTAATACAAAGAATCTAGCCCGGTTAGATTACAGTAGTCAGTGCTCTGTTCACTTCCTAAGTAAATAAGTTCCCCCAAAACGGGTGGGGAACCTATGGCCCATGGACCACATTTGGCCTGCTGCTTAATTTCATCCGGCCTGTGGCAAGTGTTTGTGCTGTGGGCTGAAAGCCCTGAGCCTTGACATCTCCCCGCAGGGCTGGAGCCATGAGCACCAGCTCACCCTGCTGCAGGGGGAAGCTAGGGTTGCCAGGCCATTAAAATCCGGTTGGCTCCACGCAGCACCTGGAAGTGACTGGCATATCCTTGCGGCCCCTAGGAGCAGGGGCAATCGGGGCCAGACATGCTGGCTGCTTCTGGAAGCAGTGCGGAGCCAGGGCAGGCAGGAAGCCTGCCTTAGCCCCTCTGCACTGCTGACCAGGAGCCGCTTGAGGTAAGCGCCGCCCGGCCAGAGCCCACACCCCAAGCCTCCTGTCCCAGGTTGGAAGCCCCTCCAACACCTTAACTCCCTTTGAGACCCCACACACCCACCCACACTCCAAACCCCTTGGCCCAGCCCAGAGCCCCCTCCTGCATGCCAAACCCTTCATCTCCAGCCCCACCCCAGAGCCTGCACCTTCAGTTGGAGCCCTCACCCCCTCCTTCACGCCAACCTCCTGCTGCAGCCTGTAGCCCCCTCCCGCACCCTGAACCCCCTCATTTCTGGCCTCACCCCAGAGCCTAGCAGAAGCCCCAAGCCTTCACACCCCTTCCCCCCCCCCCACATGGGGCTGGAGCCATGAGTCCGTCTTGCCCTGCTGCAGGATGGGACAGGGGGGAGGTAAAGCCCCGAGCCTCTGTCTCGCCCCTCCCCGCAGGGCTGTGTGTGGCCTGTGACTATTTTTAATGTGCGTCAGTGGCCTCTGACAGAAAAAAGGTTCCCCATCTCTTCCCTAAAACCTGCCTTAATCATCAGTAAAATGCAACACCTCCTGCCTTGATATCTCATGCTTGTTACAACACAATTCTTCCAAATTTTCCATATTGGTACAAAAGGGGCACTGCAAATGCAGTAGTATATCTAATGCCTGGTTTACGCTACAGAGTTTTACCTGTAAAACTTGCTTTATGTTGGCATATCCGTGCGTGCATCCACACTCAGATTTGAGTCCTGTAGATAAATCTTTGAGTTTATGCCATTCAGGTTAAACGACCTCCCCGAATGGCATAAGTTTTGTATCAGCCCTGTTCCATCAGATCAATGCCTATGCAGATGCTGCATTACCTGAATTGGTGCAAGCAGTCCTCCAGCACCAATCTCACAAAACCTCTGACCCTGCAACAGTGACTGGTCTGGTCACATTTTTCAACTCCGCTGCTCTTTAAGATCCCCAGAATGGTTTGGAAATGCCTCTCTTCCGACTAGTCCACCTTTGCGAGCACACTTTTGCCACCTTAGCATGCAGCTTTATCTGGTGTCATGCCTGTATCTCAGAAAAATTCAGGCAAGCCGCATGCTGCAACCTGGGTTAGGAAAGAAGTCCTGGATTTCCTCAGCCTGGGGGGATTGGCGGGGGAAGAGCAGTAATGCAAGCCCAGTTATGAAATTGCTGCATGAATAAATATGTTTATTCCATTGCAAAGCATGTGCAAAAATTGGGATATGACAAGGTAAAGAGAAAGGAACTGCAGCAGCCCTACTAAAAGGCAAACAAACAAACAGTTATCCTCTCACTCCTGACATGACTATGCAGAGGTGGATGCTATCCTTGGCAGGGGGGCCCCCCCTGCATCCACTCCCCTCACAACACTGAGTGAAAGGAACCCTGGAAGTGCATAGCAACAACAAGCTCCTTGAGGAGGGGGACTCGGAGGATGCAGAAAGCAAAGAGCTCTTTGAGATCCAGATGAACCCAGAAATGGAACTTACTGGGGAAAGGGATGTCAGGCCATGAAATTCCATCCACCCCTGACAAATAGCAGCCAAATGCACATAGGCAGAGAACAAAGGACTTGCCTTTTGAGGTAGCTGGTTTACTTCAATATCATGCACTGACAGACAAAAAATGAAAGAAAATTTTATTAAGATGATAAGAAAAAGTGAACGGTAGAGAGTTTAAGCATAGAAGTTTCCCGTTATCAGGGACTAACATACAGATTATCAAGGGTGCAAAGTTTGGTTTAAGATCGGATGCCATAAGGAATACATAATCTGCAATATCACCGATTGGAGGTAAAAGGTTGATGAGTCAAAGTACAGATATTGAGATATGATACTATACACCCCAACTCATTCCTAAATGCATACTTTTTCCAGAACAGGCACATAGAAAGTCTAGCAACGTAAATCAACACCTTGCAATAAAATGCATAGGATATTTAAAATAATCGTGCACGTAATCCAGTAATTGCTTAGTCAGCCCATCTGATTATTAGGAATGAAATTATAAAGTAAACAGAGAAACATAGTTTGGTTTTCCAGCGTGCGAGTTCAGGTTCAAAATAAGTTAGTATAATGCCATGCTCAGATTCAGAGCTAGAGAGAGGTAGAGATGGCAGTTTGATTTTTGATTGATTTGCAGAAATAGCTGTGACCACTCTCCTTTGAGGTTTATCTTGGCATGGACATTCCTTGTATTCTCTGGCACAATCTCAATGACAGTTTTCAAGCAGGTATTCTTTATGCTTTGATTGGAGATTTCCAGGAAGAGCTGCCTTTTTTCTCTCCTGCTATGGTGGGACACCTTCCAAAGCCACTCTGCAATGAGCTCTGGGAGTACCACTGCCTGTGAAAAGGCCAGCAGCATATGAGCCCAAGCAACCTCAAGCAGTCTTGAGTCATTGCTTTCTCTGCCACCCTCATGAGTGATAGATCAGCTAGAAACACCACTGCCTGTAATAAATTTAACAATATAAGTTGCACCATCCCTACCATTATTAATTGGTGAACCAGCCCCTCCTGCACAGGCTTGAAAAATAGCCCCCATATACTTACCTTGCTGGGAGCTGATGAATGGCCCTGAAGCAAGTCTGTCTTACTTCATATTTTTAACACAATCTTTATGGGAAAGTTTTAGTGAGTTCTCAATCTTTTGCTGTCTGCAAACCATTTATCTAACAATGTCTGTCTGTCTTGTTAATTATCATCAGGGATCTTGGAAGGGAAGTCCTTCAGAGGCTGTTAACAGACTGACCTGGATAAGGAAAAAGAAGACATGGACAACATATTCTCTGATCTTCTAAAGAGTTCTTAGTTCAGGGCCCAAGAAACAAGGAAGCAGAAGGTACACATACTGGAGGACCCAGGGAAAAAAATTAGTAGGTGCTCAGCACCCACCAGCCACCTGTCAATCAGTTGCTCGGCAGCGGGCAGTGCTTTGGGGATGGGTCAGAGTGGGGAGGGAAGAGGAGGAGCGAGGGTGAGGCCTTGGGGGAAGGGGTGGAGTGGGGACAGGGTCTTAGGGTGGAGTGGGGATCGAGCACTCACCGAGAAAAGGAGAAAGTCAGTGCCTGTGGGTCCCATGATAGATTTTTTGCAACACCAAAGTGATTGTTCACTGACTGATAGCAATTTGGGGTTGCAAGCTTTCAAAATGTTATCACTATCCATGTTTACACTGTCAGAGCAGCTCTCATTTTGGTGAGTGTGTGCTGGAGGGCTGGGAGATGCTCGGCACACAGCTCCAAGGGGATGTGGCCTTCTGCATCCAAAAGTTCTTCACTGCTAGTAATTCTGCATCAAAATTGCATCATGATCTGGTCCCACTAATTGGTGTTCTTTTCACAAGCCCATAAGCACTGCTCCATCATGTGTAGCTGGTCAGTGAATGTCTGAAGCACCCGGCAACTTCACTCACTGTCTGCATCATCCACCCCACCTCAGTTGTCTCATTTTCACTGCCACACATGCAGCTGCTGTGGTAGTTGAAGTTCTGCAAATACAGAAGACCCAGGCACACTGTCTCTAAAACAGAGATAAGAACTCCAGTAAGCTGTTCCAAATCCATGCTTCTGTCAGTGAGATGTCAGAGATACTGAGACCTGGCACTTCGAAGAGCAGATTATGGGATGTAACGGAGGAACTGTGGGAATTTTTAAAAATGACAGAAGACGAGGTAGTTATGAAGTGGAACACAGGAAATTGTGAGAGCTTGACCTCGAACTCCCACAGTTCCCTCAGAGAGGTTCTGGTATCCCACAATGCCCTACAAAAATATCCCACAAGGTGGCGTGCTGAATGGTGGCACAAAGGATGTTGCCCACAGTGCAGAGCATCTTTTGCAGATACAACTTCTCACTTTAATGACGTGCGGCACTGGCAAAGACAGCCAAGTGTGTATATGCTCTACTGAAATTGCGATGTTGGCCAGCACAAATCTTCCAGAAAAATGTCTGGTGTAAATGGGGCCTTAGTAGGACTCTTCAGACCAGGATATCAAAACCATGTGAAACGTCAAAGGATCTCTACTCAATGCGGAGGACAAACAATCCCAGCTATTTAGATTATTCTGATTAAGCCCAGCATAACAATAATTTGAGCGCATAAGATAATGCAACTTCAAATGGAAAAAAACCAAAACAATTGTTCTCTAGCTAATCACAACTCAGACCTCTAGATGAAACCCCTCAGTACACAGTGGGTCATTTTCCACACATAACCTCAACTCCACCCCCACAGATTTCTGATTTATGTGAAGATAGAAAGTTGCTGCTCTCTCTTTGTTCCCTGTGTCTGAGGACGAAGTGGTGAATCAGAGTTTACAAAAGGAAAGTATCAGAAATGATGGTTTTCAGGGAAGCCCTGACTGTCCGAAATGTCACTACCAGCCCAATATATAAAATAAACAACCCCAAAACACTTGAGAAGAAATCTTCACAACACAACACCACGTCTTCCAATAACCACCAACACACATAATCTTCAGGTTCACAGAGCATTAGGACTCTGACAGGTATGAGTTGGTCCAGTGCCTTTTAAGCCCACAGATGTGCAGAGACTTGGAGAAGAGAGAAAAATCACTTTTGGGAAAGGGAAGACAGACATGGAACCAAAACAGCATTCAGCTATTTCTGTGCCTATTTGACTCTTCTTGGTTTCACCACTGGCCCAGGGCTTTACAGTTGGGACTGCATTAAAAGGACATTAATACAAACATTTTAAGACCCATCTAAGCCCTTGGCTGCACTACAAAGTTTGGTTGGCAAAAGTTATGCTGCTTTAATTAAAACAGCTGTTGCAAGTCCACTGTAGCTCCTTGTGTGGGCAGAGTGCATCCACGCTAACAACTCTTGCATCAACAGAGAGCAGTGCACTGTCATATCTATCCTACTGTGCAACTGGTCACAGGGTGCTTTGGGAAGGATTTGCAAAGCCTCATGGGACAGGTACAGCATCACATGATGCAGGTTTTCAACCCCATTGTTCCAGGGACAACCTAGTAGATGGTCAGCCTTTTTTCCAACTGAAGTATTTGGGGAAGTGGTGGGCAACTTGGGGCCTACATGTGACCCGTCCGGGTAAGCCGCTGGAGGGCCACAAGAGTTTTTGCTGACATTGACTGTCCGCAGGCATGGCCCCCTGTGGCTTCCAGTGGCTACAGTTCACTGTTTCTAGTCACTAGGAGCTGCAGGAAGTGGCAGCCAGCACGTCCCTGTGACCCGCTACTTTCCACAGCTTCCATTGGCCAGGAACGTCAAACTGTGGCCTCTGGGGACTGTGGGGGGCCATGCCTGCAGACGGTCAATATCAGCAAAATGTTTCACAGCCTGCAATCAGATTACCCTGATGAGCTGCATGTGGCCCACGGGCTGCAGGTTTCCCACCACTGGTTTGGGGTGAGGGAGAGGAAAGTGGTGTGTCTGGGGCAGGGGAGACAGCAGGCTGACCGACCAATCCTGAGGCAGGGGGACACTCCCTCACGTCAGCCCCCAGCTCTGCTCGGCACAGCCCGCTCTGTCTGCCTATGGTTCTGTGATTCCCTCAGAGTTCTCCCACAGCCTCCTCAGTTGCTGGGAGTGGCATCCTGAGCAGCTCTGTGAGTGAACCATGCTGAGGAATGGGTCTGCCTGCAGCTGTGTTCCTAGTGCAGGGCAGAACAGGAACATCCAAGTTAATGATTTGCTCTCTGTTCTCTACAAGGAGCAGCAGCTCAGCTGTCAGATACTTCCAGGAGCCTTGAAAGGGGAGGGGCGAGTGCCTGCAGGGGCACAGAGATCATAACAGTGAGAAGAGCAGTCTGCAAGCATTGTGGGATACTGGTGAAAGCAAAGAGCAGTGTCTACATTGACACTTTGTTGCTTTAACTTTGCCTCAAAAAAACCTTAGGCCTCTCATTGAGGTGGTTTTATTTTGTCAGCAAAACAGCAGAGTTTTGTTGCCAAAAGTATCTTTGTAGTATGTACACCTCCCCTGTTTGTTGGCAAAAGGCGGCTTTTGCCAGCAGACTTTGTAGTGTACATGAGACCTTAGACAAACAGAAAATAAACACACTAAATAGAAAAAAAAATAGGAGTTTGCTTTTGGAAATGTATTGGAACTCCTGGCGTTCTGTCTTTGTAAACATCTGGTCTGTTCTGAAAATTATTTTCCGAGAAACCTCTAGTGGCTGGGCCTCACTTCTGAGCAAGTCGTTTCATCCTCTGCTGAATTTTGGCAGGGAAAGAGAGGGTTTTCTGGGGAAAAGGCAGTTAGCCATTGGTGAGACCTCTAACTTCTGGTGCTGCTGAGCAAGGACTCAAGGAACTATGGGAGTAGAAGTTGTTGGGGGAGAATGATACCACATCAACTACTGGTGGGGCCAATGGCTCTGAAAAACTTCTTTCCCTTGATGATCCACTGGTTACTGAGTCAATAAATAATTCTGCTTCTGTTGCTTGGGCCCCTCTGAAACTGAAAGGGACTCCTAATTCTGAAGCACTTTCTATCCTCTCTGAAAATGTCCATTCCAAGATTTCAACTTGAGAAAGTCATTTTTTAACCCTTTCCGCTTTAAAAAATGTTTTTGTTTTTAAGGTAATAAAAATTCCTATTTATCCACAGAAGAGATACATCTTAGGCTGTGGCAGGGCTAGCTTTCCCAAGCTGCCTCACCAATGAGGCTCAATCCTGATGAGAAGGATGTAAAGGTAGCTCTGTCTCCATTCCCGTTCAGTAAAGATAGCCAACCTGGCTACAATTAATGGTAAATATGGTGATTTTTTGTGACAATGGTAGTTTTGCTTGGTTAACTTAGTTTTACGGAAAGATTTTTTTTTCAGAAGTCAAAACTTTTTATTTTTAAAATTTTCCCTTTCTGAACTGACTCAATTGCAAAATCAAAATGTAAGATTTCATTAAAAAAAATTACCCATTTTGTAAACAAAAAAAATTCTATCTAAAAAATCCAAGAAAAACTTAGAAAGTGAAAATATGGTCTAACAGAATGCATTGGGAATTTGTAAAATTCCCAAGAATTTTTTAAGTGTTCAACCAATCCTCCTTCTGACATTGAACTAGAAGCTTTATTAAAATGAGGAAAACTGTACTTACCCTAAAGCTATTCTATCTGCTTCTCTGTCAAGCTTTTTCATATAACCTTCAGCTCACTCCTGCCTGGCTTTCTGCTACATAAGAAATAGTTCACATAGCCTCACACAACTTAGACTCATGTTGAACTGTAAATATGGGTCATAAAGTGGTTATATGGTCTGTGCTAGCCTTCTGCACTGGAGTGAATGTATTATCTGTTAACTATGGACATTTTGGAAATGAGTAAGCATTTCTGTTGAAATATATATGCAGTGTTTAAATGTTACTCAAGGTTAAAGGAGTAAGACATAACTCAAGTGAGGAGAGAGGACCTA
>NC_133774.1:71661320-71684343 GCF_003597395.2 Chelonoidis abingdonii | reverse complement strand
CACACACACACACACCACACACACCAAAGAAGAAAGCCTAATATCCAATATAAGTAAGCCAATGCAAAACAAGCATGTAAAGAAATTAGAAAAGAAAGTAGTTTCTATGTCGTGAAAAATTAACGTCTAAGAATCTAAACAACACATCGTGTAAAACTCCTGTGTTAACGGAGATAATGTTGGTTGTTTTAATGCCACTAAATTCATGACTTTTAATTCAAGGTCAAACGACAGACCTTGTGCAAGACCCAGGTAATTAGCTGCTTGGGATTACATTTACTTAAGGGTAACTTATTCTTACAAATCTAAAATGTTAATAAAGACCAAGTCAGGTTTGCAAAGGCATTCAAAATCTAGGCCAAGATAAATGGATCTTTGGTTGTTGTTGTTTTTTTTGTAAAATAGCAATAAAGCGTAAAAGAATATAGAAATTACCAGGACCCCGAAGCCCAGCAAGTGTGAGGCACAAAAAAAAAGCAATGTAAAAATCACGGACCTTAACCAGCCGGATCAGTACTGTCACTTTATAATGGGACAAAAACCGTAAACAAAACCACAGTTACGATGAAAAATCATAGCTAAGATTAAAAAAGTATAGTAAAGACAAATGCTTTTCCCAGACATGTGCATAATAGGTAAAAGGGAGAAAAATGCTATTTGTCTTCCAATAAGCCAAAGACATATAATAGGCTAGGTATGTGTAATTCTGGGAAAAGGTTAAAAAAAGTTTAGCAACCACCAAAAGACATGTAGAATGTAATGTAATACTGTTTTACAAACACATTTACATTTGCAACACAACACAAAACTCCACTTACTAAGCACTTGCTTTACTGATCTCTATCAACTGCAGGGGGGAATGCAACAGTACCAACAGCGTAAAAGAAAAAATAAAATATCCTAAAAAAAAAACACTGGGACCATCATATACACACAAATGGACAATAAGAATGCCATACAGAAAACCTAAACACTTACCATTGGTATACATATTCTGGATGTCTCCCAAACTAACTGGCATACTAAATGTAATTACCCAATTTTTTGTTGAAATGTATGTAAGTAAAATGTTAAAATTGGCTGGTGAAAAAACAAATGTGTCAACAGCTAAAGCCACAAGCCCAAACAACTCCCGATTTCCATTACGCCCAAATAAGATGACCGGCATTAATAACTAGTGTCAAAACGGGATATTATGCAGCAGGATTTTATAAATTCCCATAAGAATTAATGTTATTAATTCATCCGCGAACCCTTTTGCTAAAAAAAAAACCTCTGTATATAAATTCTGTCCCCATAGCAACAAAATTGGCCTCTCTAACCTTTAGATTTAGTAGAAAGACAGATCCATGTGTCATGTAAATTAAGAAACATAAAAGCCTGAGCCAAAAAATTTCCTTGTTTCAATGTAAAACTTTGCAAGTTATTTGCAAGCCGTTGTTCCTCATATAAAACTACTGTTGCATTCCATCCTATTGTGAATAAAATGTAGCCATTAACCAAATCACACCTCAGACCAACAAGACAATTGACCCAGAAAAAACGAGAGGAACACCTGCATACCGTACAATCTACACTCTCGTAGATTGCCAAAGCAACAACAAAAGCAAGGCCCAAGAAAAGCATAGTGACCACGCCTGCGCCTGGTGACATAACCTTGACTGCAGCCCTCAGTTAGTTGTCAGAACCAAAGCTCCCTGCCAACATCGAACCTTTGGCGTTCCCCTGCGTGTCTGGAGTTCGGGATCCACAATTGACAATCCTTTATCCAAGCACAAGTTGTGAAGCCAACCTTATATTCAATGCGGTCTGCAGCCACACATCCCAGCCCACTCTAAACTGTGTCCGTCCGCTTAGCCCACCCCATTCCCAGACCTCACTGGGAGGACCTTGTCGTAAATACCCCTGGGAAGCGGATGCAGTTCCTAGTATCCCACTTGGGGAGTAATACACCAGCAAAAAAAAAAAGCCCTAAGTTACAAGATAGTAAAAAAGCAAATAAAAACCCGAAAAAGTAAGAAGCCCTGGTCAAAGAAACAGGCCAATCCGACAGTACTTCCAGAACGCACATGGGGGACAAGTCTGGTAGCCAAAGGAGGACCGGTGCCCAAATTGGAAAGCAATATTCGTATACCTGACAATACAAATGAGGTAATAAATCGCGCTAGCCCACTAGAGCAAATCGCTCATATCTCCCAATAACCGATTCTTAGAAGTGCTAATAAACCGTTCAATTCTCTGGCCATAGACCAACTGTTGGTTTCAGGGACCTGAACTATCTGTTGAAATCCAAATTTTTGGACTATCTCCTATGCATCCAAAATCTGTAAACATGTCACACAGCATAGCGCCCCCAAACCAGAGGCTAAAGATAATTAAATATCACCATAAGAAATAAAGAAACAATATTGTGGAACCCCAGTAATTTGTCAGCGTGACTGACACAAAAGAGATTGTGAAGTATTTAAGAATTATATTGTAAAAAAATAAACGGATAAAAAAATTTAGTACCTAAGCAGAAAATAAGAATTGACATACCGGCGAAAAAAGAAACATTAGCATAAACAAGACTAAGCGAAAGTAAAAAATCGGCTAATAGTTAAGTAAGGAAAAAATAGCAGCACCAGGTAACTATCAATCGCTTCCACTGTATCTTGCTAATGCCCCCCCTTTTATCTGAACAATAAGATCATTGGCTGTAAGGTCTCAACAGTAATCTGGTTAGAGCAGATGCAACTGGCATAAAAACCAGAGTGCTACAACTTGATCTGACCTATAACTTGCACTAAGTAACTTAAAGACTCTGCTTGTAGTGTCCCTCGTGAGTGTGATTGGTTAATGCTACATTTTATTCACAATGATTGGATGAAAACAGTGGTTTTCTATCGAGGCATACAGCATTGAAATAACCTTGCAAGTTTTACATTGAACAAGAAATTTATTTGGACCAGGCCTTTTGTTTCTCTACTTTAACATTAGAACATAGAGAATCTGTCTTTTATACTAAATCTTTAAAGGTTAAGAGAGGGCCAATTTTGTATGCATATGGGAACAGAATTTTATAGCAGAGGGTTTTTTTTTTTTGCTAGTTCAAAAGGGTGGTTCGGGATGAATTCAATACTAATTAATCTTATGGAATTATAAATCCTGCTGCATATATCCCTTGCACTAAGTTATTAATCGCCGGTCCTTCTTATTTGGCGTAATGGAAATCTGGGAGTGTGTTTGGGCTTGTGGCTTTAGCTGTTGACACATTTGTTTTTTCACCAGCAATTTTTAAACATTTTTTACTTACATACAATTTTCACAAACATTGGGTATTACATAGATGCAGTAGTTATGGGAGACATCCAGAATATGTATTCCAATGGTAATGTTTAGTTGTTTTCTGTAGTGGCATTCTTAATTGTCCATTTGTGTGCTATATTAATGGTCCGTTGTTTTTTTTAGGATATTTATTTTTTTCCTTTTACGTGTTGGTATAGTTGCATTCCTGCCAGTATGATAGAGATCAGCTAAGCAAGTGCTTAGTAGTGGAGCTGTTTGTGTTGTGTTGTGCAGAAGTGTAAATGTGATTAGTTGTAAACGTATTACATTAATTTACATTGTCTTTTGGTGGATTGCTAACTTTTTTTAACCTTTTCCCAAGAATTAACATACCATAGCCTTTATATAAGTTTTGGATTAGTCTGGAAGACAAAGAATAACCTTTTTCTACCTGTTTTACAATTACATGCCTGTCCTAGGGAAACTGCCTTCTTTCTATCTATAAACTTGGGGTTTAAATATTAGCCATTTATTGTTTAATAAGGTAACGTTTGGTTGTCTTCCGAGTTTCTGTACCCTTATAAAAGTGACAACGTCTGATTCAGAGTGTTTAAGTCCGTGTTTTTAACTGCTTCTTTTTGTTCTGTGACCTCCTCTGCTGTTGCTTCAGGGGTCATGTAATTTCTTATTTTTTATTAAGCTTCTTATTGCTATATTTTTCTGTTCTTTTTGATGTATCTGTTTGTTACCTCAAAAAAAAAAAAAAAAAAAAGAAAAAACAAAAAAAAAAAAAAAAAAACACCAACACATAAAAGCTCCAGAATCTTTCTTGTTCCTGATTTTGATGCCTATTGCACCTGATCTGTCTTTTATTTACACATTTTATTTTTGTAGATCAGTTACCCCTAAGGGTATGCTTAATCCCCAGGCACGCACTAATTACTGGGTCTTGCAAAAGTCTGTCAGTTTTGCAACTTTGAATTAAAGTCATGAATGTTTTACAGTGCATTAAAACACAAACAAACATTTATCCTCGTTAACAAAGGAGTTTTACACCGATGTGTTGGTTTTGTGTCTTGACGTTACTTTTTCACAGAATAGATAGATACATTTTTCTTTTCTTACAGTTTCTTTAACTGCTTTGTTTTGCATTGCTGGCTTTTTTGGTTCTACGGCTTCTTTTGCAGAAGGGCTTTTCCTGCAAAGATGGCTGCAAGCAGAATTCTCTCTCTTAAAAATGGTCCTTTTTACTTTTCACAAAGTTTTAATGTTAATTTTCTTCAGCTTGTATAGTTAACTTTTTCACTCTCCTTTTTTTAAATCAATATGTTATATGTCACAAAATACCCTTATATCAGATTTCACCTTTAGTATTAGTCCAGGGGTTTATTTTCTGCGCTTCGGCATTTTTCTTAATCCTGGCATATTCCCTTAGGTTTACTGTTTTTCAGTTTCTTTATCTGTTGCTTGCTGCTATGTCTGGGCCTGATTGCTTTTTCCATGAACCGGTTTTGTGAGTGCTATTGTGGTCACTTCACAATTTGAAAGAATGTTCAGGAAGGGACAGAGGTGATATGTGAGAGCTCCCTTTGTGAATTGTTTAGTGGCAACTAAGATCAGTTTTTGGGCAGGACACAAGCGAGAACGACAATGGGGCTTTTTGTCCTTTCTTTCCCTGGTGGAGTTAGGATGTGGGATCGTCGGGGTTTGGAGGAATGGGGGTAAAGGGTGGCGCTCGGTTCTGGTGGTTGGGGGAGGCTTTTAAATAAGCTTTTAACTTTTATTGATATTGAGAGAGGCTGTTTTTATTTGTCCTTTGATTTGCTTTCACCACTGCTGAAGTTAACCTCTCCTTTAGCCAATTTGGTTTGGTTTGGCCAAAGTTGGTCCTTTGACTTCCTCAGCTTGTTCCAAGTTTTACAGTGGCACTGAGTTTTGAGATCCTGGTTAACTGACATTTTTCAGAATTTACAGGGTCAGACCTTTTACCAGGAGTGACATACTAACTATAAAGTAGCCGGCGTTCGTATTGGGAATTGCCGATCTAGAGTCTGGTTACTACAGGAGGCTTTCACCCCGTACACCAAAAGGGAATTGAATTCCGGTTCAGTCGGGATGCGCCAGTGCAACCAAAAGGAGCCAAGCTATGCCTCAATCCCTTGCTTGTCAACAGGGTTTTCCAAGTGTGCGTGCGCCTGCGATTGTGCGATATCCCTCCTTGGACGTGGGGACAGAACCCCTTGTCGGGCCTTATCAACGGACGAACGCACCCGACTCAAGATCCACAAGAGGGTTGAACGGACAGAACCCGTCTCGTCTGGACAACACGACTTTACCTGCCAGATTCTGTGTCGTCCCGGCTCCTACCGAACGAGTGGGACCAAAGGTTCGCTGCGCTAGATTCATGTGGTTTGGGCTTTTGTTCTTGGGACTCTGGCTGCAGGAGGGTGCGGCATGCGGTCCTACAAAATGGATCGGATCAATACAGCCCAGTGAGGGTTGTGTCGGTTGGACTCAATTGTTCCAAGTTAGCTCAGACTCACGTTTGTAGCTTCAGTGTTTTTTGAGCCGCTTGCTATCCCAGTATGTGGGCCTAGAACAACTTTTTTTACATACAGAGGAACTTGCAAGGTACAAGGCGCGAATCTGATAAGTTCTGGGTTAGCCTGCCTCTATTTCCTTACTAAAAACTCTTTATTTCACGATATTTGATTTGTTTCGCCATTGCCACCTTTTTATGCCTAATGTTTCTTTTTACTGGCTGTTATTTCACCTTCTTATTTCTGCTAAGGTCATATAAATTTTATCCTTTTTTTCATATAATTCACTTCTCTTATCAAACTCGAATGTCACAGGGCAGTCCCCTGGCAAATGTGCTAAAGCCTGGCCACTACCAATTTGCCCTCCGGTGTTGTGAGCTATGCTTCAGACCTCGGTAGCAAATATGACGTCATACGTACTGTTCTTGGGGTCTTTTTTGGAAGGACCCGATTTCGCTACTCTCTGAATGGAACTCAATTATGGGGCTGCTGGGGGCTTTGACTGGTCTGGGGCTTTCCCATCGTTTTGGCAACTCAGACGGAATAATTGCACTTCCTTGCCGATGTCCTGCGTGGAGATTCCAACGGGTCCCTTGGTTCTTTACCGGTGACCATTGGAATGTATGGGATAAGCTCAAGAGCTTACCAGCGGTACTTAAGTTGATACAACGTTTTGCAGATGCCAGTTACCTGGTCGATCACGAAGGTTCCTTGTATCAGTTCCTTGTTCTAACTACGGCGGTTAAGGCTAGGGCGTGGGGATCGCGTGCCCACCTAAGTTTCTGGGCTGTATTGCTTCCTTGCTCGCTGGCAACTGTTCTCTGGAGGCTGGCGTGTTCAGTTCTCCTCACAACATAGACTATGGGCCTGGCTTCACGTCTCTCTGGAGCAGATGTAACGTGATTGGGGGTTGTTATCGACTGAGTTGTGAAACTGCTCTCGCGCTTGCTATGGAATTATTAGGCTTCTGGTGAACTTCATTAGGCCGGTAAGCGTTGTTGCTAGTTCTGCCAGCTTCAGGACGCTGGTAGCCTTGGTGTTGGGTATTGTAGAGGAATTTGCAGCGACTAGGTCAGTGCTAAAACAACGCACGGTTCTAGAGATGGAGATGCTTCTGCGTTCCAGTTCTGGGCTGATTCACTTGGCTCTGTAGATTCATTCAGGTAGAAGATTTCGGATCTCCTACTTGTCTGGGTCTTGAGACATATAGGACCTGCGTGCAGGCTTAGACGTGATGGGTGGCAGTTGCTTGGCGTGGCTATTGTGTGACCATTCCCACCTCTTGCAGTTTACCATGGTTGCAGTTCTTCCCCCCCCGTAGCGGGATGGGTATTGTCATACTCAAAGTCCCTTCTGGACCGTCTTTGTTACTGGAGGAACTCAGCTTAGGCAAGTTTAAGTTCAACGAATGGGGATTGTGGACTTGCGGCTCTAGGTATGGACACTAGATGGTGGATAGCTCCTTGTGCGCCGTGTTCTCCCGTGATACATATCTTTCCGCCTTCAAGGTTTCTCCTTCGCTCTGCGGTTTGAGAGGCTCTGGGCTGGTCTTTGGTGTGATTGTGGTGTGTAGTGTCTGTAGTCGGTTTGGGTCTCTCTGGAGCAGTGGGCTTTTAGTGTCCAGTTCGTTCATTTAACATTGCCAGTGACCTCTTTGGGACGTGGGTTGCTGGACTGGAGGTGGACCAAGGTAAGGTGATTTACTTGGTTGTAGAACTTAGGGGATTGGGTTGCCCAGTGATAGGTTTAGTTTCGATTTGCACTTGATTTCGCCTCCAACTGCTAGTAGTTTTCTTTTTTGCACTTCACCCCATTTGGCTCCAGATCTCCCTCTTCGTCTACCGTTATTGGTTACATCGTTTACCTTTCTATTTCGCTCGGAACTCTAGGAACTGCTCATTTGCATTAGGAAGGACAGCTTTCAGGATTGCTTGGCCTGTATCAGGCATCCCATTCTTTCCAATTGGTAGGGTGTTGGGTTAAATGCACTTGGTTTCCCTTCGGGCTCTTGACTCGCCGATGGGCTGTCAGTGTTAGCCATTCTGATTCTGGTCTGTTTGAAAGTTTATATCATTCATGTTCTGTAGGCATTTCGCCAGCCACCTTCTGTAAGGGGTCGCTGAGACTGTCGGCCTCACCTCTATCATGTATTGGTGTGTGTAGGGATGCTGTACCCATGGCGGACCTTTTTGAAATTTTTAGAGCTCTATATCACCTGCGTGTTAGTATGCGGCAATTTCCTGTGGATGGGAACTACTGGGAGGCGTTGTTGAGCTTGGGCTGGTTAATCCTGCTTAGGCCTCTGCTATTCAGGGCATGTTGTGGCCTCCCTCTGGATTCTAGCCTTTGGTGGTCGTTTTGGCTTTCTTTCTTTCTCTGCTCCACTCTTTTTGTTTCTCTCCATAGCTCTTTGGTGGGCGGACTCATCTCTGGCATCTCGTCTGTGCTGTCTTTTGGGTTTCTTTCCTCGCTGGGTCTTGGCTGTTCGAACTCCTGCAGTATGGCTTTTTTCCCCTTGCTGACTGTTTCTCTGCTCTGCCTGAGCTTCTTGGTTCGTGACGTTAAAAAAACACACGCTTTTTTGGCTTCTCGATAAGAGGAACCCGAAAAACTGGTTGTACTTGTCTTTTGCAAATTGTTAATTGACCTACGCTAGCCACACTGGAAATCTTTCTACGAGCTTGTTAGAAAACCTTTATCTGTTTGCTTCGGGATCATCTCCTTCACTGCTTCCCAGCCTGCTCAAGGGAAAAGAACAAATCTGGGGTTTTGTCTAAAAGTCCTCCTCACTGCTCACATGTTCAAGTTCCTTCCCATTGACTTATAGCGTACGATGTGGGGCTGCCATAGGACACTTCTTAAGCGAATTCTAGTTAGATCTGGTATCGCTGCACCTCCAGATTTTTCAGTGTCTGATCACTCCTTCCCCCCCAACCTGCCTCCCTGTGTACTTGGTCATCCTTCCATTCTCTTGTGGTGAGTCGATCCAATTCCTTGCGATCTTAAACAAGTGGGATTTCCCTCCCCTCTTTCCCCCACCATCCCTGGTGGTCAGTCTATTCTTGGATCTGAAACATGGAAAATCGTAGTATGAAGGTTTTAATTAAAGAAAGAAGGTAAACAAGAAAACCTCTGGGGAGGCATTGCTACAGCTCTATCATAGAGCACAGTTCAAACAGGGATATTGTTCTGGGCACAAATCTGCTTACACAAAACATACCCAGATACCAATTGATTGTACTGTATTGCTAGAAGGTTCAAGAGTTACATAACTATTTTTCCTTCTAATTACTCTTCTGTAAGAGGCTGGTTCTTATCTTTTTCATCGCCTGAATGAAACTCTACAAGAAATTCCTCTTCCTTTTGAAACATTTTTTGTTTCCCCCATTGGTTCCTCTGGTCAGGTGTTAGCTAGGCTAGGTGAACTTTTTAACCCTTTACAGGTAAAAGAGGCATTAACCCTTAACCATCTGTTTATGACATACAGAAACTCCCCAACATAATGACCTCTCAAGATAGCAACAATGTGAGGTAACAACCTTGGCAAATAATGCATTTTAAAAATCTTGGCCTACTAGGAAACATATTTATATAAGTTTCCATTCCCAGTCACAAATCTAACATTCTGAAGCAAAGTCACTAAAATATAATCCAACAAACAAATGTTTATTTGCCCCTCACTTTTTCCTCCACCGCACTCCACTCACTGGTGTTGTCTTTGGTCAATGGAGACTCAGAGTTCAGAGATGCTTTCACATGAGTTCACCTCCCAGGCGGGAGACAAGAAGGCACCTTGCTCTTTCCTCCAGCTGCTCACTGTTCACTCTGGCCACTGTTGTTCTTTGTAGCACCGTTCACTCCATTGCTCCATTGCCAATGGCCCTGTGCCATCACCTTCTGCTGCCACCTCCCACTGTGACCTCTTCAAATTGGTCTCTTGACGTTCCATCCAGCTCTAGTGATTTCAGCTGAGCTCTCAATGGGGAAACCTCACTGTAGTGCAGGCGGGGCTGTCTTTTCCACAGAAACGCTGTCCCACTGCAGGTCTGAGCACTTAGACCTGATTATCAGTGATTTCAGCTGTAGAGGTCACTTAACAAAACAAAAGACTATTTCTGAAGCCTAATCAGCTCTGTCTTTAAACAGTGGAGAGGGGCAGGTTAAATAGTTCTTGTGATTCAGGCAGACCATCAAGAAAAACACCTGTCCCAACCCTCTCTCTTCATGCCCTCAATCAGCACAGGCTAAGTACAGTTCTACCCCCACAATAAGAACAACAACATTTCACTACCCCCTGCATTCAAGTGATTTGTAACCCAACCCCAACCAAAATCTTTCATTTGGGAACACAGCTCTGTTTCCTGGATATCTAGGTAGATTAGGTGTGAATGTAAATACAGTCTGGTCCTAAGCCTTTCCCCCCAGCTCATCACTAGCTGTCAGGGAGACCTCATTTAGAAGTTGCTTACAAATCATAATTTGAAATGATTAGGTTGGCCAACATCACCAAAATGAATGCACTTACATTGTCATAAAAAACAACAGCTGTATGAAGAATCTAGTCTATGTTCATACTTTTCAAATCTATTATACTTTTTCTAATACACGTATTTTATCATTCACTGTATATGCTTTTAAAGTGTGTATTAATGTTTCAATTTCAATTTCAATTTCCAAACAATCACTAAATTGGCAACACTGCATGTAACTAGTTCACAAAACTGGCGGGGAGGTGTGTTGGAGAAATTCGGGGTGGGGGAGTATAGGGAAATCCCTGGAGAAAGCCACTCCAGACAGCATGACTCCTATTATGCTCCAAAAAGTGTGTTGGGGATGCTGTATATTTTCATTGTCTGTTTTTGCTTCATGGCTTTCATTTCCCCACGTGTCACAACTGCTTACCAGGTGTCCAATATCCTGGGTTAGACTTGGCCAATACTTGATATCTCTGACTTTCCAGATACAGGTTTGTATTCCAGAATGGCTTTGATGTATTCTTGAAAGAATTTGTTGGTGTCAGTGATCTAGGTCCCATGATTCAATTGCCTTTATTTGTATGATGATTGAGTTAAGATGTGTTATAGATATCAAGTCTGGAGCCAGGCATCAATCTGAGCAGAACAAAGCACAGCTAAGATTAGAAAGAAAGGAAAAGAAAAATCATAGTACTGGCTTACACTACAAAGTTAAGTCAACATGAATCACCTTGTGTCAACTTATCTGTGCATATGTAGGTTGTTTGAAGGTCTTTCCCCCTTATGACTGGAGAGGTGTTAACAGGCCACTTCACCTTGAATGAAGTTAACTACTTATGGTAAACAACCTGTTTTACCTTGTATTTAGTTGTGATGCTCTGAGGCCAGGTCTACAAACTTACATCAGTGGGTTTGGCTACACTTGCAGGTGTGCAGCGGTGGGAGTTAAAGCTGTCTTCGTACAGCTGCGTAGGGAAAGCACTGCAGTGTGGCCACACTGACAGCTACCAGCCCTGCGGTGTGACCACATTTGCAGCATTTGCAGTGGTATTGGGAATGGTGCATTATGGGCAGTTATCCCACAGAGCACCTCTTCCCATTCTGGCGCCGTGGGTTGTGGGAAGGGGGCGGAGGGTGCGGATCATTCTGCTTCCTGACCCAATGCCCCGTGACGCATCGCTTCACATCCCAGCAATCCCTGTTTTTCCGTCCATGTTTGGCGCCATCTTGCCTCTTTCAACGGTTTCTGTGCAGTGTGATTTCTGTGGGAAATGGAGCCCAAACTGCTGAGGAGTATGCTGACAAGTCTCACCAGAACATCACGTTTGGCAGTTGAGCTATTCCTTAAGATCCAAAGTGAAGGTGAGGAGTCCGATGATGATAGCGAGTCCCGTAATGCGTATGACACAAAATTGCTTGTGGCATTCACAGACACACTCAGCACCGTGGAACGCTGCTTTTGGGCTTGGGAAACAAGCACTGAGTGGTGGGATCACATCATCATGTAAGTCTGGGATGACGAGCAGTGGTTGCAGAACTTTCGGATGAGAAAAGCCACTTTCATGGGACTGTGTGCTGAGCTCGCCATCACTCTGCAACATAAGGACACGAGATTGAGAGCTGCCCTGCTGGTGGAGAAGTGGGTGGCTATTGCAATCTGGAAGCTGGCAACTCCAGACAGCCACCGATCGGTCAGGAACCAGTTTGGAGTGGGAAAGTCAACCGTTGGAATCATGTTGATGCAAGTTTGCAGGGCCATTAATCGCATCTTGCTAAGAAGAACCGTGACTCTAGGGAACGTGCAGGACATTGTGGATGGCTTTGCACAAATGGGTTTCCCTAACTGTGGAGGGGCTATAGATGGGACGCATATTCCTATCTGGCACCACCCCACCTAGCATCCAAGTATGTTAATCGGAAGGGGTATTTCTCTACGGTTCTCCAGGTGCTTGTGGATCACCATGGGCGTTTCATTGACATTAACACAGGCTGGCCCGGAAAGGTGCATGATGCACGCATCTTTCGGAACACTGGCCTGTTCAGGAAGATGCAGGCAGGGACTTTTTTCCCAGACCGGAAGATCACAGTAGGGGACATCGAAATGGCCATTGTGATCCTTGGAGACCCCGCTTACCCGTTAATGCCGTGGCTCATGAAACCGTTCACAGGGAAGGTTGACAGGAGCAAGGACTGGTTCAACTACAGGCTGAGCCGGTGCTGAATGACTGTGGAGTGTGCTTTTGGCTGTTTAAAGGGACGCTGGAGATCTCTGTATGGGAAGCTGGACTTGAGGGAAAGCAGCATCCCCGTGGTTATATCCGCATGCTGTACCCTCCATAATAGTTGTGAACGGAAGGGTGAAAGATTCAGTCAGAAATGGACCTCCGAAGTTCAACGCTGTATGCTGAATTTGCACAGCCAGAGAGCAGGGCTACTAGAGAAGCACAGCACAGGGCTGCAAGGATTAGGGATGCCTTGAGGGAGGAATTTGAGGCTGAAAACCAACAGTTATGTTTGGTGCCTTGCATGGGAGTCAAGTGCAGTGGTTACAATGTTAGTAGGAATCTGTTTTTCCTAAGCTGATTTGCAGTGCCTGTTTCTTTCCTGGGCTAAGGTATCTTTGACTTCCTGCAATAATAAAGACTGTTTTCAAAGCCAAGAATTCATTTATTGAAAAGAAAATAACTTTATTGACAGACACACAAGTTTTTGGGAACCTAAAAGGGCAGGGGGGTGGGGTGGGGAACTGTACAGTCACAGGTTTGAATATGTCCTGTCTGGAGTGCTGTGCAATGACTGCTGCACTTCAGGATGGCTATACTGCATAGTGAGGGGGGTTGAGTGCAGAGGGTAAGGGTTGTAGTTCTCAGGGTTGCTTGGTGAATGTACAGGTGTTGGAGGCAGCTGGTGGTGGTGGTAAGAACTTGGATGCTGGGGAAGGGGGTTTTGAGCTGACATGGGGACACAAGGGAAAGAGCTTTGGGACAACGGCGGCGGGGGGGGGGGTGAGTGCGGTAGTGCTCCGCCTGCATGGCTTTGAGCCCCTGGACAGAGTCTGCTTGGTGCTCCAGGATGCTTATCAGCTGCTTTGTGCTTTTCTTCCTGTCTGCTGCATTTCTCTGGCAGATCTTGCTTTCCCTTTCCCTCCAGTCCTGCACTTTTTGATTCTCTGTGACAGAGTGTTGCATAATTTCATGCAGCATGTCTTTGCTTTTTCACGGCTTCTTCCGGAGGTTTTGTAGTATCTCAGCCATTGATAACACAGGCAGCTGAGATCTCAAGGTTGCATCTGTAAAGGCAAAAATACAACACCTAATAGAGGTAGCATTGTTTATACCAGACAGTTATTCCCCCGCAGTTAAGGAGGGTAACAGTTTTCACAATAGCATAATTTTCCCATCCCATAGAGAGCGCACGTAACCCACGGGAGCCCCAAAATGGTGAGTAAGGGGGACTGATTGTTTCAGTGCTGTACTGTCCTCGGAGTTTCTATGTGTTGGGGAAAGTAAACAGCTGCAGGGGGCACCTACACTGAACACTATCCCAACATTTTCCACAGGAGTTTATCCTGGAAGATATCTCGCTGCTGCGGGTCACCTGGAAAGCATGGGAGGGTCTTCTACTGCAATGCAGATTCCGCCCTGGCCCCTATGCAGCTTGCTTGTGTCTTGCAATGGTCCCCCAAGCTCTCGTGGCACAGTGGCGCGGATGCGTTAGCCTGACTGGAACAAGGACCACAGTAGGTCTCCCAGGAAACCTGCGCAAGCGCATTGCCCACGCTCTGGCTGAAACTTTTGAAGAGATTACCGAGGCCGATTACCGCAACGTGACAGACCACATCAATGCGCTGTTCTGCATCTAGGCATGCATGCATGCAGCCCTAACCCTCCCTCCTCTCCCAAAAAATTTCAATCCTGAAAATAAAAGCCGCTTACCGGGAACCCACCCTTCTGTTTGTCCTCCATCAAGTACCGGCTGCTGCGACTGGCTACCTTCCTCCTGGCTTGAGAATAGCTCCTGGCTGCATGCTTCCTGGGACTCTGGGGTGTCTCCCCCCACCCCAGTACCCTCACTCTCGCTTTCCTCCTCGTCCTCCTCCCCCAACTCTGAAGTGTCCATTGTGGTCCTCGGAGTGGAGGTTGGGTCACCCCCAAGTATCGTGTCTGGCGCTTTGTAAAAACGGCAGGTCGTGGGGGCAGCGCCGAAGCGGTGGTTTCCCTCATGGGTTTTGCAGTAGGCATTCCGCAGCTCCTTCATTTTAATCCTCCACTGCAGCGTGTCCCGGTCATGGCCCCTTTCCAGCATGGCCCTTGATATCTGCCCATAGGTATCGTAATTCCTATGGCTGGAGTGCAGCTGGGACTGCACAGCTTCCTCCCCACAAACACTGATGAGGTCCAGCAACTCGCCATTGCTCCATGCTGGGGCTCGTTTGCCATATGGAGCCATGATCACCTGGAAAGATTCACTGATTGCACTGCACACCTGACTGAGCAAACAGGAAGGGGATTTTTAAAATTCCAGGGGCATTTAAAGGGCAGGTCTGACACTTGGTCACCTGAGACGAGGGGAGTTGAGTTCGAACTGATGAGCAGAGTGGCTGAACAGGCATTCTGGGATACCTCCGAATACCTCTGGAGGCCAATAACAGCACTTTTGGTGGCCACACTGGCGGAGCAGCGCTGCATCAGCAGCACTATAGTCATTATTCCCCAGGTCAAGGTGGAGTACAACCAGCGCTGTAGCCAGGGAGTTACAGCGCTATATGTGCCTTGCAAGTGTGGACAGTGAGCGAGTTGCAGCGCTGTAAAGCCACCACCAGAGCTGCAACTCTCCAGTGTAGCCAAGCCCAATATAACTATGTTGCTCAGGGGGAGAGTAGGCATGAAAATCCACACCCCTGAGGTAGTTATATTGACCTAATCTCTCCCCCACTGACAGCATTAAATTGATAGGAGGGCTTCTCCCATTGGCACAGCTACTGCCTCTCATGGAGGTAGATTAAGTATGCTGATGGGAGAAGCTCTCCCATTGGCATAGTAGCATCTTCACTAAAGCACAACAGCAGCGCAACTACATCAGTGTGGTATGTGTAGATAAGCCCTGAGAACATTTCCCAGACCTGAAGAAGAGCTCTGCCTACACTCAAAAGCTCGTTTCACCAACAGAAGTTGTTCCAATAAAAGATACTACCTTGTCACAAGAACATAAGGACCGTCTGAGAAGGTACCAATGGGTCAGTATGTCAGCTTTGCTGTCCTCAGGAATTGAGAATGCAGCTGTCAAAGCTGAGGCTAGAAGAGTTGTGAATTCTCCATTAGAGCATGATGGGCAAAGTGTGTTCAAACTAGCAGACTCCATAGAAATAATGGACATACTTCAGGAACCCACTGAAAGTGGCCCCTCTCCCCAGCTAGATTAAAGGAAATCTAGCCGGGAGAAGAAAGCTCTAAGGATCTTTAAATGGATGTAAAATTGATTTGGGATAGTGATGTGAAATGTCCTGAAAGAAAAATACTTGTAAAGGTAAACTTGTATAACTTGCGTTTGTCTGGGACATAAATCTTCAGAATATGTCATATTAAACTTCAGGAAGGGCAATGGGCAGAACTAAAATAGGAGATGTTGTTTTGCTCCAAGGTTCTAATGGCTGCCATCAAGTGGGTCTTGGATCTAAAGATAAGCACAGACTTCAATAATGCAAATAGGTGTGCTAAGCACTCTTTTTCAGGCTCAATGCAGGAGCAATAAAGCCATTTGCTGTCATGAAAAAGCTGTAAATAGTGGAGGCTTCTGTCCAACAACCTAAATTGCTAGGCCAGACCTGGCACTGGTGCATCTTGGTCCCTCCTATTCTCTGCCTTTAATACATAATAGCCTAGTCAGCAGTGGGCTGTACTACTTTGATCTCATGTTGGTTGCTGGGTTTAGTGTGTGGATGCTGGGTGATGTTGGTGGTCTGTGAAATACAGGAGGTAAGACTAGATGATCTAGTGGTCCCTTCTGGCCCTAAACTCTGTGACTGTATGACTTGAGTAGAGCTACCCTGGATAATTAACACTGGTCTTCTTTGCTGCTAATTCAGGGGTTAGGACATTGTTTTGCATGCTGTGTCTGTTGGAGACAGAAAGCAAGAGGAAGTGTTGTGAGAGTGACTGTGACAGGAAGCAGAGATACAGAGATTCTTGGACACAGGGCTTACTAGAATGGCAGACTTGGGGATTTCTGAGCAAGGAATCTGCCTGCTGTTTGCTTCTACTATGTTCAGGGAAATAGGACTCCGTGATCATAATTTTTGTAAATAAACAAGATGACACTGAAAATATATCTGATTCATAAAATCGATTTTCATCCTAGCAGAAAAACCCCTAATATTGCCTAGCCACTCATGGGGGTAGAGGAGCATACAAACTTTCCATACACTGTTTCTCCCATAGTGTAGTATATGTTCATGTCACAGTATCCAGTATGGTTACAGTCTCACTGTGAAACACACACATTCTGCACCAAAGTAAACAATGCATGATCAGTAACATACACCTGAATAACCAGATGTTGGATCCAGTGGTGTAGAGGTAAGAAAAGAAGTGAATAAAAGTAATCTAAACAAACTCCATATCTCCCAAATGAAAAAAGTGAGTAAACTCTGTTTGCCTATGTTTATCCTCCACTGCTGACTACTGGATCCAACCAGTAGTGTAATTGACATAATTTTTTCTAAGCACAACCCCACCAGCCTCACCAGCTTTTTAAATGATTTTTTTAAAGATTTTTGAAAAATACACTATCAAAGTAGAACAAACAGACAGTGTTATTTCATTTTACATTAATGTGCTACTCACAGGGGCGGCTCTAGCTTTTTTGCCTCCCCAAGCACGGCAGGCAGGCTGCCTTCGGTGGCATGCCTGTGGGAGGTCGGCTGGTAATGCCGATTCGGTGTTCCCACCGCTGAATTGCTGCCGAATCCGCGGGGCTGGCGGACCTCCCACAGGTATGCCACTGAAGGCTGCCTGACTACCGCCCAGGGCGCCCCCTGCAGCTTGCCGCCCCAGGCACGCGCTTGCTACGCTGGTGCCTGGAGCCGCCACTGGCTACTCAGTCTTAAGCTGCACACTGTACAGTCCAACAAATTCTATGATTTGAACCAATGACATGGTAACAAACATGCATTTATTGTAAAAGATTCATATGCTTAATTTTGTACAATGCTATTTTGCATCAGTATTTGTATTTAATGAAGATTAAATTGGAAACATTTAACTTAATCCTTATGCCAGACTCCCTTACTTATCCACATATTTTTTTCCACTCCTAGTTTCCTTCAGAGTAAATAAACTCTGAATTGACAACTCTGTGATGGATTGGATCACAAACCTCCCCCGGAGCTGCCAACTCACGTGCCAAGACTACCTCTGCTTCTGTTTTCCCTGCCAGCTCAGGACTTCAGCACGCAGTCTTGCTGAGCCAGACACTCCTGTCTGCTACAACAAAGACCTAGGGTCTGAATTACTTGCCCCACAGCTGCGGGTTTACCTGAAAACAGCTCACAGAAGTGTGCTTGTCTTTAGCAATCAGTTGCCCAACTCCCAATGGGGTCTAAACCCAAATAAATCCGTTTTACCCTGTATAAAGCTTATGCAGGGTAAACTCATAAATTGTTTGCCCTCTATAACACTGATAGAGAGATATGCACAGTTGTTTGCTCCCCCAGCTATTAATACATACTCTGAGTTAATTAATAAGTAAAAGTGATTTTATTAATACAGAAAATAGAATTTAGTGGTTCCAAGTAGTAACAGACAGAACAAAGTAAGCCACAAGCAAAATAAAATAAATGCACAAATCTATGTCTAATCAAACTGAATACAGATATCTCACCCTCAGAGATGCTTCAGTAAGTTTTTTCCTGAGACTGGACACCTTCCAGGCCTGGGCACAATTCTTTCCCCTGGCACAGCTTTTGTTCCAGCTCCGGTGGTAGCTAGGGGATTCTTCATGATGGCTCCTCTCAAACTTTGTTCTGTTTCACCCCTTTATATGTCTTTTGCATATAGCGGGAATCCTTTGTCTCTCTCTGTGTTTCCACCCTCCTCACTGGAAAAGCACCAGGTTAAAGATGGATTCCAGTTCATGTGACATGATCACATGTCACTGTAAGACCCCAAGCCTTCATTCCTCCAGCCTGACTCACAGAAAGGCCTGCAAGCAAACAGAGCCCTAGTCAATTGTCCTGATTGATGGGAACCATTAAGATTCCAAACCACCATTAATTGCCCACACTTTGCATAATTACAATAGGCCCTCAGAGTTATATTTCATATTTCTAGTCCCAGATACAAGAGTGGTACATTTATACAAATAGGATGATCACACTCAGTAGATTATAAGCTTTGTAATGATACCTTACAAGAGACCTTTTGAATGAAGCATATTCCAGTTATATTATATCCACTCATTACCATATTTTTATAAAACCATGTAGACTGCACAACGTCACAACTCACTCAGCAAAATGGTAATTAGGTTTGACTCAGTACTAGTAGAAAAAGTGAATGGAATGTGAACACTAGCATGAGTCACTCTTCTTTGTGTAAATTCAGCATTTGGCTTAGTTTCATATCATCAACTGCATTATATCCCTGAGGCTACAGTTGGCTGAGTTTTCACATATTCAGTAACTTAAGTGTTGCTTAACAATTATAGCACTTATACTGTATAAAGTAATAACTACAAATTGTGCCTAATACTAAGCACAATGATGAGATTATAACTTGTAAATCCTATATTGCAAACTTTAATAAGGTTGTAATACATTACTGATGATAGCACTCATGGTAATAGAAACAGTTTGCAGGCTCAGAGTTCTCAGTGAGGTCATAAAGAACATAAGAACGGCCATACTGGGTCAGCCCAAAGGTCCGTATAGCCCAGTATGCTATCTTCTGACAGTGGCCAAGCCAGGTGCTTCAGAGGAAATGAACAGAACAGGAATTAATCATCAAGTGATCCATCCCCTGTCGCCCATTCCCAGCTTCTGGTAAACCTAGGCTAGGGACACCATCCCTGCCCATCCTGGCTAATAGCCATATCCTTCATGAACTTATCTAGTTTTCTTGAACTCTGTTATAGTCTTTGCCTTCACAACATCCTCTGGCAAGCAGTTCCACAGGTTGACTGTGCGTTGTGTGAAAAAATACTTCCTTTTGTTTGTTTTAAACCTGCTGCCTATTAATTTCATTTGGTGAGCCCTAGTTCTTGTGTTATGAGAAAGAGTAAATAACACTTCATTATTTACTTTCTCCATGCCAGTCATGATTTTATAGACCCCTTAGTCATCTCTTTTCCAAGCTGAAAAGTCTCAGTTTTATGAATTGCTCCCAATATGGAAGCCATTCCATACCCCTAATATTTTTTGTTGCCCTTTTCTGAACCTTTTCAGAGTCCAATATATCTTTTTTGAGATGGGGCAACCAATCTGCATTGTAACAGGGCTTCTTCTCCACGTCGGTGGGTCCCGCACTGCCTTCTAGTGGTGGGTCAGGATAGCATCTTGTCTCTCAGAATTTCCCCCTCTCTGTTTATAGTGGGCAGAGAAATTCTGTCTCCAAGTGGCCTTCCCATTTCTGGTCCTGCTAGGCCCTCACTGCTTCACTGGGGCTTCTGGCCTCCTTGGTGGACATTCAGTGAGAGGAAAAAGAGGTGCAAGGGGGCCAGTCCCACCCTCTACTCCAGGACCCAACATTTTGTTGCCCAGTCACCTAGTTTTGTATCATCTGCAAATTTTGCCACCTCACTGTTTACCCCTTTTTCCAGATCATTTATGATTACAGGCAGTCCTTGATTTTACGAGGTTCGACTTACGATGAACAGCACTTACGATGTTTCTGAATTGACCCTGATTCGACTTATGACAATTGATTTCCATTTTACGATGCTCAGTCCTGCAATGGAGTGTACTGTGGTTCCGAGTTACAATGTTTCAACTAATGACACAATTTTCAGGAACCAATTGTGTTGTAAGTCCAAGGACTGCTTGAATGTTGAATAAGACTGGTCCAAGTACAGACCCCTGGGGGACACCACTATTTACCTCTCTCCATTCTGAAAACTGACTATTTATTCCTACTCTTTGTTTCCTGTCTTTTAATCAATCCATGAGAGTACCTTCCCGCTTACCTCATGACAGCTTACTTTGCTTAAGAGCCTTTGGTGAGGGACCTTGTCAAAGGCTTTCTGAAGATCTAAGTACATTATATCCACTGGATCACCCTTGTCCACATGTCTGTTGTCCCCCTCAAATAATTCTAGTAGATTGGTGAGGCATGATTTCTCTTTACAAAAACCATGTTGACTCTTCCTCAACAAATTATGTTCATCTATGTGTCTGACAATTTTGTTCTTTACCATAGTTTCAACCAGCTTGTCTGGTACAGACCTGTAGTTTCTGGGATCACCCCTGTAGCCCTTTTTAAAAATTGGCATCATATTAAAGTTAGTGGGATCCCAGATAAATATGTACATTGAAGACAGTTAAAATATCATCATCTTAATTTTAAAACTGTAGTTCATGGTTACTCAATAAGTAGAGAAAAACATTAAAAGCATACCACAGTATAGTGTCTTATAGTTTCAATGCAGTTTACTGCTGCATATAAAGATATATGGTACTGATACCTGGCATTCATAACGTCACTGAATGTTTCCTCCCCCTTTTTTTTTATAGCTGTTACACAGAGTAATTGTGATAAATCAGACCAGGGCAGGAATTCTACAAGTACATTTGTGATTCATCCATATTATTATTAGATTACGGGTTTTCATGTTAACCCAGAATACTTGTTAATGTCCCTATCTTCAATATGTATACATTTGAATGGGTAGCCATTGGTTTGTAAGAAAATCACACAATGTACAAAGGTGTAATAAACAATCACTGTAATCAGACAGTCAAAAACCTTAACCTTCCTTGAGCAACATTTGCCGGGAGAACCAATATAAATAAATATTACTTGTCATATTACAATAACAATACTTTGCATTTGAGAAAAATCTTACATTTGCAGATTCAAGCACTTTGCACACAATGAAGTCACCAGAGCAGGGACTTGGACACGGATCTCTCACATCTAGGTGAGTGCCCTTATCACCAGGCTATTGATCTATGTCTGTTTCTCTGTAACACCTGACATTCCATCCTTGACCTGCAAAACTTCACTGAAAAAGATGCATTTTCACAAAACGTTTTGGGGTCAACAAATAGCCATTTGGTCAACAAAAACATATTTTGCCAAAAAAAATCCTGACCATTTCTATTCGTGGTTAGACAGAAGAAACATGTGACTGTAACAAGCTTTTATATGGTAATTATTTATTGTTTCTTTCATTAACAGTTGATAGAACTTGGAAACAGGAAGAACTTTGACAACAGAACTGTCCAAGAGAGTATATGTGCATTATACTTATCAATAGAGCAGATCTGAACATTCATTGAAGTTAATAGGGGTCTTGGGAGTTCCGTACCTCTGACGATCAAACTGTATTTGTGTGTCTAAGTATGGAGTTAGGTGCCTACCTTCAGGCTTTAAAAATTAGGCTGATGCACCTGCCTGTCTGCCAACGGAGAGGAATGGTGACAGCTTCCCCCTTCAAAAGTCAGCAAATGGCTCTTGTGTATATGGCACCTGTTACTGCCACTCCACTGGGAGACAGGGCCATAATGCAGAAGCTGGACAGTGTGGGTGGCCCATCTTATGGTATGCTTGGAGTCCTGATTGCTTTATTCCAGCGCTGTCTAGTCCATGTAGCAAATAACTAGCAGGTCATAATATATTTGGAGAGTGGATGGAAAAGAGAAGATTTAAAAAAAGACTAGATATTTTGCTTAGATCTTTCTCCCTTTTTGCTTGTAACAGCATACAAGCTCTCTGGGATGGAATATGGCAGCCACTCTGCACCAATTAATGCTGCACAACATTGTTATAGGAGGGGAAATGGAGAATAATTTCTCCAATTGAAATGGTAGGTGGAATTTAGGTATGAAGCATGTAATTGCCCATTTTAGAATTTACCATTCCTTTTGTAAAACATACCATGGCTCTTCAATGGCAACAAATTGCTGGGTACAGAATCTTACATCAGTTCCAGAAGATTCTTCTGAATACTTCCAATATTCTATCATCAAATATGGATTTCAAAACTATGTTCTGACACATTGTGGATGAAGACGAAGACAGGTCTCCTATAAACAAAATTAATATCACAGGTATGAAGACAATATTCTATTTGTGAAGATAAAAGTATTCATAGCATCTGGCCACTAGCCTTAATAAATGGCAGAATCTGCTATTAACAAATTCAGAAAACAATTATGTGGAATAAATTTTAAGTGATTAGAACTAGCAGCCACCCCTAAAAGAAACATTGGCACAGGAATGAACTAATACATTTGGAATCGAAATGTACTGATTTAGCTGATGATGAACAGAGGATGTATGCTATAAACTAATATGTAAATCTTGTGTATATCTTATGAAAAGGGTGATTAAACATGTTAAGTACTGCGAAGTACACTTTCAATTGGAATGAGAAAATCTTAGACTAATTTAGGATGACTCATTGTAGTACAGTAATTTATATCACTGTCAGTGTGTTTTGTTGTTATTCAAGAGAAAAAGAGTATTACAGTGTAAAAACAATGAGGAGTCTGTTATTAAGTGACCAGGGAGATTGAACTGTTCTCCT
>NC_133774.1:71640821-71651199 GCF_003597395.2 Chelonoidis abingdonii | reverse complement strand
GGCTTTATAAAGCCCTGGCCTGAGTGAATGCCCCGCCCACTGGTTAAGGCTCAGCCAATTACCAGAGGCTTCTAGCTTTCAAACCTTCCTCTGTAGCTCAGCCTCCAACTGCCAGCTACAGCACACGAACAGGGGCTTTGCGAACAGGGGCTGCTAACAGGGAGTTTTGCAAGGGAGTTCTCCAGGTGAAGGAGGAGCAAATACAGCATCTGTGGGGTAAGAGACTGTCTGCAGTGTGTGTGTTTGTTTGTGTTTGGGGGTTACTTGCTGTGTGCTGAGCTTGTGTTTGTCAGTCTGTTTGTTTGTTTTGGTTTGGTTGTTTGAAGGACTGTGGCTTCCATATCCATCGAATGGATATGGCTTCCATATCCATAGAATGGGAACCAATCTTCTCAGGGACAGACTGGCTCATAGCCAATCAGTAGTCTGGAAAGCATTAAACTAATAACAAATGGGGAGGCTACAAAGAGGGAAGATATGAGCACTCATTTAGCACAAAACTGAGGTTTTGAGAACAAAATCAAAGAACATGAAGACAAGAAATTCTTGAATTATCTGTACACCAATACTAGCAGCCTAGGTAACAAACAAGAAGAAATGGAATTGTTCAATTATTAGCATAAATTTGACCTAGTTAGTATTACTGAAACTCGATGGAATGATTTGCACTATTGGAATGTTAAAAATCAATACTTATAACCTACTTAGGAGGGATTGAGTGGGCAAAAAGGGATGGAGAGGAGCTCTCTCTGTCAAAAATGCCATTACCTGTTTCAGAGTCACTGATAACGTGGAAGAAAATGATCTTGAATGCTTGTGGTTCAGTGACCTAACAGATAAAGCACAAGATGGGATACTAGTTGGTGTCTTCTAAAGACCACCAGATCACATGAGGGAAGGGGATGATCACCTCTTTACACACCTTGCTTTAAAGTATAGGAAAAAAACCCAAACTATGAGCCAAATCAGCTGTGGTGAAGAATTTAATCAGACAAATGTGAATGATAACTGGGAATCATTTAAGAACACCATACTAGATGCTCCCAAAAGCCACAATCAAGGAAGAAGGCTGTGCTGGTTACAAAACCTGACCCAGTTTAGAGGGGAAGTGAAGGCAGATGTAAAAAATGTTTTAAAATGTATAACAAATGGAAGAGAGAAGAAGTTGATAGTTATAACTATACACTGAAGCACACTACAGAACTTTAAGTGTGCCTCAGCAGGATCTACATGGATCAATCAATGGGCAGCATGTTAGTGTGCTTTAGAAATCACACCCCCATAGAGCACATTACCCCACTGGGCAGATAAGCCTTTACTGTTACATTGTGCTATGACAAAGCAGAATATGCTATATATTTTTGTTGCATATGAAGAACTCCTGATTCCTTACCAGAAAGTTGTTCCGGTCATAGTGCTGGAACAATTCCAGTAGAAATACGGTGCACTCCACTTCCACTTCCCCTTAAGGCCTGGCTTGATTTAGTTGGGGATTGATCCTGCTTTGAGCAGAGGGTTGAACTAGATTACCTCCTGAGGTCTCTTCCAACTCTAATCTTCTCTGATTCTAACTCTTTTTCCTTTAAGGCTTTCTCCTGTGCACTATTTCTTGAATTTCTTGAATACTCTTTGTATTATTGTCAGCAGTTTTAGCGTAAATGACAAGCATACTCTTAACATATAATTAGGGCATTACAGTTTGAATTAATTTGTTTCAGAAGATGGGAACACATTTCTTATTCTTTAAGAATGTGCATATTATTAACAGCTGCTGACTTCAGAGAATGACATAATTAATCCTTGTGAAACTTTCTCCCAAACCACTAAAAACCATGTTATTGAGAAAGTTAGGAGTGGGGAAATAGGAGTGCTAAAAATGGCTTTTGTGACTCTGGCTCTGCCGTGATTTCATAATAAGAAAAATTTCCAGTGCTATCAAAACAGCTGTGTGAAGCCTGGAAAAAAGTGCTAAGTAAAACCCCAACTGGACAAGAACTATGCAGTTAGAAGTGGAAAACTTGTATGTGGTCACAATCAATCAGAACTGGGAAGAGACATACTATTATTAGTCAATGAACAAGAGCTAACGATTACAATTAAGCAGACACTAAGGATACCATCCAAAATAACTAAATTTTGAATTTGCTTTTCAAAGATTGGTACCAAATGTGTTGTAGAAGAGATCATTTGTTTGGTTCCATTGTCATTTTTATTTGATAACACTTGCAATGGGAAATTCTACACAGAATTGTTGTAACTTCTCGGGAACAGAATCTAGGAGTCCTCAATGAAGATGTCAGCTCAATGCTTAGCAATAATCCAAAAGGAGAATAAGGCCTGATCCTCTCATAGATTTTGTACCCAGTATAACTATGCATGTGTGATTTTGTTATCAATCTAATTGTACCGGTAGAACCCCCTAGTGTGTACACAGTTATATCAGTATAAATGTGAGTTACAGTAGAACCTCAGAGTTATGGACACCTCGGGAATGGAAGTTTGTCTGTAATTCTGAAATGGTCCGCAACACTGAAATGGTTTGTTACAGAGGAGTTGGAGCTGCAACCATGGGGGAGTGGGGGTGTCAGGGCTCTGAGCAGGGGTAGGACAGTTGGGACTTCTGACCCTAGGGGCTGCCAGAGCTCCTGGCAGGGGACTCAGGGCTTCTGCCCCCTAGGAGCACCAGGGTTCAGGGCTTTAGACCTAGGGGAGTGCTGGGGCTTGGGGCTTTAACCCTGTGGCTTCGCTTCTGATTTCAGCCCTGCAACTCCATTCCCAGCTTCAGCCCTGTGGTTCCACTCCAGGTTTCAGCCGGGGATGGCGCTGGGGCTTGGGGCATAGCTAAAGCCCCAAGCCCTGGCAACCCCCACAGGGCTCAAGCCATGAAGGGATCTGTGAAGCTGAAACCCCAAGCCCTGGAGCCCCCCACAGATTTGAAGCTGGGAACGGAGCCACAGGGCTGAAACCCTGGCACCCCCTGCAGGGCTGATGACTGGAATGGAGCCGAGTCTCAGCACTCACCCGCAGTCTAAAGCCCTGAACCCTGGTGCTCCCGAAGGTCAGAAGCCCCCAGACTCCTCCTCCTCAGCTGCAGCCTCGAATCATGCCCCACTTCCCTCCACCCAGTGGCTGAAGCCATGAGCTCTGAGGCAGTACAGTATTTACTGGGTGACTTGAGTTTTTTTGGTCTCTGCTGCTGCCTGATTGATGACTTATGGTTTCATAGGGTGTCCAGTTGATCAGTCAGTCCATAACTCTGGTGTTCGTATCTTCGAGGTTCTACTGTATATCAAGATAGCTTATTCTCCTTGTGATGCTGAATAGAAAGAATGATAACCAGTTGTACACTTGTTACAATCACTAATGTATCACCACTGTTGTACAGTTGCACTAAATCTGATACAAAGTATATCATGTAAGATATCAATGGAAAATTTAGTCTGCTAAATATGATAATCCTGTTTGTACATGTAAGGAGAGGCAGGATGAGCTCTACCCTGACATCTGGTGGTGAATTATGGGGAGTGTGGAAAGGAATTTTAGGTATTTGCATTGGCACACCCCCCCACCCCAGCCTGGGTAGAAAGGGGCACCTTATGTGATCCAGAGCCAATAGCCCTGCCTCTCCATGGGGTTCTGCTTCCGCCTTCTCCACGAACTGCTCCGCTCTACCAGCGACTCCACTCTGCTCCTCCACCCATCCTCACAAAGTGCTCCGCTCCGCTAGCTGCTCTGCTCCACCAGCCGTCCCGTGATCCAGTCCAGCTGTCTCCGCAAACTGCTCAGCTCCGCTTGCCCCGTGGGCCGCTCCACCTGTCCCACAGCTGCTCCGCTCTGCCAGCTGCTCTGCTCCACCAGCTGTCCTGTGATCCGCTCCAGCTATCCCCACAAGCTGCTCCACTCCGCCAGCTGCTCTGTTCTGCAGTATAGCTTCAGGCTCCCCCACTAGTTAGCAAGACTGCAGTGTTCTCAACTCAGTAATTTCATGCTCCTTTAGTGATCAACTCTTAAGTGATCTCCACTCTTAGTAGGGGAGCCCCAGTGCTAGTGCCCCATTAGCCCAAAAGTGAGTTCAGCTCAGTACTGTATCTAGACTTTTAAGGAAAAAAAAATCAACAACTCTGATTTCCACAGTGGAGCGAGGGTAGGGCGAATTGGTGGTCTGCTCCACAAGGAAGCAACACCACCAAGACAAACTGTCCCCAGCTCTCTCTCTTCACTCAATCACTGGGTTGGAACCCATGTCCCTTGTCCTAGCAAGTACTCACTTAATTTGAGGTTGAGTCATCTCTGTCACAAAGCGTCTCATAAGTCGCCTCATTGTCAATAATCAGGGTGACAATGACGTTTATGTCCTCCTGCCCTGATAACAAAGGAAATTGGCGGATCCCAGAGCTGTCAAATAACCATCCCAGGTGCCATGGGCTCTAGGTGGGGTGGGTGTGCCAATGTAAATACCTAAAATTCCTTTCCACATTCCCCATAATTCACCACCAGATGTCAGGGTAGAGCTTATCCTGACTCTGCTTACATCTGCATGTATCACCTTTGTGTATGAAGTTACGAATATTTGCTATGTACACCTCTACCCTGATATAATGCTGTCCTCGGGAGCCAACAAATCTTATCGCGTTATAGATGAAACCACATTATATCGAACTTTTTTTGATCTGCCGGAGTGTGCAGCCTCCCCCCTACCCTCGACCACTGCTTTATATCCAAATTTGTGTTATATTGGGTCGTGTTATATTGGAGTAGAGGTATATTTGTATCTCTAACATGTGTTGTGTTCTAGGGTGACAACCTGCCAGACAAATTTACATTCAGACTACCCATCACTGGTGGATGGGCCATCCATGTGATGATGGGCCATTGAAGGGAATCAGCTCTTCCCTGAGCTCTTCCTGAGGACACCTCAGACAGTGTGGAGCCAATGGTTACCTCCATGATTCAGCAAAACATGTAAAGACGTGTGATCTAAGGCACCATCTTTTACCAGTAACTTTCCACGCTCATGTGACCCTGGACTCCATTTTGGCCAGTAACTTTCCATGCACACAAGCTGAGTTGTGACATCACTGTTTTGTTTTCATTTCTGATTCTTATCACTGGATTGTGATTTTCTAAGGAAGCTTTAAACAAGGGACTGAATGACCGCCCACCTGCTTGGGTGAACCAGAGAGACTTTTTACAAACTAGCAGATTTAACATCACTGCTATTATCCTGACCTGCAGACTCTGAAAATCAATTATAATATATGTGATTCCTTAACCTTTTACTAACTCTTATTTCCTTTTTATATGCTCAAATCTTTAGTTTTTAGTTGCTAAAGGATTGGCTGTTAGATCTTACCCCAAAATCATGCTAAGTTCTATATTGACCTGGGGAAGTGGCTCATCCTTTGGGATTGGAAGAACTTTCTATATGATGATTTTGTTTTCTGTAACCTCTTGTCAGAAAAAGCAGATGTCTGGGTGATGATAAGGAGACAGTTGACAGAGAGGTATGAGTAACAGTAGGGAAAACTACTGTTACTCACAGGGGGTTCCCCATGCTAATTTCCCCCTACTGTTACTCACAACTTCTTGTCAGCTGTTTGAAATGGGCTATCCTGATTACCACTACAAAAGTGATTTTCCACTCCATGCATCTGATGAAGTGGGTTTTAGCCCACGAAAACTTATGCCCAAATAAATGTGTTAGTCTCTAAGTTGCCACTAGACTCCTCATTGTTTTTGCTGATACAGACTAACACGGCCACCACTCTGAACCCTGATTTCAAGTAGTGAATGGAGCATTAATATCATTTGAGCTCAGGGAAAAATGAAAAGGTGTCAGAATATGGCTTAAGATTTAATTATTTATCTGTATTATGGTAGTTTCTAAAAACCCCAGTCAAGCTTGCACTAAGCACTGTGCATGCACACATTCAGGATAGGGACTGTTTCTTAGGAGCTTATGTACTAAATAGCACAAGACAAACCGTGAAGAAAGGCACTCTTCTGATCTTCATTTTATCAAAGTACAGAGAGACTGTTTTACTCAATGTCAACGCAGAAAGTACATGGTGGAGTCGAGAATCAAACCCAGATCTCCTGAGTCCTAGTTCAGTGCCTTAACCACAAGACCTTCCTTTTCCTTAACATAATTATAACCAAATAATTACAAATAGTTCCTTATGCTAACTCAAATGTGTGAACAGACTAGATGGTAGAGACAAAACTGCTATAGGTTTATTAACACTAACCAAATTCAGCTATCAGTTTTGTACCATATAACTCTGTTATTTGTTCCAGCTTGCAAAACTGAGGTATTTAAATTGGCCAGCTCACTTATTTTCTGAGCTACACAAATCATCTCGTCTTCCAAAATGTGCATGTTTTTCAATCCTCTTATCTAGAATCCAGAAGGTGGGAATGGGTGACAGGGGATGGATCACTTGATGATTACCTGTTCTGTTCATTCCCTCTGGGGCACCTGGCACTGGCCACTGTTGGAAGACAGGAAATTAAGTTAGATGGACCTTTGGTCTGACCCAGTACAGCCGTTCTTATGTAATACATCTGGGCTAGTGATCTTTTCCTCTGGAAATTTCTACTACATGCATCCAACAAAGTGGGTATTCACCCACAAAAACTATGCTCCAATACATTTGTTAGTCTATAAGGTGCCACAGAACTCTTTGCTGCTTTTACAGATCCACACTAACACAGCCACCCCTCTGCTACTTTAAAGAGAGAGAAATTGAGAGAAAGTAGTGAACTGAGGAGCGATGGTGCTATGCTAGTTTATACCATCTAAGGACCTGGTTAAATGGAGGCTGCCAGTGTAGTGGTGATGAGCTGAGGTGCTGGAAGATAAGATCTTTGCCAGAAAAATTTTGTGGGTACCAGTGATAGAGTGGTTGGACTATTGCATGTTTGAAGAAAGAAGAGAGGAGAAGATTCTCTCTCTGAATAAGGTGTTGGCTATTTTGGTCAGGAGTGGCACTGGTTGTCATGGCTCTATTTCAAGTCTTGGGTCAGGACTCCTTCAGGGTGTCAAGTACTTCTTGATGAGTCAATGTATTGAATTGTGGGAATGAGACATGCTGCTCTTCCACTAGTTGACACCTCCCTGGCAATATGCTGCACAGGCTGTGCATTATATTCCTTTACCCTATGGAAGCATTCTGCTTGCCTGCTTCTGGGTGGCTACCTCTGCTGTACTCCATCTTTCCTGTGCTCATCTGCGGGTTCTCTAGGCTCCTAAGAAGCTTATCTCTTCTTTTCAAGGCTATTATATAAACTGCTTAATGATTTTACAGTAATTTTACATTTAGAGCAGATTACAGAGTAAGTTCCACTAACCATTGCAACCACAAAAAAAGATAAAACCAAAGAAATGTTACTCTCACCTTTGAAGGTTAAAGCATACATATTTAACAATATTGTGTTGAAAGAATAATGCTTTAAGTTATTAAAACAGAACTTCAAAAATTGAATTTACTTTCAATAATTTGTTTTACTCTTTTCATTTCACTCATCTTGGAGAGTGAACACAACCTAATCATTTTTGTGTTTGTTTATAATAGTTGGAGCTTGAAGAATACCTCCAAAAAATCATTCTGAGAGTATTCGCTTGAATTTAAAAATGAGTTTGCTTGGACCATGTATATTTGGGGCTTGATCCAAAATCTACTGAAATGAGTTATTCCACTGGGTTCTACTGTCTACTTCTTCAACCATTTCAGCTTTACCCACTAAGTGCTCACAGAAAAGGAATTTTAAAATCACATGGTTGAATATTTATCTATCATAATTAGTATGTTCGTTTTACATGGCATTGTTATTCTTAACACAAGAAGGCACAAAATGAGTTTACAAAACATCTCATCATAGCTCTAGAACAGAAGCAATTGAACCAGTCAGAAACCTAACCACATTTTTGGCATCTTAACAAACATCTTGAGAGAAAACTAAACTGCACCATCATTAATTCTGACTGTAGCCTAAGATCTCTAAGAATGAGCACTTGGGCAAAGCTTGCATAGGCTGGGGGGAAAGAGGTTTAACCATTTCTAAACTTTCCTAATCTTGATGATCTGCTACTGCTCCCTAAACCATTACTTCTCCTACAGCTTGATCCAAAGGCTGGTTAACATCACCGTAAAATCTAATGGATTTGAATGGTTTTGAATCAGGGCCTGCTAGAAGACAAGGTTGGGATTATTAAGAATAAAGGTGTGTCTGTGTTACAAACATAGCCTGTATATGAAGCTATTAGATTAACAGGTTTTAAGGCCATAGGGGCCCACTGTGACTGTCATACTGTCTGGAGTGGCTCACAACCATGAGTGCCTGTCTCAGGGTAGACTGCCAAAAGCAGGACAGATACCCCAGCTGACAGTATGTTCTATAATTAGATTTCACCAACCCAGTACCAAATGTGAACTCCCAAAGTACAACAATATAATGGAGTCACAGACAGTTCCCTTAGACACTCCAGTCTGTCTTGCCACTCAGGCAAGCTGGACTCCATGATAAATGGTCACTTACACCAAATATCACAAAATATTCAGATTGCACCCAGTCCCAAGAGACCAATTACTCACGCAGATTGATTTGCAACCTAGATCTCACACTGAAGACAATGCTGGCAGCCAATCCTACAGTAAACTAAGTAAAGGTTTATTAGCTTTAAAAAAAAAGTGAAAGCAGGTAAAATATATGTACAGGTGAGTCAGTCTATAATTTCAAAGCATAACAGAGATGAAATAATCCTTCCGTTTCCCAAAAGTCTTTTAGGGCTACCCAGAGTAACACTAGGAATCTTTGTCTACTCATTCAGTTATTTGGTCCTGTTAGAATCCAAATAGTCCAGAGATGAAGATTTTTTTCTTGTGTCCATACTTATAGCTTCTTGTCATGGAAAATAAGCTGACAGGATGACTACCTGTGTAGGTTCTTTGAGGGCGGAGAGAAATGCATTTAGTCTTTGATTTCTGATCAGCCCATACAATGACCACTTGCCTTCAAATATGCAAGAATTAGCAGCTTCCTGTTAAAGTTCTTCATTTACAGTATACATGGCTTCTTTCTCATTTGCTAGGTTATTTAGTTAAAGGGGTATATACAATATAAACGTGTGCTGTTATATTCTAACAGGATACATATCCGTGAAAACAATACATGCAGCATCCCAGTAGTTTTCATGAAGTTTGAACATCAAATATATTCTTATACATTTAACTATCGCTTTGATCTACACTAATATACAGTGAATTGGTCTGGCATCCAGCTGTGAGTTTGTCAGTTCTCAGCTGATGCCTGGGCCTTGCCCATAGCTGGCACCTGGTTTACTAGTGTCTCAATGATCTTCTAATCTGACCTCCTACTTAACAAAGGCCTCGGAATCTCACATGGTAATTTCTTCATCAAGCCCATAATTTCTGGTTCAGTATAGCAAATCTTGTAGAAAGACACCCAGTCTTAATTTAAAGACTTCAAGTGATGGAGAATCCATCACATCCCTAGGTAAGTTGATCCAGTGGTTAATTACCCTAACTGGTAAAAATTTACACAAAAAAGAAATCAATTTGTCTAGCTTCAGCATTCAATCACTGGATCTTGTTAAGGTGCCTTTCTGCTAGATTAAGGAGCAGTCTACTATCAGAATTCTCTTCCTCATCTTGGTATTTCTCTTGCATAAACTAAACATGTTGACTGGTATTAATTATGCTACCCTCCTTTAAGTCTTTTCTGATTATGTTGCATATACGCTGGTACTTAGTTTGACATTGACCTCAGGCAAAATTATCTGGCCTATAGTTTCCTGGGTCATCCCATTTACCCTTCTAAAATGTTAGCACAATAATAACTGTTTCCAGGAAAAATTGGATTGTATGTGTGTTTAGAGCTTTGAATAGAATCATTTTGGCAAACGGGAAAGAATTAAAATATATATATCTATCATAGAATCAAAAGGTTGAAAGGGACCTCATGAGGTCATCTAGTCCAACCCCCTGCTAAAGGCAGGACCATTTTCCCTAAATAATCCCAGCCAGGGTGCGGTCTAGCCGAAACAGAGAGAGATAGCAGCCGCAAGTCACACCAGGATCGTGGTAGAAGACAAATCATGGACGAATGTCTGCTGGATACAGGTGCTGGTGGGGAGACAGAAGGTCTAGCACAAGCGCGCGCTCTCTTCACCATAAAGCGGCTTCCCCAACCCTTCCCAAACTCCCCACAACCCCCTGTTGGCGTCCTGTCGGCTTGGCCTCTGGCTTTTAATAGCCTTCTTTAGCCTAGGTCAGCTCTTGCCCCTCAGCACCGAGGGCTGATCAAGAGGCGGTGAGGCTGATCAAGGTCAGCAGGGAAAAGTGGTGCAAAGGCAACA
>NC_133774.1:71544622-71631175 GCF_003597395.2 Chelonoidis abingdonii | reverse complement strand
GAACTTTAAATAGCTCTAAAGAATGGAGATTTACCACTCCACTAGGTAACCCATTCCAATCTTACACCTCTTAGTTCAGAAAGTTTGTTTTTAATATCCAGCCTTCTACTTCCGCGAACTGCAACTTCAAACATTGCTCCTTGTTCTGTCCTCCGTCACCCTGAGATACAGCCTAGCTCCTCCTCCTTGGAGCACCTTCAAGTAGTTGAAGGTGCTCATCAAATCCTCCTTACACAAGCAATCAGGCAATCACAGTCCCAAACCCCACAGTAACACAGTAACTAACTCTCCTCTAGGAAAGACACAAACACACAGTTAGTAATTCCCTTACCACAAGCTTCGCTCTGTCTCTGGCTTCTTCAGCTAGGGTCCTTCACAGGGCTGCACCAACTCCTTCCCTCACAAACTCCCCTGTTGGCTGTCCCCTGTTTATTATATATATATATATATATAATAAAATGTTAAAAAAGATATTGTACAGCAAATGAAGCTCTACAGGAGCTTCAGAAATTGCAGGGGGATCATTTTCTTTGAAATAGTTCCCCAGATATGAATTTTCTGTAAGTGTTTAGGCTAAGTCCCTGGTGGAAAAAAAGCATGTTACCATGCTGTTACATTTAAACAGAGGTCTCCTACATAAATATCCCATCTTGCTGGTATCAGACTATGCTTTACTCTATTATTGCCTATTCTGCAATTCATTCCTTTATACTGTTTATTTTAGTGCATTATTTAATTTTGTTCTACCTGGCACCTTGATATTTCTAGAGAGTCTTTCACAGATTTTCAGTGCATTGAGATCATCCTCCTCATCTGTAACTTCACTAATTGCCACTCAGCTATACGGAAGACAAAGAGGTTATCGAAAATGAAATATTTAAGCATTGTAGACACATACAGCTGGGCATAGAAAGTACAGCTCATATACAGAATACGCACATTATAGTAAGCACTACTATGTAGCACTGTATTGTAGAAAGAGATTGAAGATCTCTGGCTCCTCTACATTGTTTGTTTTACCTGGTTCATCTCTCCAGCACTTGTTGGTCTTTTCTAAAATAGAAAGGAGCAGTATCTCCAAAACACGGAATGGGATACTCTGATGCTTGTCCCAGCAACCACTAGAGTCATCTCTATGAACTTTTTATGCTCTCGATTCAACTTATTTAGGGGTCAGTCCTCAATTTATATGGGGCATGTTTCCATTATCACACAATTCCTTGAATTTCTACGTCTAGAACTTTACTGGCCATCACTGTTTTTTGAATAGATTCACAGGGTTGTAGAGTGCAGGAGGGAAAGAAGAAGATCAAGTGCAGGGGTGGGCAAACTTTTTAGCCCGAGGGCCACATTTGGGAATAGAAATTGTATGGTGAGCCATGAATGCTCGCAAAATTGGGGTTGGGTGCGGGCTCTGGGGTGGGGTTGGGGATGAAGGATTTGGGGTGTAGGAGGTCTGAGATTGAGGGGTTTGGAGGGCAGGATGGGAATCAGGGTGGGGCATGGGGTTGGAGAGTGGCTCAGGGGTGCAGGTTTTGAGCAGTGCTTACCTCAAGCGGCTCCCAAAAGCAGCGGCATGTCCCTTCTCCAGTTCCTACATGGAGGCACAGCCAGGTAGCTCTGCTACATGCTGTCCTATCTTCAGGCACCACCCTTGCAGCTCCCATTGGAGTTCCGGAGGGGGCCATTGGAGTGGGGCCACTGGAGCACGTTGGAGCTGGAGGGGCCCATGCTGAGGCTTCCAGGAGCCGCATGGAACAGTCCCCGACCCTGCTCCCTGACTGGAGTACCGGAACGAGGCAAGCCTCAGAGCCCGCTCCCCAGTTGTTATACCAATAAAAACTAGCAGGATTTTAAAGGGGACAAGACATTTGTCACATTTATTGTAAATACCATAATAAAATAAAAGATAACAGCAAACAATGTTGTTTGGTTACTTATTCCTATGATTATATATATATATCTATCTCCATTCACACAATCATTCATACAAGTTCTGTGTAGATATTATAGTTACCAGCCTAAAGTTGCTTGTGACAGAATACTGGCCAGGTACCCTGTACACAAGAGTGGAGCCGAGTCCGGGTCAGGTGCACCTGATGCTCCTGGAGGCTGGCAGCAGAACCATAGACTCAAAGTCCTCAGTCTTCAGAGTCCAGCTTTACAGGGATTTTCCGTAATGTTAGTTCATGGAGTTGCTTCATCTTGGCTGTTGTTAAATTAATCACAGGTCTGGCTCCATGTTGGCTCAGAATTACTCAAAGGTCTCTATCCCCCTTCTGTTTTTTTTTTTTTTTTACAGGCTTTTTAGTTTTGATTCAAATGCTATAGGTCTTGCTGTGGTCACGCTGCTTTGGGTTTGGATTGATCACCCGTCGATTGCGGTAGGTGACTTTTACTTGAACCTGCTTTGGATCTTCCTTCTGTTTGTTCTTTCTGTCCTTGTCGTTAGGGTGATGGTTTTTCCTTGGTTCAATGTTGCTAGGTTTTCAGTCCGTTGGTAGTTGAACTTCACCTATAGGAACGATCTGGGGCTGGGTGATTTATCATTCATGAATGCTCATTCCACACATCTAAACTTAACTAATAAGATTATCAGCAGGGTGTGCAAAATGAAGGTTGGCGGAGCTTTAAAAAATTGGATGTGAGCGTTTTTAAAAATGGTGGTTGAATTAACATACGTGGAAACAGTGAACAGAAGTTACATGCAGGGCAGTGTAAGTGCGATAGTGATAGAAGTTATCGATTAATAAAGCTGAATTAAAAACAGATTTTATGTATAATCAGTTCTAACATTGTCCCCTTTTGACCTTCAATCCAGGGTAATGAGATGGGTCAACTGTTAGGTAATTGTGTTGCAGGCAGGAACCAACATTACAGTTATGGATACTAATAGACAATGAGGGATGAAAATTAGTGTTTTAGACTGCTGACCCGTGGGCTGTCTTTTACACGACTTTGCCCTGATTTGATGACTATTACAGTAAGTGTGTTTGTCCCTGGCTAGTGCGTGCACAGGTACTTTATCCTGTTGCAAACAATCAAACAATCACTAGAACTCAGATAACTATAACTAAACAACCAGTACAATGGACAACATGCAGATATACCTATAACACATATCCATACAATATATACCGTTATCAAGAACTGGGATACATAGAAATCACCATACATAAATACTGAGGTACATTGAACAAAGTAAGATGAGGTCCAAGTGTGGTGATAGCTGCAATAGCAAAACAAATAAAGAGTTTCTGAGGTCAGGACCTTTAGCCAACAACAACAAATGAGACTTTGTAATGAGTACACAGGTTGTATTAGCAAGCTTACTAGTCTGATTCTGGACTTAAACTAACATTTAGTTGCTAAAATGTTGACAGAATCCCATATCCTTTTAACAGGTGTTTCCAGAGGTTTCTACGGTTCCTGGAAAGATCGTGGGCCTAAAATTATGGGCCAAGGTTTTAACAGGTTATAGGGCCGGAACTCCCTTTAGCTTGGGGATAGAGAACCAGAGTGCATAGAGACGCCGAGTGTGAATTACATACAAGCTAAATTAACTAACCAATAGAATATATTATAAAAACGCTAATGCAAAAAATAAACTCGATGCACTGGGGATGCAATAGTCTGTTGTGAACAAGTGGTGAGAATTGGGATGAGACCTATGGGGGAAAGTAAGCAGAGACAGAAGACACTTTGCCTCTGGTCTAGTGTAGTTTCCTCTTTCTGGATCCAATGCTAAGCACAGGACCACCACTAGAGACAGACACAGACCAATGTACACCAGAAACATGCAACACAGACTTTGTTCCGCAACCACTATAAACCATGGTATTATATACTTTTCAGCTGGTACCAGGCTCTTCCGCTGACTAGGTTCTGGTCAGAGGCTAAGAAGAAGAAGCTTTAGAAACAATTAGAGCAGTGGCTCTCCCACATGGCGACCTGCTCAGGTCCGTGCCACAGTGTGTTCGGTACTTGGGAATCTGCACAAATGCTAATGAAGATGTGCATGTTGCTTTAGGTTATTTTTATATTAAAAAAAAATCATCCAGCCACTTTGCGAGGCCTGGAGGCTCGATGCAGGAAGCAAGGACTGTCGTGGTACTGTTGCAGTGGCATTCGACCTGGGCAGCAAGGGGGGCGGGGAATCTACCCAAGATACCCCGTCCCACTCTCCGAGGGGTCTCCAAAAGTCTGCGACCCTTCCTGGGGGTCTCAACATGTTCTCTTTTTGATATGCGCGCTGTAAGGATGTGAGAGGCCGCGTTTAATGTCCTTCGTATCCAGCGCTTAAGGGCACTAAACTAGGTTTGTGGTACATACATAATTTTATTTCTCTGCTTGCAGCAGAGGGTTTGTAAGATACTGGGTGCAGTTTCTATCTTTAATGTTGAGCACAATTGGACGGAATACCTCATGACAGTTTGCCACAGAAAGCGCAAACTGCGAGCTGCGCTTGTCTTTCTGAGTTAGAGTTGAGGCGTTTATTATTTAATAAGAATAGCCTAGAATTGTTTGTCTATGTTTAAGGATCTCTTTAGTATAGTGTTTCGTAAACAGTTTCCCAAGCAGTTGTGAACGAACCAAAACCAAATTGATAATATTACCTCATATTAAGACATTATAACCCTAATTTTAAAAGAGCAGCTTACAACGTTTGTTACATATTTTTCCCACGTTTCCTGGGGCTCCAAGCCTCTTTGTCCCAACTGTGCCATCACTTTCCAATTTTCTAGCCTTGTCAATTGGATAGTTTTCTCTTAGAGATTTTTTTTTCTTTTACAGGCTGTTAGGTACTGGCATTACAAGCCTCCCCAGCACCAGTATCCCTGCAGCGTCTCTTTTTGTTGCATTTGGGGGTTTACATATGAGGATTATTTTGGGCCAATCTATCCTTAGGTCCGAATGGTGCGGATACTGCAAGGGTTTGTTCAGTCCAAGCAACTGTGCCCATATTCTGAAGGATGTTAAGGCATTATCTCTTATAAAAGGTGAGGTAGAAGCTACTTTTGACTTATTTCTCCTCTGGGACTGTTTTCCTACCTTTTCTTAAACATTTAATTATTGTTGCAGCGAGCAGCACTGTCTGGTCCCTGGGACCCTCTTGTTGCCCGATTTGATTTTTTTTTCTTTTTCGCTACCGCTTCGGAGGCCAGCAGGTTTTGTTAAAATTTTCTGAGCTCTTTATTTTCCTGCTACCCACACGGGGGCCCAGCAGGTTTTAGTTAACCAAGAATGAACGTGCTCTGTAGAGCCGGTTGTGTGCACACAGATTGGTTTCACAATAGTGAGGCATAAATACCAATAACCCTGTTCGCTATTCCCCCACCAAAGTGTTGATACCAATAAAACTAGCAGGATTTTAAGGGACCAAGACATTTGTCAATTATTGTAAATACCATAATAAATAAAAGATAACAGCAAACAATGTTGTTTGGTTACTTATTCCTAATGATTATATATAATATCTATCTCCATACACAACAATCATTCATACAAGTTCTGTGTAGATATTATAGTTACAGGCTAAGTTGCTGTGACCAGAATACCGCCAGGTACCCTGTCACAGAGTGGAGCCGAGTCGGTCAGGTGCACCTGATGCTCTGGAGGCTGGAGCAGGAACATAGACTCCAAAGCCTCAGTCTTCAGAGCCAGCTTATAAGGGATTTTCCCTATGTTAGTTCATGGAGTTGCTCTTCTGTTGTTGTAAATGAATCAGCAGGTGGCTGGCTCATGTTGGCAGCAGAATTTACCCAAAGTTCTTATTCACCCTTCTTTTTTTTTTTTTTTTTAATAGCTTTATTTGGATTCAAAGTCTATAGTCTTGCTGTGTCAGCTGCCTTTGGGTTTGGATTGAGCACCCGTCAATTGCAGGCGTGACTTTCAGCCTTGAACCTGCTTTGATCTTCCTTCTGTTGTTCTTTTGTCCTTTTCTTTTTAGGGTGGATGCTTTTTTACTTGTTCACTGTTGTCTAGGTTTTCAGCCGTTGTAGTAACTTCCACCTCACAGGACAGGCTGGGGCTGGAGGTTGATTTTTCATTCATACATGTCTCATTCACACATCTAAAACTAACTAATAAATTACAGCAGGTTGCAAAATGAAGGTTGGAGGAAGCTTTCTACAGAAATGGAGTGAGCGTTTTAAAATGGGGTTTGAATTACAATATGGCAAACAGTGAACAGAAGTTACAATGCAGGCAAGTGTAGTGAATGGTGAACAGAAGTTACATTAATAAAGTGAATAATTAAAAACAATTTTATTTATCAGTTCTACACAGTGAGAGCTCAAGGGCCAGCTTAAAATGGCTCAGCCCACGGACTATAGTTTGCCCATCCCTGATCTAGTGAGTGGAGATTCCCATGCACATGCATTCCAGTAGAATTAAAAAAGTATGTCAGGTCACAGACTGCATCAAAGTGTTTCAACAATAAGTTGCAGCATTGCTTCATGTATTATTGAACCTGACGCAGGCTATTGCTGAGATGGAGATGCGCCAGGATGTGCAATGGGACTTGAGAAAGTTCTTGTTTACTTCATAAGAGATGGTCACATGATCATGGATATGATCAAAGATCTGGATAATGAATTTGAAGAGGTGTCTAGAATGATATTGCCCAAGAAAATATCTGCAAAATGAAAGGGAAGGTTGTGCATGTTATTTGTGCATGGAGATACATTCAAAGCTAGTTAGCATGTTTCTGGCCACTTGCTTCTGTAATTTCTGAATTTGCACATGCAACTAGGTCAACTGCAGGAATAATTTAAGCCCACAGTTTGGCATGTGCATATATATAATTGAATGTGCAGTTTTAAATATCAGTCTTTCTTCCAGCTTTCATGTAGGAAAGATGGGTCTGACTAGTTTCAAAAAAAGTCACTGTACCTAATAAAGAATGCAGTTTTGGATCTTAGCAACAGCACTGGTAACTTCAAAAATTTGCTCAAATTTAGATCTTTTAATTTGCAAATAAAGTCTTTTTGGGTGTTGACTGCAGCCACGTTGATCAATGATTTTTTTTTTTAAACTGTGCACTGAAGTTTTAGCAAAATGCACATTAAGAGTATGACTTTCAGAAGGGACCTCTCCCTGGCCTCCTTCTGTGCACATTTTTGAAGCACTAACACATGAATAGGTAGGCCATAAGATACATATGCACAAAAAAGCCTCAGGTGGGATTCACAGAAGTGTTTTGACTTTGGGTGTAGAGGTGACACTACCCTTTCAGTGGATAACCACCCAATGAGAGCTATGGGCACTACTAGAAAGAAAGTTGCCTTAGCATTATGAAAACTGAGCATAAACACTGACTATTGGTTCCTGGCAGGGCATTTTAGCATGAAACCACAACAGTGGGAGGCATTGTATTTTTATGAGCTGGATGAGACCTTGTTGTGGGAGTGAGGTTGATAGGTATGCACTATTCCATCAATTATCATAACAATAGACATTTATTGAGATGGATGTAACTGGGAACAAAAGTTTGGTTAATATTTACAGTTTACATGAGCTATACACAGACCTGGGCACCGCATGCCCACACAGGTAGTAAGACTACTAGCTCCCTTATGAGGCATATAAGATCTGTTACAAGAATTCATACAGGACAAGAAGTTTAGGTTGGGATAGCATAGCCATATAGTTCTTAATGGCTTTTCTGTCATGACCTATGGGTCTTGAACCCATGTCTGCAGGGTTCAGGGGAGTGGCTGTTTTCCAACCCCTCAGCTAGTAGGCTGTTGACCATTGCTTACCTGGGATCCAGGAAGACCAGCCCCAGTTTGAGGCTCCACCCCTGACGTCCTATTGGCAGAGTCTGGGAGAAGTTGATTAGCCTGCTGGCCCTACTTAAGCCAGCAGCAGGAACAGGAAGCTGTCTGAACAACTGGGTTTCACCCATTTCTGTACTCTGTGTGTCTCCATATCCTGGCATCCTGACCTGACTCACCAGTTTGTCTCATCAGTTTGTCTCCTGCTTCTGACCTTCCAGTCTTCTGACTGGACTCCTGTCTCAGGACTGCAGTTTCTGATTACTAGAATTGGCTGCCCATGACCCAGCTGTGAAATTTTTCACAGGGTTACAAATTTCATAGAAAAATGCTAGGAATTGCTAAGGTTTCGAACAATCAATGTGGGATGAGAGCAATTTTTGTCCGCTCTTTCATGTGGGCTTTGCTGAGGCCCAGAGTTGAGCAACTCCCATGGTGTGGTCTTGTGCAACTCTTTTACAGAAATGTATACCCCTTGTTTAGATCTCCCCTGCTGATTAATGGCATTTAACACCTGCCCAGGTGTTGGTCCCCTTCTTTGTTGTAGTCACTGGAGAACTAGCAGAGGGCCACTCCCAAACTTACAACATATTTCAATAACAACAATACAGGAAAATCTCATAACTTCATACGCACTAGTGATATACATATTTTGACAGAACAATGGGTTTCAGAAGATCATGACCTTTCCTGTGATAGCTCACATGGTGCTTTGTACGAAATATCACAATCATATATGAATGATGAATAGTGGGTTTACAGGGCGCTACTTTTAGGTATAGTCAGTCACACAGCTTCAAGGGGATGTAGAGGGGATTGCTATCTTGTCCCCCAACTCTCCCACTAACCTCTCTGACACCATATAAATCTCTTCAAAGCACAGCATAAACCTAAAAGTCCCACATCCTCCAAGGTACGGCACAAACCTCAGACCCAAACCTGTAGCATAGCCCCCATGTACACACCACTGACACCTCTGAGGTCTCCCCAAGACTGGGATGAATCTCAGGGATGGAATCCAGAAGTAGAGGATAACAAAAAGAATTCTATCATTACTTCTGTCGAAACAGTTGTATTATTAACAATAACGGCTGGTTTTTAACTCTACACCCCCAGTCACAACATGTGCAGTACTGAGCCCCTTAAGGACAGGCCTTCTATCAGCAACTGAACAGCTTTCTAACCTGACAGGGGAAAAGGAGGTCTCAAGCGAAGTTTGAAGCCCCACTTCCATCTTGGAAAAAAAGAAAAGAAAAACCACAGAGACCTGGAAAGCATTGTTGTGTTAAGAGAGAGAGAAAGAAAAGCAAGTATCTAGAGCTAGCATTGAAGTGGACCAGGGCAGTGTTGCCGTTACCTGAGATATTGTAAAGAAAGACAGGGATACACAGAAGCAATTCCTGGATGAAATGCAGAGTCATAACGCTCTGCTGAAGCCCACGCAGTTATTAGGCCTTCAGAAAATGCAGTGCTCCCAAAGCAGGACCCAGCCATGTTCTGCAGCCTTGGATAATACAGGATACTAGGAACACCAGCAGATGTTCCCCACTGTAGCTCTGCAGCTGTGTTCCCAGAGCCCAACACATGCCCTAGCAGCAGCCCCAGCACAGGGCAGCAAGTCCACCACCACTTTGAAGCCCAATATATTCAAACCATCCAGTGCACTTGGCAACTTTGAATCCCAACACTCAAACCCTGAAGGACTAGAAATAAAAAACATATTCGTGACAGTGAAAGTATTTCTCAGCAGCTAAGACTAAATTGTGTGGGAGAGCAGTCTAGTGGAAGACTTCAGAGCAAAAGCGTATATGTCTTTTGATTGTGAAAGCTAGTTGTGAGTAATGCTTAAGATTGCTTTACTCATTTACAGTCATGACAATCTTTTTTCACTTATAGAAATGGCAATCCTTATCTATTAGTCTGGCAATCTAGATATGCTATTTTCAGTTTCCAGAAGCTGAACAAGAGTGAAATTTGTTTAATTTCTGAGTGAGAGAGATATTATAGTAGCTGCACTAATAACAAAGTAGATGACAATACTATTACACCTTCTCAAGAAGAAATGATGAATTACTATTTGTCTTACCTATACAGCTCTGTTTTTTTGCTGGAGTGCCACCGCTGAAGCAAAATAAAATAAAATAAAAGGGCTGGAATGCCGTCACTTGAAAAGTGCCACCCCAAACACATGCCTTGGAAGCTGGTGCCTAGAGCTGGCCCCGTATACAGCTATGCAGAGAGCAGGTAATTCTCATACCAACCAAAGAAAACACCTGGTAAGATTGATTCAAGGCAATTAATGCATACAACTTTTCACTTTGACTTATGTAGTTTCAAATGACTCAGTGATTTTGAACTCAGGTACCACAAGCAGGGATATTAAATATAGAAAAATGTACTTAGACTTTAGCTTATTTCCAATAACTATTTGTTCTGAACACAAGTAACTAGGGGATTTTAGACTTGATTCTGACTAAAAGTGAGAAGGTTAGACTTGATTCTGAATAATGGATGAATTGACTGTGAATCTGAAGGTTGAAAGCAATTTGGGTGAAATTGACTATGAAATGATAGACTGCATCACTCTAAGGAAAGGAAGGTGTGAGACCAGCAGAACCAGGAGAATGGACTTCAAAAAAACAGAGACTTTAACAAACTCAAAGAGCTGGTATGTAAGGTCCCATGGGAAGACAATCTAAGGGGAAAAGGAGTTTAGGAGAGCTGGCAGTTTCTCAAAGAGACTGTTGAAGACACAACAGCAAACTATCCTGATGCAAAGGAAAATAGAAAATAGTAAGAAGCCAATATGGCTCCATCAGGAACTCTTTAGTGACCGGAAGATCAGAAAGGAAACCTACAAAAAGTGGAAACATGGACAAATTGGTCAGGATGAATACAAAATAATAATACAAGCATGTACAAGCACAATCAGAACAGCTAAGACACAAAATGAGTTACACCGAGCAAGGGACATACCCAGCAACAAGAAGAGGTTCTTTAAATACATGAAGGTGAGAGAAAGACGAAGGAAAGAGTAGGTCCACTACTTAGTGGGAAAGGAAAGCTGATAACAGATGGCAGCAAGAAGATTAATGCCTGTTTTGCTTAACATGTTTAATGCCTGTTTTGCTTTAGTCTTCACTAATGGGGTAATTGTGATGAGATACTTAATACAATTAACATTAACAACAAAGAGGAAGGAACAGAACACAAAACAGGGAACAAGCTAAAGAATATATAAATAAGACTGTATTCAAGTCTGCAGGCTTGGATGACATTCATCCTAGGATTCTTAAGGAACTAGCTGAAGGACTCTAAGAACTGTTAGCCATTATCTTCAAGAACTCATGGAGGGCTGCTGAGGTCCCGGAGGACTGGAGAAGGGCAAATCTAGTACCTATGTTTAAAAAGGGGACAAAGAGGACCGTGGCTTTATAGACCACTCAGCCTAACTTCAAAACCAGGGAAGATACTGGAACAAATTATTAAATAATCAAATTTGTAATCCCAAGAGGATAATAGGGTGATAAGTAATAGCCAACACGGATTTGTCAAGAACTAACCTAATTTCCTTCTTTGACAGGGTCACTTGTTTCTCCACTGTCAATGCAGCTCTCATTCTGGTGCCTCTGGAAGGCGGTGGCAAACTTGGCACAAATGTAAGCAGAGTCTGAAGGAGCTCTCCCCTGACATCTAGTGGTGAGCTGTGGAAAAGGACTTCAGTAGCTGATTGTGTTTGCCTAGGTGCTCAGCATGATGGGACTGCTTGCCCAAATGATCACTTGTGGCTCGTGTTGGATCTCTAGTCTCCTTGTTATTGCGGCAGGAGTAATAAAGGTTGTTATACTTGTTGTGTGAACTGAGGGCAGCAGAACTGTACCTGGCATACCCTGATGGAGGGACTCACCCTCAACTGAAGGGCACTCGGTAGGCAGGCGTCATGGGTTCCAAAACCCAATGAGTTGAGAGAGGGTGGGTTCTGCTTAATAGTTCTAGATGCTAGTTGACCATTCTGCTCTCTGTGGTACAATAAAAAAGCTAATTTAGACTCTTGAGAGTCTTGTTACAAGCTGCAGAGCTGAAAGCGCTGATACCTAGGTCAAAGTATTAGACCTACTTTGGGACTGTGTCTGTATTGCAAGAGACTGTCCAGTGTACACCAGCAGTGAGGCTTCCCCCCAGCTGAAATCAGAAAGCTTTGTTAAGTGGGGGGCCCTGAAGACATCTTGGTGAGCGAGAGTGAGAGGTGCAACTAGCCAGGTGCCTTGTGGAGAAGCATGGCAGCTAGGTAATAATAGGAGATATACCAATCTCCTAGAACTGGAAGGGACCTTAGAAGGCCATTGAGTCCAGCCCTCTGCCTTCACTAGCAGGACCAATTTTTGCCCCAGATCCCTAAGTGGCTCCCTCAAGGATTGAGCTCACAACCCTGGGTTTAGCAAGCCAATGCTCAAACCACTGAGCTATCCCCCGCCCTGGCAGAGAGCACCAGAGCAGAGCCCCACAGAGAGGTGTGGAAATTGGCCATTGGGGTGACAAGCAAGTGCCCGAGCAGCAGAGCGTGTAAGGTGCCTCCTTATCCCCCTTCCACCCAGGGTGGGAGGTAAACTCTGTGGATGAACCTCTGAACTCTGGGGCAGCACTGGCCAACGACAGCTACTAAGAGTGAAGTGCAGAGAAGGGACAGGCACGTTAAAGGGACTTTTGGGTTGCTGGACTTAAGACCCTGAGTGAAAAAGGACACTGCCCAACTTACTTGGGGGTAGGTGTTTTGCTCATTATTTACATTTACAAGCCCTGTTTGCTGTGTTTTCCAAATGAATAGTAAGTTACTTCCCTTCCTTTATTAAAAGTTTTTGCTACACTCAGACTCTGTGCTTGTGAGAGGGAAAGTAGTGCCTCTTAGAGGTGTCCAGGGTGTGTGTGTAATTGTCCCAGGTCATTGGGTGGGGGTTCGAGCTGGTTTTGTGTTGTATTGTTGAAAAGGAACCCCTAGATACTGAATCTGGCCCTTGTTACTGCTGGCTTCACCTGGCAGAAGGGCTACACAACGATTCAGGAATGTGCCGTGTGCATACAAAAGTTCTGCAGCCACTGTGTGTCATCTCAAGCCTGCATTATGTGATCCCACCAGTCAGTGCTCATTTCTTGGTCCCAGAAGCAGCATTCCACCATCTGCTGCTGCTCTGTGACTGCCAACCATCACCTTCCACTAGTTCTTGCCATAGACGACTTGTGTCTCCCCATACTGGGGGCAAAATCTAAAAGGGAGTACACATCACCACCCCATATCTCCTCTGTCCAGTGACAACCCCCCCACCCCGTGTACCCATCCCATGCCCATTGTGCTCTCCCCTCCCCATGTTAACCTGTATATGGGAGAGGGGATCTTTGTCCTCCTGCAGCTTCTCCCTGCTTCTCTGGTTATCAAAGAGTAGTTTGCTGACATACTGGGAGGATGTATCTAGCAGGGTCCTGCAGCGATCTGTCCTGGATCTGGTCTATCTGATATTTTCATTAATGACTTGGATAATGGAGCAGAGACTATGCTTATAAAATTTGCAGATGACAACAAGCTGAGAAGGGCGGCAAGCACTTTGCAGAAGAGGATAAGAATTCAAAACAACCTTGACAAATCGAAGAATTAATCTGAAATTAACAAAATGACATTCAATAAAGACAAATGCAAACTATTACACTTAAGAAGGAAAAAAAATAAATGTACAACTACAAAATGGAGAATGACTGACTAGATGATAGTATTGATAAAAAGAAGCCGGGGATGACAGTGGATCACAAATTGAATATGAGCCAATAATGTGATGCAGTTGTGGGGTGTATTAACAGAAGTGTCATATGTACATCACGGAGGCAATTGTCCTGCTCTACTTGGCATGGATGAGGCCTCAGCTGGAGTATTGTATCCGATTCTGGGCTTCACACTTTAGGAAAGATGTGGACAAATTGGAGAGAGTCCAGAGGAGAGCAACAAAAATGATAAAGTATCAGAGGTGTAGCTGTGTTAGTCTGGATCTGTAAAAGCAGCAAAGAGTCCTATGGCACCTTATAGACTAACAGACATATTGGAACATGAGCTTTCGTGGGTGAATACCCACTTCGTCACACGCATCCGACAAAGTGGGTATTTACCCATGAAAGCTCATGCTCCAATACGTCTGTTAGTCTATAAGGTGCCACAGGACTCTTTGTCACTTTTACACAACCTTCAGAATGCCACTCAGTGCCTGGGGGACTCCCTAGAAGGGGGCTTTTGGGACAGCCACTGGTTTAGGAACCACTAGCAATGGACTTGTGGTGCCCAGACTTTGACTGTACAATTAAACCCAGACAGCCACAGCCACACTCATAACAGTGCTCTTTGGTGGAGACCAGCTCCGGTGATGGGGGGCACATAATGAAGTGCCTTCACTTATGGCAGTTGCATAGGTTGTTGCTTTCACAATGGACAGTAAACCCTGCCTGCATCAGTAAATTATGAATTGCTCTTAAGACGCATATTAGAGATCTGCTATTTGTGTTGCATAGGGAGAAGAGTCATGCTGCTATCTTAGCAGTATGATGAGGATAAGAGGTACTAACTAGCAGCAAAGTGTTCTTATTGGAAAAGCTGTAATTGCTCCACATACACAGTAATTAATCTTGGGGAGTGTAGTGTGTCTGACTATATTGTTAGGGGTAGGGTGGGGGATGTCCCTTTTCCTCCTCCACTGATGTCTGCCAAGCAGCATTTTAATTCCTATTCCCTTTATGACACTGCATCCCGTATTCTTTTCAGTGATATTATTATATGATTATGACATAGTTATAACGTATTTTCTGCAAATAAGTCATGTGAGGTGTCATTGGAAAAGTTACAATTTGCTGAATATGATTATCCTATCTGTATGTATGTATCATTTTTGTATTTGAAGTTATGAATATTGACTATGTATCTTATTTCAAAGGTAGTTACACCTGGGTAACACCCAGTAGGCAAGATACTTTCAGTCTAGATAGTGGGGGGGAAGGGCCTATTCAGGGCAATTTGCCATTAGGAAAAAAAATAAGCCTTACAAGAAGCTTATCTCTCATCTGGGGAGCCTTCCTGAGAATACTGCAGACAGCCCCCAAGTAATGGTTGCTATGACTCTACAAGGACATGTGATAAGACCACATGATGCTGGACTCCATCTTGGGATGTCAGTGTTTTTCCACAGACTCGTCTGGGAACCAAGCTTTGAAACAAAGGGTTCCCGCCATATGCAAAGCTATATAAGGCAGCAAGTGACATCATCTGGTGTTTTTCATTCCACACCCAAAAAGACTCCTAGAAACACCTGAGGAACAAAGACTGCACAGGAGGAAGTGCTGGACCCAGACTAAAGGGATTTCTAGCCTGTGAATGAAGAACCTGGGGACTCCAAGCTGTAAAGGAAGTGCAGCTTGTCCTTAAGAATCTGCAGCCTGATTGTATCATCTCTTAGGGTGAGAATCTACTATTAATATCCAACCTATTTAATATGTTAAGTTTAGTTTGCATTTTTTGTTTATTTGCTAGGTAATCTGCTTTGATCTGTTAAGTGTTTGCTATTACTTAAAATCTATCTTTTGTTGTTAATAAACTTGGTTTTACTTTAACTAAACCAGTGAGTTGGAGTGAAGTGTGTGGGAATCATAACTCAGGGCCAGAAAACTGTTGTGTATTCCTCTCCATATTAAGGGAGGGGGCAAATTTTATGAGTTTACATACAATTCCCTGTGCAGCACAAGACAGTATAATTCTGGGTTTATACTCCAGTGTGAGTCTGGAAAGCTGGGAAATTGGCTGCTGTCTTTTGCATGTATTTGAGTGGCTTGGGTAAAGCTGCTCTTTCAGGTAGCTCAGTTTGGATGTGTGGCGCCACCTGCTGTCGTGTTGGGTGATAACAGGGTGTGGGTTAGGCTGGCTGTGTCCCAAAGCAGTGTGAGCTGGGCCAACCCAACTGAGTGGTTAGATGGGCCCAGCGGTTCCCAGAACTCCCAGACTGCACCCCAGGATGACAACCCGTCACACCCTCTTATTCCCTCCCTCAGCAAGTGCCACTCATGCGGTATCCTCCCTGTTGGCTAATCAGACACGCCATTTGTAGCTCTCAGCAGCTAGAAGTCCACACCATTACCAGCCTAGGACAAAATGTCAGCGAGGCGAGCACCACAGAAAAGCACTCCTGCCACTGGACATCTGCAGTGAAACCCATGCTGCTAAGCAGAACATTGTAATCATCACCAGAAGGTTTCACCACTGTGCCCACACGTTCTGGCTGCTCAGGATAGGCTGGGGCTGTTTGGAACACTAGTGAGAAATTTCAAACCCAGAGACGCTAACTGCCCTACTGTGCTACCTCTCCCCTGAACTATTTACACTATGTAAATGAATAGTTAGCATGTGTCAATCATCCATTTGCATAGCATTCCACTCAGTGTCAAATGGAATGATATTCTAAGCCGCTCAGCATCCTGCTAGGATGACTTCAGCTGCTGGGAAGCAACTGAGGGCACAGGCTTGGTGTGGCTGATGGTGTTGACAGGCAGCAGGAAGACATAAAGAAGAAACAGACACACCTCTGCAACAAACCCAGTACCATACATGAGGAACAGTGGCATAGCCACAGGTGGGCTGGGGTGGGTACTACCCACCCAATTAGCACCCAGACCCACCCACCTCTGAGCACCAGGCAGAAACTGATGTCCACATGGTTGTGGATCAGGAACTCCTGGCTGAAGAACAGGTGGCTCTTGGCCTTCCAGACCCCTGTGGAATACCATGGCTGGCAGGGAGGAGAAGGCAGGAGTCTGGCCAGTCCCTGCCACAGCCTCTGCTCAGTGTCGCAATCTTCTTTCAGCTCTGGACAACTTTATCGAGAGCTGGGCCCCACAGAGGTGCTGCTGTCCCCATCCTCCTCTCCTGCACCCCCAGCTTAATCCATGCCTGCCTGTGGGGATCGCCCCTCTCCACTGGCCAGCTCAGCCCCTGTGACATGAGTGATAAATATCCCACTAGCATTTCAACCTATCCTTGGTGGCGGATATGTCTGTATGGCTCCCATTGAGATTTGCAGGAAGAAAAGTAAGAACAGAGTATCGGGACATCAGACAGACAAAAGGGAGAAATGATTTCATTACTTTTTCACATGCTGTCAGTTATGGGGCTCCCACACTCACCCATCCATTTGGGATTCAAAATGTCAACTTAACTCAGTCCCCTCGCAATTGTTTTCTTCTCCCCTATTTAATTGTGATCAGCTTCAGGTCCGCTGCCTGCCAACAGTCCGCTCCAAGCCTCCATCACTAGACTCCACTGGCCTCTGTCTTGCCTGGCATCCTAACATCTCCCCTTTCATACTTTTGTTTAAAATATTAGAAAGGGTAGCATACAACTCCCACAGTTTAAATGTACCATCACACCACTGTCCAACTGCTCACAGAAAGAAGATGAAAATACTGGCAGCATCTGAGCCTTCCCTAAGAGTATCATATTTTGTTAGTCATTATGGGTAGTATTTTCAAAAGCACTCAGATCTGCCTTAGGTCGGCTCTCACTGAAACCAGTAGTAAAACTTTCACTGGAGCGGATACAATGATTCACAGACATAACAATGTGGATTAAATGCCACAACTTACTAACCAATCCTAACACAGCATGAGTAACAGCACCCAAACCACTCCCCAGCAGGAGAGTGCCAGTATGGATTTCAAGCTGCCTACAGCAGCCATAGATGTAACCAAAACCAATAGGGAAGAACACTACCTCCTTCCCCTCCCTATCCCTTAAATCATCATCTGAGGGACTTATCTAGATACAGTAGTTAGAGTCCCTGTCCCATTCCTCCCATGAAGTAAGGTGTGACTACGAGAGAGCTACAGGCTAGAATCCCCACTAAACCAAGCTAGCCTCAGGACCAATGCCTGACAAAAACCCCAGCTGGGGTTAGGGGTCCACAGCTGAGCACCTGCGATCTGCACTGGAAACCTGCCATATACATCCCAGCAGACTCGTGGAGGCAAAAGGCATGTGACTCCCCTCCCCCGCCAATTCTACCATGTGGGAAATAGCCCTTCCAGACCCTGAAAGGTGGTCAGCCAACACCTTCTGTCATATCTGGGAGGGAAGAGTGGAGCTGCAGACTGAGCACCCACACCCAGGGGTTTATTATATTAACACTCCCCCCCTTTAAAGATGGCAGTTAACCAGGTGTCCCAACCACTGAACTGATCAATGATGCTGAGTTGCGAGGGGCCAGCAAAGACCCGCACTCCCCATACCATTGACATCATGCAGTACCTCACTCCCCACAGATATAGAATCTTTCCTCTGAGCCAGGGACAAAGGGGGGGAGGAAGGGCAAGCACTGCATGAGGGAATGAGGAGAGAACTCTGAGCCCCCAGCCCCCCCAGCAGAATTTCTTGCTACCTGGCCCAATCAAATCCCTGTCCCAGCTAGTGAGGAAAGCATTACTTTTCAATGGGAGCACAGTTAAGTCAACACTGAGCACTTTTGAATAGCCCTCCCTAAATTAACACTTGTTTTACAAAGGGGTCAGTTTATAACAACTCAGCAAGGCATTTTTGTTAAGACAATGGGTACACTGGCTTAGTGGAGAAGTATAAAGCTGTACATATCGCTACCAGCTACAATTATCGCTAAATATGTATATGGTAATTTACTAGTTCAATCTAGTTTTCATCATATTTGTTAAAAATATTTCACATTCCATTGTAGTCAACAACAAAAAAATTATGATGAATCTTCTGTTATTAAATGTGTCTCAGTTTTGGACAAACTAAATTCAGAGTAGAAGCTATTAGCTCAAATAAAAATAACATTCAATGGTAAAAGCTTTCACATGCTCTGGCCAGCTATAAAACTATTCAGACACTAGTGTTTACCAAATGAGAAATGGAATATCATAATCTCCTTTTACAACGAAGTTCCACTGGAACAGTCAAGTCCCAGCAGCAAGACTTGTGTGCCCAAAAGACAAACGCTTTCTCCACAACTGGAACATGACTGTGGAACCAAGTCCTAGAAGAGATTAGAACAACCATGAATCTCACCACTTTGAGACTGAAATTTCAAATGAATTTTTCTGACCTTGCCCTCCCATAGGAAGGAACAAACCCAAGAATCTACGCTGAATAAGACAGGTGGAGAAAATATGTATCTAGCTCCAGATTCAAACTTCGTGGCATGGGTCCATCTCTACTTTACACCTCTGAAACTTGACAAATGTTAAGCTAATGCGGTAAAACCCTGGCTCCACTGAATTTCACTCAGTATTTTTATCATCTCAATTGTATGCTTCCCCTTCCACTTCCAATAAAAAGTTCTCCCCATATTAGATAATCTAAATACAGTGTTAGCTAGCTAAAACATTACAAGTAAACAATCAAGTTAACAATAAATCTGGGTTCGTGTACAAGGGTTTGCCAGGGCTTGACCCTCTCCAGGGTGGCGGGGAGCCACACCAGCTCACCACCCACAGTTGAGTTTGGGGAATTCATCCAGCCATGAGGTCTCCCTCGGCAGCCCTTGCTGTAACCGGAAGAAACATAGTAAGCCTGACCCTGGCTCAGGGCAGGGCAACAATGCTAAGTCAGGGCTCTGGCCCTCAGCCAGGGCTGAGCAAATAGCAGTACAAACTGTAGCTAGCCCGGGCCCTAAGTCAGGGTGGGGCAACAAACGCTGAGTCAGGAGCTCTGGCCCTCAGGCAGGGCTGAGCAACAACAATAGGTCCCAGCCTCCTAAGGCCAGGGAGATGGGGAGTCTGCCACCCACAAGTTGGGTGGCAGGGGGGACGCAGGCCCTCCCACTCCACTGCGTCCCAACCTGGGGCCGTAGCAGCGGCAGAAGACCCGCTGCTGTCAGTGGGGATCCTGGCCGCAACACACCAACGCAGGCTCTGGCAGCGCTGCAGCCAGTCTGGGGTCGGCTGCCCCTGGGCTACTTCCACACTCCTCCTCGGGGCCTACCTGGGTCCTGGTGTTGGCCTCTGGGGGATCCAGGACCATGGGTTCTTCGGGGCAGGGATTGATTGGCAGGCCTGGCAACTCCTCTGGGTAACGAGCGCAGGGCAGGTCCAGCAACTTCTCCGGATAGCTTGCGCCGGGCAGGCCTGGCAAGTCTGGGCGGCTGCCTTGGGCTGCGGGGGGTCTCCCAGTCGTGGGCTGGGCTAGACACATCTGGTCTCTCCAGCGGCTGGGCCTCTACTGAGCTCTGAGGGCGAGCCTTTATACTTCTGGGTCGCCACCTGACTCTCTGAGGGGCGGGTTCAGAGCTCCCTAGCTCTGCCCACTCTGGCCTCCGGATGGGCTCTTCCCCCTCCGGGGCAGCAGGGAGCCACACCACCTCACTACAGTTGCCCAAACTTAGGGAGGACAGGAGCCTGATGTCTATGCTATGTTTGAATTAAATGGAACAGACTACAAACTGCTCAGATTAAATATGGTACAAGGGCCTATCATAGGTCAAACATCTGTATTAAAAGGGAGCAATGATGTTACTATAGAGTTTTAGGAGCCACAACATTTACAGGTTGCAGTTTGGACAACCTTCCATAAATAGCATTATTATGAGCTGAGTGAAACCTTGTTATAGGTTGTGTTATCATCTCATTCAAACTGATATGTGAACATGCCCACCACACCTAGGATGAGCAGATGTCCCGATTTTATAGGGACAGTACCTATTTTTGGGTCTTTTTCTTATATAGGCTCTTATTACCCGCTGCCCCCGTCCCAATTTTTCACATTTGCTGTCTGGTCACCCTAGCCACACCTAAAACAAGGCATAATAGAATCTGTCCAGAAACTAGCACCAGGTGGGCAGTAGGTTCCACTGGGTATTGTCACCAGAAGTGTGTGGGTACGGGTATGAGAACAGATAAGAAGAGAGAGAGAGAGAGAGAGAGGAAGAAAGAGGAGCAGGCAGGGGCAAAAAATCCAAGCAGTAGCCTTTGAGCACAGTGTGACCACTGAAAAATCTAGAGACACATCTTTTCAGTCTATTAGCTAAAAGGGCTTGGGGCTGTAACCTAAGATACTGTTCCTTTTGGATTTGGTTCCTCCTACATTCAGAGGAGCAGAAAACAGGCAACGCTATCATGATAGTTGTGTAACCAAAATAAGCATAAAGCAAAGTTAAAAACAATAGTTTCACCTGAAATAATAATGATGACAAATCACTTAAGTTGAATGGAAAACTATCACCCCTCCAACAAAAATAGCTGAATGATTCATTGATTTTTTTTTTTTTGCTAAGATTATACTTACAAAGGTCTGATGTGATGAGCAATTTACCTGCCTACTACCAAATTATATTACAGTAAAACAGAAAATTTCAGACTGGTTACTCAACAATTATCAAATTGTAGCTTCTTTTTTTTCCTTTTTACAATATGAGAAAAAGTAGACGATACTGTCTCCCACACTCATTTTAGCTCCCTACATACAGGCAAAGTTTCATTCTTGACTTTGCTATATATTAAAAACATCCATTAAAGCCATTTTTGCCTCTTTGTCAGGTTGCCCACTTCTCTAAGGAAATAAACAAATAGCTTCATAGGTCTGTTACATACATTGTTCTTTTCTTTACTCTGTCCTGCACTGTGCTTTTCTTATATGAATTAGACCAAAATTGAGCACTTTTGAAAAACCCACTTGTCTGTATTTTTAGACAGTTTAATTGTGCTTTCTAAACTTTTAAGAAATAGAATAGGCAATTGAGGACTGTGAATCAACTCAGAATGGGTTGAAAGTGGCTCCTGAGAAACGCTGCTTCTTCCACTCTTAGCCCTAGTCTATGCTACAGAGTTAGGCTGATGTAAGGCAGCATATGTTGACCTAACTATAGAAGTCTCTCCATTACAGCATCCCTTCTGCCGCTTTAACTTGTCCGCTACATCGACCTAATACATTTACCTCGGCGAGAGGTGTAGCATTTAGGTCAACATAGTTAGGCCAATGCAGTGTCAGTATAAATACTGCATTGTTTACATTGATCTAAGTGGCCTCCAGAAGGCGTCCCACTATGCCCCACCATGACTGCTTTGGTCCTGTTTTGAACTCTGCTGCAAGGCAGCCAGATACAGATGTGCATGCCCTTCACTTTTTAAACCCCCAGGAATTTTTTAACTTGCTTTTCCTGTTTGCTCGCCTTCCCCTGCAGCCCATAAAGAACTTATTACAAGACCTCCCTACACTCCCCTCTCCCCATTCCATATATCTTCTGGGGCCACAACAGTGACCAAGGCACTCCACCCCACAGGAAATTACACACAGCAAAAGCCACACATACACCCGGCTGTGGGAGCCTCATTTGTGTATGTGCATGTGAATTCCCTGTTCCTTTCCCTTTAAAAGATACTTTCCTCTGGATATATGAAGTTTACCTCAGCATTACAGAGATTTTTTTTTAATTCCACACCCATGGAAACATACCTACTTATGGAAACTGAATTTATCTTTATTATTCTCAGGCATACAGTGGCTGCTGCTAACATTCACATTCACAGACAATAACAATAGGTGCATTTGCACTGTTATAGTAGCACACACAGGGAAATCATTACAAGGTTCATCGCAGGGTGGGGCGGGTAACACAACAATGTCAGGCTCAGCACCCTACAGAGACACACATTACTGTGGCTCAGTGCTAAAATGCCCCTTCAAGGCATCCCTGAACTGAATAGCCCCCTGTTGAGCTCCTCTTATAGCCCTAATATCTGGCTGCTTTAAATTAGCAGATGGCTGATCGACCTCTGTGCTCCACCCTATGGAAACCTTTCCCCCTTTGCTTCACAGACATAATGACGTACACAGCAGGAAGCTATGGCCAGGGGGATGTTGTCCTAACTGAGCAGACAGTGCCAGCAACCTCCAAATAGCCAAAGGCACATTCAGTTGTCACTCTATATCTGCTGAACCTGCTGTTGAAGTGCTCCTTGCTGTCAAGGTGGCACTGTCATAAACAAATAGAAGGAGTTAATAGAACAAACCTACTCTATATCTCTTTTGACTGTAAGGGGTTAACAAGTTCAGTAAGCCTGGCTGTCACCTGACCAGAGAACCAATCAGGAGACAGGATACTTTCAAATCTTGAGGGAGGGAAGTTTCTGTGTGTGCTGTTAGAATTTGGTTGTTGTTCACTCTGGGGGCTCAAGAGGGACCGAAGACGTGCAACCAGGTTTCTCATCCAATCTCCCTGATACACGGCTCTTATAAGTTCAAAAATAGTGAGTACTAGATAGATAAAGCGAGTTAGGCTTATGTTTGTTTCTTTCTTTGCAAATGTGCATTTGGCTGGAAGAAAGTTCAAAATTTGTATTTTTGTGAAAGGATTTTAATTGACTTGTTACTTAGGCTGGGAGGGTATTCCCCAGTGTCTATAACTGAAAAACACCTGTACCTAGTTCCATCTTAAATTTACAAAGATAATTTTACTGTTTTTCTCTCTTTAATTAAAAGTTTCTTGTTTAAGAACCTGATTGTTTTTATTCTGGTCAGACCCAGGGTCTGGTCTGGATTCACCAGGACTGGTGGGGAGAAAGGAGGGAAGGGGAGAGAGAAGGCTAATTTCTCTCTGTATTATGATTATTTTCTTCTCAGAAGAGTCTGAGAGGGGGAGAGAGAAGGAGGGGAAAGTGCAATTTCCTCTCTGTTTTGTGATTCAAGGAGTTGAATCACAGTTGATCTCCAAGGGTAACCAGGAGGGAAGCCGGGAGAGGCATGGTGGGGGAAAGGATTTTCTTTCCTTGTGGTAAGATCCAGAGGTCTGGGTCTTGGGTCCCAGGCAAGGTTTTGGGGGGACCAGAGTGTACCAGGCACTGGAATTCCTGTGGTGGCAGCGCTACAGGTTCTATGCTGGTAATTAAGCTTAGAGAAATTCATGCTAGTACCCCATCTCTTGGACGCTGGGGTTCAGAGTGGGGAATTGTACCATGACAGGTGGGTATATGGCTTCATGAGTGTAAGCAGTTGGCTGGGTCTCCCAGGATCACTGTTGGCATTTCCACACCCCCAGTAGTAATTCTCTGGTCCAGAATCAAAGTCTCTGCTTGCAGCTTTCTGTACAGGTCTGTGTTCCTAAAGATGTATGCGTCACACATCTTCCCTGACCATCTCGCATTGATGTCAATGAAACGACCCCAGTGATCTACCAGCACTTGCAACACCGAAGAAAAGTAGTTCTTTTTTTCTGTTGATGTACTTCATCACAAAGTGGTCTGGAACCAAAATAAGGGTGTGTGTGCTGTCTATTGCTCCACTGCAGTCGAGGGACTCCATTGCTACAAAATCATCCTCTATTTCCCACACATTGCCAAGAGTCACAGTCCTTCATAGCAGGATGTGATTAATAGCCCTGCACACTTGCACCACAACGACTTCCACAGTGGATTTCCCAACTAAAAATTGATTTGTGATTGATCTTTAGCAATCTAGTGTTGCCAGTGTCCAAACAGTAATCACCACTCGCTTCTCCATCATGAAGGCAGCTCTCATTTTGGTGCTGCTGCCTGGGAGGGCAGGGGTGAGCTCTGCACACAGTTTCAGGAAGGTGACCTTGTGCATCCAAAAGTTCTGCAGCCACTGCTCATCATCCCATACCTGCATAACAATGTGATCCCATCAATCGGTGCTTGTTTCTCAGACCCAGAACCGATGGACCACCATGTTTAGCTGCTCCGTGAATGCCAACAACAATCCTGAATTGTTTGTTTCCATGGCATACAGCAAGGCAGACACCAAGGCACCGTGATCAGACTCACAGCTCAGGAAATATCGCAAGCATTGTGTTGGTAACGCTCGGCACATTACTGAAGAGCGGTGCAGGATCCTGACAGAGATGGTTGGCACTCAGGTTATCAAGGCAGTTGAAAAGCAGTGCAAAACATACTAGGATGCCCATAGAATGATGGGATTGAGAAAAACTGCATCATGGGACACTGAACCTACCCCCATGAGGCATTGCAAACCCTTCCCAAAACACTCTGTGGTAGATAGTGGTGAGTTCCACAGTGGGATAGCTACCCATGGTGCATTGCTCTGTGTCGGTGCAAGAGCTGCTACTGAGGAAATGCTTCGCTGACACAAGGAGCATGATGTGGACATGTAACAGTGGTTTAATTACAGAAGTGGCTGTCCATCAGGTTAGACAGAATTTAAGACAACTTAACTTTGTAGCATAGACAAGCCCTTAGTTGCTATCCCTCTAACTGAGCTCAAATCATCACAGTTTCTCAAGTCTCTTCTAAAGTCAACTTCTTCCATGAGACATGAGACAAGCAGCTGGGTGTCTAACTCATATGTGGGTCTTTGAAAATCATGCTCAAATTGTTAGGATATGGCTATGACATATCAGATTCAGACTCAGAAGATCCACATTCTGAAAGAGTAATTCTTTTCTTGCAGTATGAAACAACTTTACTATCTCATGGGCTTCCAGCTGTATACTTGGAAACAAAAGGCTTCCACCAAGACTAAAAGTGAACATCTGCATAGTCTTCATTGAGGAACAATGAATGAGTATCATGAAGGTTTAGACTGATTCAGAGAAGTTAATCACCATATCACTTTATGGGGCATTGGTTAATCTTGCAAACCTTATGTCCTTCACCTGTAGCCAAAGTGGAACTGGTGTGTGAACAGCATTGTCAAGACCCATTGAGTCTAATTTAGAATAGCAAGAAGATGTATAAATAAAATTGGTCAGAAAATTGGGATTTTTTTTTCCTGTGGAGAATTTAGACATTTTGGCAAAAAATCAACAGCCCAGAAATAGCTTAAAACCAAACAAACATTCTGATTCAGACATGTCAACAGTACCTTATGAGAGTTGGTATCATGGGCCAGACTGTGTGTCCTATGATGCACCACCACATAAAATACTGTAGTAACCCTGGGGAGTCCCTGGTGTTTATGCATCATGAGAGATTTAATCTAACTGGGGAACCCAGCCCATAGAGGTTAATGGGTACATGAGGCACTCAAACTACAACTCATGTGAGGCACCACAATGGCATTTCAGAATGAAAATTTTGACAAAGACAGACACTTTTCATGAAAAAAATTCATTTAGTTGAAAACCAGTTTTCTGTTGAAAAAGCAGTTTAAGTGAAATTTTTCAAGTAGTCCTATTTATAGAATCATAGAAATGTGGGGCTGGAAGGGACTGAGAGGTCGTCAAGTCCAGCCCCTTGCACTGAGGCAGGACCAAGTAAACCTAGACCATCCCTGACAGGTGTTTGCCCAAACTATGCTTAAAATCCTCCAGTGATTGAGATACCACAACTTCCCTTGGAAGCCTGTTCCAGAGGTTGATTACCCTTATAGCAAGACAGTCAGGGTCCAGACCTGGGTGGAACAGAAGATTTAAACCTAACAATAAGCAGTTAAACCACCCAATTTCACATTGTGTTATTGCACTATAAAAGTACATCACAGAAGCTTGTAATGCACTGAACTTAATAGTCACTAGGAGATATGGATACAGGTTATGGTTATGAAGGGATGTGTGTGTATACACAGAAAATTGTAATTGTAACTGTGGTGCAATTTCAGCATCACATAAATACAGGGCCAAGAAGCAATCAGGCAAGGAGGGGCTACCTCTCCAATGAGATGAGAATGTCTTCAAGTGAATAGTCATCGTCCAGACTAGGAAAAAACAATGAGGAACCGTCACAACAAATGGTTTGAATCAGGGAATTTTGGAATGATGCGTATGAAGGATTGGATAGAAATTTATTAGTGATGTCTACTAATTTGGTGAACCAAGCAGCCAAGGATGAGGGGTTAACTGTTATGGATGCACTGAAGCACTGGATAATATATCAACGAATGATGAAAGGGGGAAGCCAGGTAGGAGGATTGAAACCCAGAGTACCTTTAGTTGAAGCAATAACATATTCAAATAAGAGCACTTATAGCTCTGGTTACCGTGAGATAGGAAGAGGCCATGGTAGAGGACAAAACACCCTCACCCCAAGGAATTAGAGGGTGGAATAATCAAAATGAGCCCCAGAAGGGAGTAGATGTGATTCAGAATATTGTTTGGAGGTATTTAAAATTGAGAGGAGTAGATAGAGATAAGTGGAATGGGAGAAGAACTGATGAATTTGCAAAAAAAATGCAAAGGATGGAAGGAGAAACATTTAAGGAGCAGAAAAAGGTTGCAGCTATGCAAGCTGAGGGTTCAGAGAAACCTGCTCTATAGGGAAGCCCCGATGACAAGTTGCTTCCACTGGAAATGGGTCCTCAGGAGTGGGAGATGGTAACTTAATTAAGATGGGATTCAAATGAGAGACCTAGGACAACTGTCATTGTGGGAGATAATGGATCCAAAGATGCCCCATTGGATAGTGGGGCTGGTGTAAATATTGTAAATAGAAGTTGTGATTTGACTTGATATATGTCAGAGATCATTACAGCAGCCTCCTTTTTGGGGGGAAGGAGTGACAGGAAAAATGCATCATTCAGTAGAAATAGCTATACCCAGAGAGAGAGTGGGGAATTTTTGTTGTAAAGAAAAAATGCTTCAGATAGATCAGGGGGCTGAGCCAGTAGTATTGGGGACTCCTTTTTTGAAGAGGAATCGGTTAGTTTTGGATTTAACTAATGGAGTTCTGTGGCATGTGCCTGGCTGGACGGAAGGCATCTTGACAGCAGGGTACATTCCATGAATATGTGCTGCAGAAGCAGTGGAGGAGATTATACTGGATCAACAGGATGCGTGGGTAAAGGAGTTTCCCAACGCAGGGAAATTAAAGCATGTGTTAAAAACATGGGGAATGAAGTGCCACCACAGAGACAATATAAATATCCAGGGCAAGCAGAGTCAGGAACTGAGAAAATAATTGAATCGTTAGAACAACAGGGAGCGATTGAAAAGGGGAATTCCGCATATAATTTGGCCCATATTAAAAGCCTCAGGAGACTGGAGATTGACAGTGGATTTTAGACAAATTAATAAAGCTACCCCACCCATGGCACCAATAGTAGCAGATCTACCTCAAGTAATGGAAAGAACACAGGGGACACCTAAATGGCTTTCTGTCAGAGATTTAGCAGATTGTTTTTTCACCATCCCATTGCCTCTCAATTCTTGGGCCAGCTTTGCATTTACTTTTAAGGGACAACAATACTTACTTAAAAGAATTCCCCAGGGCCTACACTGCACTCTGGCTATAGTGTACCAACATGTGGCGCGAATGCTGGATCAATTATCCAAAGAGGATTGGGAGAATGTCACCTCATATGTAGATGACACTTTTGTGTGGGGGGACACTAAAGAGGAGGTGACTGAACAGACTAAAAAAAGTGTTGAGACTCATCCAGGAAAAACAGGTTTCGAGGCTAATAAAGAGAAAACTCAACGAGTGCAGAGGAGAGTGAATTATTTGAGGGTGACCCTAGGGGAACAAGGAATTCAGGCAGATCAACCAAAGGTGAAATTATTAACGAATTTACCAATGCCAGAGGATTCTGATGCATTGAGGGTGATGTTAGAAGGGTGTAGCTATTTAAGGAAACACATCAGGAATTTTGCCATTGTAACTGGACCCTTGTTGTATTTACTGAAAAAAGAAAGTAGAATGGGAGTGGGGGCCTGAACAAGAAAAAGTGCTTTCTGTAATTTAAAACAAGCCCTCAGGCAAGCTCCAGCATTCCCAGAGATAAATAAGCCATTTCTGATTAAGTTGGCAGCAACCCAGAGTCTAGCAGCTGTATTAGTGCAGGAAATTGACAGGAAGTTAATACTGGTAGCATACAAGTCTAGAAGATTAACCCCTAGGGAGCAGCAGTTTGGGATCCGTGAAAGAGAATGTTTAGCTGCTGTGTGGGCCATTGAAGCTTTTGCTTTGACTACTGGCACAATCCCTATAATACAAACACCTCACTCTCTCCTGTAGTATATTTTATCAGGGAAACTGCAGTGGAAAGGAGTATCAAATACCAGGATGGGCCAATGGACCTTGATGTTAACTAGAAGAGATATCACTTATGAGAATAACAAACAAACAATGATGTTACCCTATGCCCTTGTAAGGGAAAGAGAAGAGCACGAATGCCCACTTCCAGAAACCAAACCGAAGTTAGTTGAAGAAGCACTCCTGGTAGATGAAGTGTGAAGCCTTGGAGAAAAAGAGGTTTGGTTTACAGATGGTAGTTTATACAATGGGAACTCTAAGCCATATACGGGATATGTGACTGTACAAATTGATAGGGAAACTATTTCTGGATCTATGAGTAAGTCTTCAGCTCAGGGAGCAGAGGTCAGAGCTCTTAGCGATCTGCTTAAAACAGAAAAATAATGTTGCAGACTGTCTTTATGTCTATATGGATATAGACTTTGCGGTACAAGGACTGTTATACTGGATTGGGATTTGGAAAAAGAATCATTGAGAAACAGCTGAGGGGGAAAAATTAGTTCAAAAGGAGGATTGGAAATCTATCTATCTATCTATGATTAGGTGAAAAACACACCCAGGAAAATTAAGAGTAAGACATATTAAAGGTCATCAAAAGTGAGAAGGGAATGAAAAATATTGGAATGATAAAGCAGATGCTTTAGCTAAATTAGCAGCAAAGGAACCTTGGGGAATTATGGTAATTACTAGAGCTCAGGCCATAAAACAGGAGGTTAAACCTGAGGAAAGATGGGGAAACTGGAATACACAAGGTGGCTATGGGGAATAAGAAAACAGGAAAGGTAAAGTGGGTACCTGACAAACTTTAAAGAGATTATTAACCTGTGTCACTTTATGGCCCACCAAGGAATAGAGAATACCCTCTTTAAGGTAAAACAAATTGGAATAAGGCCTAAGGTGTGAAAGGACGTAGAAAACTTCGTTAAAAACTGCATAAGGTGTGCAGCAGATGGGAATAGACCACTGAATTTGGGACCCTTCTTGCACCAAAGAATTGTGGGGCCAAGGAGTAGAATACAGGATGGTTATATTGATAAAGTGCCTAAGACCCAAAGGGGGAAATCAGTATTTATTAGTAATAGTGGATTCCTTTTCTGATGGGTTGAAGCGATTCCCACTAGAAATCAGAGACCACTGCCAAAAAGTTGTGGGAAATAGTGTTTAGTGGATATGGAACTCCAAAAGTAATTGATTCAGATAATGGGCCACATTTTGTAGTAGGAGTAATTAAAAGTTTATTAAAAACTTTAGGAATAAAGCAACAACTACATATTCCCTATCATCTTCAATGGTCAGGGACAGTAGAAAGGATGAATCAAATTATTAAACAAGCTCTACGCAAAGTAGTATAAGAAACTGGCAAAGACTGGATGATAAATTGCCAGTGGTGTTAGTGGCAATCCGAGGGAGTGATCGATTGGGTACTGGCTACCAGCCTTAGCAAATTATCTTTGGAAGGCCTATGAGATTGTGGAGCCCTTTATTGTACCCAGAAGAAGAGGAGGAGGAGGTATCAGTTACCCGGTGGGTAAGGGAGTCACTGATAGAACTTAAGAAAATGGAATTTAAACTGACTGATGCCATTGAAAAAGCAAGAGACTATGTGGATTCTCATGTGGCTCAGGACAGTATATTATGGAAAACTGAAGCTAATGTATTTTAAATTAACATAGAAAAATCGTGTCCTGGAGTCTAAATGGGTTGGACCACTTTCCATCATGAATAAAATTTCACCTACTGTAGTGCAGATTAACAAGGGGGAAAAGGGAAAGTGGGTCCACACATCACAATGAAAGTTATGGCCTAAAGATTAAATAATGTTCCCTTTCTTTTAGTTTATCTTACAGAAGGAAAAGAATGCTCAGTTGCACCAGAGTATCCTGTACAGACCTTGGATTTGGATTGTGGATACGGTGCTACAATTTTTGTAATTGGTTTAGTCTCTATGATTGCTTTGCATTTTGTGCTTAGTAGAATAATTGTGTTGCATGCTTTATATTTTAGGAAGAAAAAAAATACCGGAGTTTGAGCAAAGATAGAAGAGGTTAGTGTAGGTATTTAGAATAATATGGCCAGAAGCATTGGAGATTAGTCCTATGGAATAATGGCTATGGCTTCAATATTGAGGAACCTCATAATTCAAAAAAGATGGAAATATGTTTTTTGAATATTTGGGGAAATTTAGGGGTACATAGATATAAATATGGGAGCCCCTCTAGGATGGAGGTATAGATCAAAGGTGATAATACATTCGTCTATTCGTGGGACAGAATGCGAAAATCAGTGCCAAACAAAACCAGATGTAAAGAGAAACCTTTTGAGGTAAAATTTGAAATATGGTGGGAAGATGGCAAAAATGTGACATGGAAATATCTAAAGCAGGGGCTCTCAAACTTGGGGTTGGGACCCCTCAGGGGGTTGTAAGGTTATTACATGGGGGGGTCGCAAGCTGTCAGTCTCCACCCCAAACCCTGCTTTGCCTACAGCATGTATAATGGTGTTAAATATATAAAAATGTGTTTTTAATTTATAAGGGGGTTTCATTGAGAGGCTTGCTGTGTGAAAGGGGTCACTGGTACAAACGTGTGAGAACCACTGATCTAAAGCCAAAAGATTTGGAGAATCAATGGAGGTATTTATACATACTAAGAGGCAAAAGGTCACCTAATGCTTAGATTTAGTTATGATGAGAACTGTACCTTTTGGAATCTGGGATTTGATGTAGTCACCCTAGATGTGACTAATGAACAAGAATTGGCTAATACTCATGTGGGATAGAATGACTCAAATTATGGGAATGTGGTGTGATAAGATTGAGTTGCTTTAGGAAAATTAACAGGGGAACATATTTTTGGGGATATGGTCAGTTTTGTATGTTTATTAATCAGATACCAGTAAACAAGATTGGACGAAGAATCATGGCAGACAAGCACCCATATAGGAGAGGAGAAGTAATTGAAGCCCCAACTCTTGTGGATTAAACAATCTGGTTGGAAGGAGTGCAAGTAAATATAAGTGCACAACATCTGGAGTGTATGCCATATGCCTTGCCTCTATTACAAGCGTGGCAACAACACTGAGGAGATGGGACTATATGAAATAAGAGTGGTATAGGGGAATATATCATAGGTAGTACTAGTGCTGGAGCTGGAGCTTTAAACTCATTTGACACTGAGATGTTACAAGGGAAAACATCAGCTTTGGGTAAGATTTTGTGGGCTATAGACATGTGACAACATTTTGGTGCATTATCAGAACAAGGAATAAGAAGTGCAGAACTCCAATTGAAACAAGCCCAAACCTTGAAAATGTCTCTAAGTATAGATCTATTTGGTGTGTCTGAGATTGACAATAAAACTATATGATGTGTACAGATGCAAATTTATGGGATAAAATACGTAGAGAGAATGGTTAATCTCTTAAGTAATGGACAGTGGCCTTTTGAATGGTTTAAAGATCCTCATATATGGAATCAATGAATTACAGGATGGAAGAAATATATGGCGTTCAGTTGGGATCAAGCAACTCTGAGGGGAGAGTGGAAAGGCAGAATGCTGTTACACAACACAGGGAAGCAAAGAAAAGCAGCAATGAGCTGGGTATTGCCAACAATTTTTAATGGAGAATTATGGCAAATAGAAATGTGGGACACACTTGATTCAAGAAGGGGATTATAAATTAGTAGAATTAATGAAACATTGTGAAGAGTGGGGACAATGCAAATGGGTGTGCCCACATCTAACTTGGTCCCTAAAGGAATGTCATTTGAACCATTCAAGTGGACAATGTACTGTGCAATATTTAGCCTCTAATGGCACAAGAATGTTTGGTTTAGGCAATGGGTGTATTTGTGTGGTAATTACTGAAAAACATGTATTTTGCGGAAGTATGATAGAAACAGGCCCAATTGAGTCATGTAAATGTAATGTAACAGAGGTTATTATTAATGGAATTATTTACCGAGGTCCTCTATTTTTAGAGAAAGAAATTATTTGGGAACCAAAAGATGTGGACTGGTCCTTTGATTTGGGGATATATTGGGAACAAGGGAAAAAAAACTGATGAAAGCAAAAAAACCAAGCACCATGCAAAAGATGTATCTAAGTCTGCTCAGCTGGGAAAAAAAAAACATTTTGATCCACACTGGTCAAATATTAAAATTTGGGAAAGACAGAGAAGAATTGGCAATTTCTCATAGGTATGATGTTTTTAAAGGATGGTCTCCCAGTGTCACAGCGCTTCTAAATTTAATGCTACATCCTATTGTCATATTATTTGTATTAATGATTTTGTTAACCTTTATTATGTTATCTTTATACTGCCAAATAAGAAAATGAAGTTTTGGAGCAAGTGCTATATAAAATTGAATTGCTTGCAAAATTATAAAGTAATACAATAATTAATGGCATTAATCATGTATCAAGAGGGGGGAATGTTGGGATCTCTCTCTCTCTCTCAATATATATTGTGATTCACATAGTCATGTAATATGTTATAGGTCATTGAGGCCTAGTATGAATGATACGTGCTTGATATGAATATGTGCGTTGCAAGTTAGCAACCGAAGCAAGAACTTAAGGTCAAGAACTGTTAGAACTATTTGTGCAAAAACAATCTTATGTTCCAAGAAAAATATGGAAAATCAGAAAAGGAAACACCACCAGCTGGACTGATAAAAATTGTAAGAATTGGAGGAAATGGCCCACCTATGATATTGGCAGCTTACCCTTTGGAATTGTGTGGGTAAAACATCTAGTAAATCAAGGCAAAGAACTGATGAGGCAACGGAAAGGATGATAAATGGTTGCCTATGATTTCTGCAAATCAGAGAGTTGTTTATTGATCCAGAGTCTTGTGTGACTATAGATATGGTTTTCGCCGGCTCCCTGTATGTTATGATCTTATCCTGACAGAACAAATCTCTACTGGCCATCGGGACCATTCTGACCTTTGAACTCTGGTATAGTATGTTTGGGGTGTGAATGTGGAGCAAGGTTTGTTTTGTAATCAGTAAAGAGCATTTAGAGTATTATATACCAACACCATGTCCGGTACCTACTTGCTCCCAGTCCCGGAGGGAGACCGCTGTTGTGGGTCTAACAGCTATTGCTTATCACTCTATTATACTCTAGGTGTTTACAAATGGATTGTTTAATAATTTGTTCCAGTATCTTTCCAGGTATTGAAGTTAGGCTGACCGGTTTATAAGGGCCCAGGACCTCTTTATCTTTTAAAAAAGAGAAACAAAACTGTTCTTCACCGGCCATTGCAATCTTCATGTTGATACAAATAGCTAGTAGAAGGGGAAATTGATGTGACTATCATTCAGATTATAGTGGAAAAACTTATCAAAGAGGAAGGTTTGGCAACATTTCCAAAAGGTATTAGATTTTGGATTTATCTAATTTTCTCCAAAAGTTCCTACCAAAATAAAAAATAAAAGAACAACATTTTGTTATTAACTGAAAGGGTAGCAGTATTGTGAATTGGAAATAACCCATTTAAAATGACAAACAGATTGTTCTTGACACCAGATGCGGTACATACTTTAAGGCACAGTGACACCTATATGGCATGGAGATGCTCTTCACATGCCCGTTCTTATTTGTACCTGTTATGGTTTTGTTCAGAGATCCATTAATTTTGAAAATAAGACAGTCCATGTAGAAATAAAATACATTTTCATAAATGTTGACAGGCATTCCCCTCTTGATCCAGAGAAACAATTTGAAGAAGATGACTGAAGTTTGCTAATAGCAGAGGGCAACATCATACTACTACTTTTAAGCAGAACTTCCCCTGGATTGAAGTAGGGAGTTCTACTTTAAAAAGATGGTACCATAATATGGCACAAAGAATAATTAAGTACAGAGAATGTGATTCATGGATTGAGAACTGGTTAAAAGCAGGCAACAAAGGGTAGGAATAAATGGTAAATTCTCAGAATGGAGAGGGGTAACTAGTGGTGTTTCCTAAGGTAGTCCTAGGACCAAATCCTAATCAACATTATTCATATGATCTGGAAAAAGGGGTAAATAATGAGTTGGCAAAGTTTGCAGTGTACTAATCTGCTCAGATAGTAAGAACGAAAGCAGACTGAAGAACTTCAAAAGATCTCACAAAACTAAGTGATTGGGCACAAAATGGCAATGAAATTTAATGTAGGATAAAATTGAAAGTAATACACTTTGGAAAAATAACCCAACTATACATACAATATGATGGGCTAATTTACCTACCAAACAATCAGGAAGAAACATCTTGGAGTCATCATGGATAGTTCTCCGAAGATGTCCACGCAGTGTGCAGAGGCAGTCAAAGAGCAAACAGGAAGTTAGGAATCATTAAAAAGGGACAGAGAATAAGACAGAATATATATATTGCCCTTCTATAAATCGATGGTATGCCACATCTTGAATATACTGCGTCAGATGTGGTCTCATCTCAAAAAAGATATACTGGCAGTAGAAAAGAATTCAGAGAAGGGAGCTAAAGATGATTCAGGGGTTTGCAGAGGATCTCCATAGAGGAAGAGATTAAAAAGGCTAGGACTTTTCAGCTTGGAAAAGAGGAGACTAAGGGGGGGATATAATAGAGGTATATAAAATTGTGTGTGATGGGGAGAAAGTAGATAAGGAAAAGTTATTTACTTATTCCCATAATACAAGAACTAAGGGTCACTAAATGAAATTAATAGGCTGCAGGTTTAAAACAAATAAAAGGAAGTTCTTCACACCATGCAATCAATTTGTGGAACACCTTACCTGAAGAGGTTGTGAAGGCTAGGACTATAACAGTGTTTAAGAGAGAACTGGATAAATTTATGGAGGTTAAGTCCATTAATGGCTATTAGCCATGATGGGTAAGGAATAGTGTCCCTAGACTCTGTTTATCAGAGGGTGGAGATGGATGGCATGAGAGAGATCACTTGATTATTACTTGTTAGGTTCACTCCCTCTGGGGCACCTGGCATTGCCCACTGTTGATAGAGAGGATACTGGGCTAGATGGACTGTTGGTCTGACCCAGTATGGTTGTTCTTATGTTCTTACATTATGATTCACCATCTATTTCAGAATGAAACCTAACTCTTACAGAAATTGACTCATGAGAGAAAGTCATCTACAAAACACAAAAGAATTTTGAAAAATTGCATAATATTTGGAACACATTCCTAATTGCCACTGAGCCTAAATACTCTAACTCTATATAAAACTTTGCACTTACATAAGCCACAATTTTCAAAAGTGGCTAGTCTAGATGCTCAACTTGAGACACCTTAATGCGTCTTATTTTCAGAGGGTTGGTCCTTAGCACTTTCTGAAAAATCAGACCCCTTGAAAGTGTCTCAAGTTGGGCACCTTGAAACACTAGTCACATTTAAAAAAATACCACAGGCAATATTTTCAATCCATAAATCTGAAAGTACTTTACAAATCAAACAGCATATATTTTCACCTAAAAACAAAAAGCACACTTTTTAAAATCATGGAATTTAGGTCTTGAATAAGCCCTTAAAGCTAAAATATGAAAAATGTAGAATCTGATATGTTAGGGAGATGTTTGAAAAGTGGGTTTTCACAGAATCTATGTCCTGAGTTTTGATAAGATTATTTGACTGGGGAGAATTTGAACCAATCATTTCTTTCAGGGTTTGGTTAGATCTTCTGAAAATAAGGAACATATACTTACATTACCCCTCTCATATGTTTAGATTATTGCAGATGTTCAGAGTCAGCATGATCCAGTGAACTGAGCCTGAAGCCAAGAATCAGGAAGATCCAAGTGTAAGCCTCTTTTTACCAGACACTCATTGTATAGGCTTTGGGAAGTCACCTATAAACAGACACTCCAGCTGGGGAAGGACAGTGTCCCAACTTAAATCCTTTTACTCAGAGCTTGCTTTCTTGTCAAAAACAAGATTGCAAAACCAGAGCAAATCAATTCTAAATGCTGAGTAGTAGCCACAAGTCTTTTTCAGCTTCAGCCCACTTGGAGGGCACAGGACACATTCTATGGTAGCCTCCTTTGCACCAGCTTCTCTTTCGTTTTTACAACGCTACCCTGATCAGCCATGTAACCTGCAGGATTATATGTCCTCAGCCCATCCACTCACTCACTTGCATGTTTAGTTAAAAATCCACAGAGAGTGACGCTATGATGCAGTAGGATACGTTTAGAGATAATTCTTTCACAAACCACACAAAGTTTTTGTCTTTTGTATATAACCTATTAATGTATCACTTCTTCCAGTGAGGAATCACCTTCCTAGGAGAATGGACTCAATGCTCTTTTATCTTGAAAAAGTACTTGCCAAAAGTTTTATTATACATGTGCCTTGTAACGTGCACTGTCTGTGCTATCCCTCAGTAACATAACGAAATAATGTTACTAAAGCTGGGCTGTTAGGTCTTTCCATTTAAATGGAACATTTTAGAATAGTGCTTCTGACATCTTCCTTGAAAAATTAAGTTGGATTTGCTTACACATGAGCCTTGTCACAAACTAAAATCAGCTAGAAAGATAAACAATAGGCAGTGAAAAAACTGCGTTGAGTTGGTGGGATATGTAGCATGAAGAGATTAGTGCTGAACCCAGTTTTATTTAACATCTTCACTAGTGGCCAGGAAAAAGACAAAAAGCATATTAAGTTTACTGGTACTACATGGGTAGGTGTCAAGCACCCTCTTAAGATGAAAACAAATGCAGACAGGTATCTATAGGTCAGATATACAGGAAGAAAGTCAAATTAGATTAAACATGGAAAAATACAAGTGAACATATTCTGGGAAGAACACAAAATAGAACTAGGAAGATATCTTCCATTCTACCCTCTCCCCCTTGGAATCCATACATCTCTCAGACTGCTACAGCTCTGCAGTTTGATCCCAGGAGATTACTTCCAAAGTTAAACCAATAAAAGCTAAGTAGAAAACATTGCCACCACCACTATAGGTACTAGGGTTATTAGAATGAATGGCATAACATCTGCAAACAACTTTATTAAGTATATTTTGACATGTAGAGAGGGCCTTTTCAGAACAAGGGATGTCCTCCATTATGAACAAAAATGACAACATTAATTTCATTGGCATGTACTCATCTGTACATTACTCTTGGGAAGTTGGAAAGAGTTCAGAAAAAACCCTACAGTGAGTAAAGGTCTGGAAAACATGCCCTTATATTAAGAGGATAAAGAAGCACAATGTATTTTATCAGAGAAAGTTAAGAGGTGACTATCACAGTCTATACTTACCTACTAAGGAAAAGATTTCTGCTGGCAGTGAGCTTTTTAAATTTAGTAAACAAAAGCATACCAAGATCCAATAGTTGAAAACTGAAGCTAGACAATTTCAGACTAAAAGCAAGGTACATACTGCCAGTGGGGGTTAGTGAACTTACCTAAGGATGTGGTGGATTCTGTCACTTGAAGTATTTAAGTCAAGATTAGATATCTTGCTAAAAAGTTATATTTCAGCATAACAAAGTTATGGGTATTAATACAGAAATAACTTGGTGATACTGTATGGCCCACATTGCACAGTTCAAGCTAGATGATCATAACTGTCCCTTACTGTCCTTCAAATCCATGAAAGAGACTTTCTTCACCAGCACCTTGTTAATAACCTTACCCCAAAAGGGGCAGGTTAGAGATAGAGTAGTAGATATACTATAGAAAACAATTCTTCACTGACATAAGAATCATATACTAAGTCTTTTACACTAATTTTGATATTTTCTTGTAATTGGCATTTGTCTTTAAAGCGATTGAAAGGAAAGTATTATGAATAACCAGAATCAATAAAATTACAGCATGAAAAAGATCAGAATGAGTTTGTAATGGAAAATTGGGAGGAAAATTGGTTGGATTTAACCAACACCCTTCAAATCTCATTTTCTGTTCCAGCTGAAAAGATTGAACAGTTTCTAGGTGCATTCTCCAGTGATGCCATTTCAAGTTATCTACAGACAGGTTTTTAAGCTAATCAGGTCTGAAATTTAAGAACTGCCTCCCACTCACAAAAATTAAGACTAGTTTTATGTCTAAAATTGGAGAAACAGGACTAACAAAGCCCAATGAGTAACCAAATCTAATAATTGTGAAAATTAAAAGCTAAAATGAGTTTTCCCACTCAACCCCGCACATGTTGAAACTCAAATGGCAGGCATGAACACAAATGGTGACTTTAGAGATTCCAGTGAGAAAGGGTTAGGAAAATTTTTTAAGGGAGACCTAACATTTTCTCCCTAAATGAGGAAAAGATGACAAAGGAAGTGTGAAGTATTCTGAGAGCAAGTTAACTTTCACATTACAAGGCAGTCGCTGTATATATAATGTTTTTTCAAATCAATGTGCCAAAAAGAATTACAACAGCTGAGGATTTGGCTCAATGGCAAGAATTGTGGGTCACTCAAGTCACTCAAAGTTGGCAATGAAGGCAAAAATGAGAATTTGACACTGGAATCAGTTCTAAACTACACATATATTTTGTGAGGGGAAGGTAACCTGTGCACTCAGACTACTTCATGCTTCCTTTGTTCATGTGCGACAAACAATAGGCATTTTTTTTTTTTTTGTTAGAATACTTTTCTAGGAGTAAAACCAACACTTTCTGACTGAGATGAGTCATTTGTGTTCTTATCAGCTATGCAAATACAATATTTAGGGCTGGTTGGTGAAAATTTAAATGTATCATCACCACAATTATTGGATTAATTTACTTCAATACAGCTTTTGGGTGTTCAGCACCTTTGAAAGTCAGGCTACTTTTATTTAGGTACCTAAATATGAGACATTTTTAGTTCTTTAGTTTTTAAGATATAATGGCCAGTCTTTGATACACATTTTAAAAAGATGTACATAATTCACAAAGACTGGAATGTTTGAGCAGTGTTGCTGTCTTGAGTTTTATTGAGATTTTTCAATTTGTAGAATACTTTTAAAAAAGGAATCTTGAAGTATTACAGCACTTTTAAAATACATCTATAAATGGAAAGCCTACAAGACACAGCTCTGATTTATGTACTACATTTTTGGTATCTCTTTGGTAAATTACTTTTTCCAAATTCTTACGTTGTATTTCTATGTTATCTGATTGCTCCCATTATATACACTAAACTTGCGGAAAAAAGAATATTCAAAAGAAAGGGTCAGGTCCCAAGTTTACTATACTTTCCATTTTAACACTTATGTGCTTAAAATACATAGAAATAAGTTTAACTGTAAGCAAGGCCAAATTATTTTCAAAACATGTCAATTCATAAGTCATTGCAGTTGAGTCAAAGCTGTTCATAGTTCTGCCATGACTACTTTCCATAAATAAAAACTACTGTACATTTAAGATTGATCAATTAAATACACATCAATTTACTATATTCACACAGATATATACAAAGACATCTACCACAAAAGTTAATTTATAAGAAAGGCAATAACCTTTCATATTGTTTAAAAGTGATTTTCTTTTAACATGCTCATCTGGTTTACTTGTTAAAACATCTCTTTTTAAACATCTTCATGAAACCTATGTTGGAAACCAAGCAACAAATTAACAATTCAGAACAATCAAAACTTTTTCAAGACTGAAAATCTTGGTTTGGACGTTGGGGGAAGGGAGGAGGAAAAATAAATGTCAGTCATCATCAAACATTACATATTAATTGTGAAACAGAGTTGAATACTACCCATCAAATATTTAATCCACCAAACACATTTTTAAGGACTTAAGTGCAAAATCATAAGTGGAGGCTTTCTTAAGTAGATTGCTGCTCTACAGAAGACAAAGGACCCTGAAGACCAAATCTTTGTGTTTGCCTCTCTCTCTCAGGCAGTGCAATCTAACAGAGTAACTGAAGAAGATAAAGAGCAGTTAATCTTTTTATGCTTTCAGAGTATTATTGAACATGGATACTAAAATCATCTCTCATGATTATTCTTTTACGCAAAAATACCTTGGAAAACAACTCTCAAATTGTGGTTATGGTTGGAAATTTGACTTTAAAAATGGCACTTTTATATCTATCAGCTAATTATGTGCATATTTACTTTATTCAAGTCATAATTTTTAGCTACCATTTACCCTGTAACACTCATGGACCTGAAGAAGAGAGCTACCTAGTGTATTCTAGTTCACCTTGCACATATCGAGACGACAAAGTTCTTATTACAAAATAATTTGCTATGGGCGATGTACAAAGCATAAAACATTTAGTTTATATTTCCCCCTAGATGTATGTTGCAGCAGTGAAAGTCTTATTTTCTCAGTTTACAGATACAATGTGGAGAAAAAATGTGGAAGAACAAGATTTTTTTTTTTTTAAGTTACCATTCTGACCTAACCACATTAACAGTAAAGGTTAAAACAGGTTTATGAAAGACCAGTAAATCCTCATATATCTTGCATATTAGTTCTGAATCCAAACCCCTTTATTTATCAGAAGAAATTAATTGCCAAAGATGACGATGACTATTTGTCCTTTAGTCATATAGCGCATGTGAACAGTGCCATTACAAATGCCATTTTCCATGTCAGTCTACAGGTAGATGCAAAGGTTATCTATACTGAAATGAGATAAGTCATATATATCCTCTATATGAATTTGCCTATTTTAAATTATGATTCTCTTCCACATAATATTTCACATTTCAAGATATTCAAATTCCAGCAATAGTCCTTGTTTTAATTTTATGGAGTACTTCTTAAAAAGGACATTTTGAAATTCAAATTCCAGTTTTCAAATGAACACTTCAGATTGCAAAAAGAGAAACCACTACTACAGATTCTCATCTTTTAGATTTCATTTTCCTATCCATCTTTTTACCATAATTCATTAAGTGACCAGATCATGTCCCCAATGCTAATCAATATATGAATGTACTTTTAAGCAACATTTTGAAGCAGCATGGAGTAAATAATTTTAGTGAGCTGTAAAACAGCCACATGCAGTGTATACTGTACAACAACAGCTCCAAACCCTTTATAAAAACCCAGCATTCCTTCTTCCTGCTTTATAGTATTGATGCAGTCTCTCATTCCCTCGTACTGAGTATTGATTGGAAGCACTTCATAGCCAAGGTCTGTATTGTCAATTATTGTGCGTGTTCCCTGAATATGAAGTCGGTGTAAAACTGTCTCCAGTGGGTAAATCATGACATCAGCACAAAGGCTGGCGGCAAAGCTAGCTATAAGTTCTGGAAAATAAGCATCCAACATACTCTGCACAGAATTGGAGCTCTCTGTTGGAAGGCTCTGGGAATTCTCCCTTTTTAGGACAAGCAGCACAAACTTCTGGATGATGGAACTGATGATGTAATGAAGAACTCCATGTAGAACAGTGGGAAATGTCAAGGCCATAAGGGGGAGGAGCCGTTTGCTATGGGGCACTCCCATGCCAATCACTCTGCCAATCCCTTCTTTCACACAGTCCAAAATTCCAGGATTATCTCGAATGATTTCACTCTACAACCAAAATGAAATAGTTAAAATTACTATCTGTCTGGCTTGTCTGGGAAATAGTGTAGACAGTAATTAAAGCAGTATTTTCTCACCTTTCAAGGACAGTTAAATATAAATATAAGAACAACCATACTAGATCAGACCAAACGTCCATCTAGCTCAGGATGCTGTCTTTCGACAGTTGCCAAGACCAGGTGCCCCAGAGAGAATAAACAGAACAGGCAATCAAAGCTGTCACCCATTCCCACCTTCTGGCAAAACAGAGGCAAGAGACACCATCCCTGGCCATCCTGGCTAATAGCCATTGAGGGACCTATCCTCCATGAACTTACCTAGTTCTTTTTTGAACCCTGATGTAGTCTTGGCCTTCACAACATCCTCTGGCAAATAGTTCCACAGGTTAACTGTGCATTTTGTGAAGAAATACTTCCTTTTGTTTGTTTTAAAGCTGCTATTAATTTCATTTGGTAATCCCTAGTTCTTGCGTTATGAGAAGTAAACAACACTTATTTACTTTCTCCACACCAGTCATGATTTTATAGACCTCTGTCATATCCCCCCTTAGTCATCTCTTTTCCAAGCTGACAAGTCCTGGTCTTACTAATCTCTCCTCATATGGCAACCATTCCACACCCCCAATTATTTTTCTTGCCCTTTTCCAATTCCTCTTTTTTTTTTTTGAGATAGGGCGACCACATCTGCATGCAGTATTCAAGATGTGGGTGTACCATGGATTTATATAGGGCAGTTATTCCCAAATGGGGGTTCGCGAAATGTTAGAGGGTTCTTGGGAAAAAAAAATCCCTAATGGCAGACAGAGCTGTCCTTAAGGACCCCAGGGCTAGCAGCCCGGAGTCCCTGAACTTCCAAGAGCTAAGCAGATCAAAGCAAGCATATCGATCACACTGAGATTTAAACTTCAAGACTCCTTATAAGAAATGCAGAGGGAGGTGAATATTTTTTGCTGTTTTTAAAATTAAATAGGCAGCTAGTGTTGTTCTTAAAATTATTATGAAGAACAAGTTTAAGTTTTGTTGTAATGAGCGTTGTTTGTCTGGACTGTTCAAGACCTGAATGCTTGTGTAGGAGGAACTCTGAGTTGGCTTCTTAAATCCCTTCATGCTGTTTCACCTCTGATAATCCTTGATGAAACCTACGAGCCTTGTATTATAACAGGCTTATTCTAAGTGATACAAGCGACGAAAGTGAGATCTTGGAAGAGTGTTGCCGTTTTCATAATGTAATAAAAATACTGTCATGATAAATAAATAAATAAATAATAATAATACACTGTGTGTAATCAGCATATCCTAAAAAACAATTTTATATTTCCAAGATCACTGCTTTTCTAATTTACACTCAGGTAAAGGAGAAAATCCCAGGAAATATTGATTTTCAGGAGGGGGTTTGTGAGACTTGACATTTTAGTGAAAGGGGTTCACGAGCTATTAAAGTTTAGGAACCACTGATATAGAGGCAATATGATATTTTCAGTTTTATTATCTATCCTTTTCTTAATGATTCCCAACATTCTGTTTGCTTTTTTGACTGCCGCTGCACATTGGGTGGAGTGGTTACTATACGTGCACATACATAATGATACTATAACTCTGATTTATTGAATTGGATCAAATCTGTATATTACAGAATGTAAACTATTTTTTACATAAAACTCTTAAAAATATCAATTTACAATTACCTGTTTTGTTTCTAAGTACCTTAATCCACCAAAACTAAGTATGTACAGTAGTCAGTGTATTCAGAAAGTGTTATTTCATAGCACAGAATCCGGAAACATTTAACTGTATGAAAACAAGGATATTCTATTTAAAAACCTGAAGGACAAATGCAATTTATTTGGAATTTCTTTACTTTTAAGATAAAATGTGAGTCTTTGTTATGTCATCTATTTTTAATTTGTATCAGTTAAAAGTGAAGAGCAAATCCAGACATAACCTTAACTACAAAAATTCAGATAAGTGAGTCTAAAGATTTAGTAAGGGTTATGGTAAGTATAACAGACTTACAACTATGTATGTTGTAATAATTATGGTGGTGTCTTTCATTCAATTCTTGATGCTAAAATAGTGCTCTTCTCACCCATGCTGCCATCCATAAAAAAACCACAAGGATCATCTTAAGTTATTATTTTCATATTTATTTATTCATATTATTTTTTCAAATCATCCTATTATATTCCTAGATAGTCCTGATAAGCCAAAAGCACTGGCTTCCTTTCTGATTACATGTAGTACTTTATACCATACTGAGCCCAATCTTGGAACCATTATAACTTCAGTGGGAGTTAAGCATGAATAAGTCTTATATGAATGGGGCCATGTACTTGTGGACAGGCAGCACGTTAAGATTTAAAAACTTTTTTTTTTTTGTAAATCTCAGTATACTGCCTACCCACCAGAAAATTAAAAACAAAGGGGAGGTTGCATGGGTAAGTATACCTGTATGCCAGAATACTTTTAGGGTAGTTTGTCAAATGTAGTCCACCAACCTTGATGTGTTGGATTTAGCATTAAGTATACTATAATATAGGCTTTTAAAATTAAATAATTTTAATAGATCTTTTACGTACGATCTTTCAATAAACAGCACAAGACAGATTTTGGTACATGTTTTCTTTTATCTTCCTATCCTTCTCAAATGTAAAATCATGTTATCTTGCTGCGCACAAATCACTGAGGTTTTTTAAAATCATCTTTTGGTATATTGATTTTCTTCCCCCAGACATACTCTTTGTGTGCACAATAGTGACAAACAATCCAAGGTATGCACAGTTTTATTTTGGCAACATTTTGAAAGCTGAAACATTTAAGATCAAGAAATAGCTTAAGGGCTAAATTAATTGCAAAACACAATGCTGACATATAAAACAGACATTTATAAGGCCTTATAGCTTGCCTATGAGTCAGACTCTCCCATAGTGCTTCACGGTTATGCTAAGAAGAGGAAAAATACCAACTTGTTTTCTCTGATAATTCTACAAGAATTAAGAAAAAAATATTTTTAGTGATCTACTAACCACAAGTACCAGTTGCTTGAGCTAGCAAAATATGATGTAACCGCCAAAAAGACGTGAGGAAATAACAGATGTCTGATTAGGAGGTTGGAAATTTATAAAATATATGGAAAATATTAAAAATAAGATATTTCTCTATATGAAAAAAGGAAGTAATGAGAATGAAACTATAAATAATTCTAGTATAAGCGTATCAGCTTTTAAGCAAACAATGTAACCAGACAATATACAAATCAAACTGTCATGGGCTGCAGGACTGGTTTCATAGATCTGGGTAAAGAATATATTTGTTATGAACTAACGATTGTTTAATAACCTCACTCAAGATGAGTTATCGGAGTTTTATTACTGAGTAAATTCAAACCTGTGAAAATACAATTTATTAATTATTAGTGACACCTAATTAACAAACTTAGAAGTTTCCATTTAAAACAGATTATTGGTTTACAGGCCTTGTGATCTAGATAATCTAGAAGAGGTAATATTTAAAATACATGAAAAAACTTGTATGACTCAATATGGCACTATACCTGCCCAATGCACTCTTTTCCAAAAACATGCAAAAATAAAAATGTTAAAAATTTTAAATTGAATATTTTCTACAGGAGGTAGAGGTAGTATGTAAGTAAGCACTGCCTAGTAGTTCTGATATTAAATTTTAAAAAAAACCATAGAACACACATGCACAATTTGAGAATTTTATGTTTTGAAAAATGCAAATACCATATTTTCCTTTATTTGTAAAGCAAGGAAAACAGAATATTAAAATGAAAAGTATCTGCTATAATAGCAAGATAAGCACAATGGAGACATCTAGCGTAAATAAACTACGAAAGTAAATTTCAAGTTATCAGGAAAGGCTTTGTTTTAATAAATAGTTGAAACAGCTTCCTCTTACAATGGAAATTTTACATTTCTTAAAAGGAATAGTAGACACTTCATGTAAAAAGAATCTAAACATTGTTCATTTTTAAGGTTATGATTTAGTCACAGAGGTCGTAGAAGTCACGGAAGCTCCTAGTCACCATGCAGCTGCGCTGTTGAAGGCACTGTGGGCATCCACAGATACCCATTTTGTCACAGATTTTTACTAAAAGTCAGGGACAGGTCTCAGCTTCTGTGAATTTTTCTTTATTGCCCGTGACCTGTCTACGACTTTTACTAAAAATACCAGTGACAAAATCTTAGCTTTCTTCATTTTGTCATGCAAAATTGACTCTAGTGCTTCAAAACTACAGACTCAATTTTATGTCAAGTGTGCCACCATGTGGTTTAAGGTGGAAAAGACCAAAAAGTGTCAAGATGACAAAAAATTTCTCCAGCTCATAGATTATCCATCTTTAAGACAGGCAAGCACAGCCATTTTACGTGCAGAACTATAGTGACAATAACAGGTGAGCAGCATGATTCTTGCAAGAACGCTTGCTGTGTAAAAAACAAATCCTCAAAAGCTAGTATTAAAAGTTATCAGTAGCAAGATATTTTACCTTAAACACTTAACAATTCTCAGCTGCCACCAATGCACCTCTTATAAAGAACCATACCAAAGGGGAGCTCATGTTAATGTTTTTTTTTCCAGGACACATCCCAACTCTCCCTGATTCAGAGTAAAAAACTGAAAAGTTCATTATCATTTCAGTGTTACTACTCATAGGAAAACTGGCTTACATTAGTGTTTCCAGTAACCAGGGCAGACATTTTAACATATTGTGTGTTAAGGGACTATGCTCTGAGATACTCAGACATGCACAGTTAAATAGGCTGAGTCATCAATAAACTTGCAGAGAGACACTCGATCCCAACTCCTGACAAAAATCCCACTGAAATAAACTAAAGGCAATCCATATCAGAGAATTAATTATCCTCTGAAACTACAATAATACACAATGTGCCAATGCTTGCAGTTCATGATGTGCAAGTTTCACTCTTCCTTGTGATGCTCACTGAAAAACACCCTCCCCCAATGACAAGAGTTTTAATGATGAAAGGCGCTGGTGTAGACAGTGCTTTGTTGGTGGGAGATGCTCTCCCGGTAACAAAGGTACCGCCCCTAGCTGTCATCAGGAGAGCTTTCTCCTGGCAACAAAGAGCATCTACACTGTGCACCTTACAATGGTGCACCTTACAATGGTGCACCTGTTGTGTCACAGCTGCACCGTTGTAAGGTAAGCCATGTAGACATAGCCCAAGATAGGATTCATACATGACACAGAGGTATCCCACACTGTCACAGTCCTCTCTTTGGAACTCAACCATGCCAGTCCCAAACTAACTAGAGGAACTGAAAGCATGAGTATTCCACCAGGAACTGACATCACTGTCTCTACAACGTTCTCTAGCTCAAGGGGAGAAAAACAAGAGCTGGGAGTTAAAACTACTTCTCCTATGTGGCAGAGCATCAATTGCTCTTGTACAAAGGAATCGCTGAGATGCCTGTCCATCTTAAACATATGTAAAAATATACCAAAGTATTAACTATAGAGTGCCTTTATAATGCAAACTATAGTTAAGATTAGAATGTACATTAGAACCTAATCTCCCTTTTGCTGTTGCTCACAACTATAAAATAGTTTAGATTGAAATTTCCTGTGCCTGACTTTAAAACTTAGACACAAACAAGTTGAGAAAAATCACAGCAGCCATATAAATTATGAAAGCATAAAAAAATTCTGAAAGTTCTGATAATACATTTTGTGCTTGACATTTTAAACTAAAAACTTCACGCTTGGTTGGTTACATTGATCTTACTGTGATTTATATTTCGAACCAAGTTTAAAGAAAATTGTTACAAAGGTTATCAAATGTTGCCAAACCGTGGCTTTGGTGTACTTTAAGTAGGGCAGAGTTTCAAAGACGATGACCTTGCACTCCAAACTATTTTGTCTCAGTGCCCAGGATTTAAGTTGTGAGAAGCAGGGAAAGCAAGAGCATTCCAGGTGAACATAAATGCTACGATGTGGCTGCAGGAGGAGGTGTCGTCTTGGAAACAGTCATGTCCTTTTAGGCCTTTATGTGCTTTAGAGAGAATCATTTATGCCTTGATTTATACCAGGAAGGGACAAGCTAGTGCACAAGAACTTGCTGCCAGGTATTGTATGCTTGCAATGACCTGCCCTGCTAATAAGACAGTACCAGTATATGGCACTAGCTAAAGCTTTCAAATGGTCTTCAAGGATAGATCCAAGTAAAACACATTACAATAGTCCAGACTGGGAGTGACAAAGACGTAAATAACTATGGGGAAGTTCATATCTGAATGGGACAACTGGAGGCTAGATCAGAGGTGGGCAAACTATGGCCTGCAGGCCACATCCGGCCTGCAGGACCCTCCTGCCCAGCCCCGGAGCTCCTGTCCCGGAAGGTTGGCTCCCAGCCCTCCTGCTGTTCCCCTTCCCCCGCAGCCTCAGCTCGATGCACCACAAGAGCAAGGTTCTGGGCGGTAGGGCTCTTGCAGAGCCGCGGCCTGTCCTGGCGCTCTAGGCAGTGCAGTTATAGTGCCGCCAGTCACCGGTGCTCCACGCAGCGCGGTAAGCGTGAGGGGGGTTAGATGGGGCAGGAGTCCCAGGGGGGGCCATCGGGGACAAAAAACAGGGGGCAGAGCCATGCCTGGTTGTTTGTGGAGGCACAGCCTCCCCTAACTGGCCTTCCATACAGTTTCAGAAACCTGATGTGCCCCTCAGGCCAAAAAGTTTGCCCACCCCTTGGCTAGATTAATATATTCCTGAGTCACTGCTGTCATCTGGGAGTCCAAGAGCACCAATGGATCTACAAAGGTCAAAACTGAGTAACTGTAAGACTGACTCTGCAAAACACTTCCCCCCTTGGTCTGTTCTAATTTTTACCTTCCTAGCGTACTGTGAGGCTCATTCATTTTGATTGAGGGCAGGTATTTTAAGAGATGTCTGGTGGCTGGGAAAGTGTTTGCTCAGTAATTTAAAATTTGTGAATTGGGTTTGCTGGGCAAATCACACTTGCATTTGTAATGATTTTGTTTGTTTGTTTTTTTGTTTGTTTTTTAAGTTTACTAGCATCTAGGCCCACCGGAGAGGTTTTTTAAGGAACTTGAAGAAAAGGGCCTCCGAGGAGCAGTCTTGAAATTGGGTAAGATGATAGCCTAGAAGAAGGATCCTTGGAACTCCCTACACCTCTAGAGGGAAAAGGGTTGGGGAAACAGCCGAAGAGACTGGAGTTCACATTCTGCACTGAATAACCTAAGATGACTTCAGGGGAGAAGAACCACTTTTGCCCAGACAGAGAGATGGAACTGCCCAGCTAAGAGGTGAGGAAAAAGGCTGTGTGTTAATTTGTGTTGTCTCAGCCCTGAGAAGTGGGTTTTGTTGCCTGATCCTGGCCTCACTGGTGTCTTCTGGGAGTGGGCACTGCAGAGAAAGAGACTGCCACTTGACATAGAGTAAAGGTTATTAGCATTTACTAATTGTGCTTCTTGAGTCAGATTGGATTCCTATCTGCTTCTCTGAAACAGTAAAAGTCTCAGAGGAACTTTTAAATTTTTTTGGTTAAATACTAAGTTAAAAAGTTAGACTGAGCTCGCAGAGATCTATTAATGATATGCAGGCCAATACTCTGCGTCTTGGCAAGTACTCTGTCTAGTGTGTCAATGAATGAAGCTGAGTGTTTTTTTTAAAACTAAATATATGACTAGTGGTTTAGAAAAAGGTAAATAGAGCTAAAAAGGAAAACCAAAACTTCAATAGCACTGTACAGAAACTCCTAGTAATGTAAATCAAAATCTACTGAGAAGAGAGTCAAATACTGAGTTCTCTATATAAATTCTTATTTGTAAACAGAAGAACAGCATATCTTTTTATACGTAATAGACATATAGATGGAAAATTACCTGCACAGTTTCAACCAGGCTTGCTGAATAAAAAGGCATTGCTACCACATAGGTTAGGCTGCAGGAATTAATAAAAAGGTTAATATTTTGTTTATGAATTATATTACTAAAATATCAATATTCTCAGACATAGGATACATTGAGTCATTGAAATTCTCATATTTATACAATTATGAAGCCATGCCCAAGGGAAACTAGTTACATGATACTAAACTATAGTTGAATTTCTACTTCAATTTTAAGCAAGTCAAAATAAAGTTCAGTCAGAAGTTCTGCAAGTAATCAAATTCTTGATAATATACAATTTTAGCTTTATGTGGCCAATTCAGAAGATAAGTTGTACAGAAATCAAAATTGAATCACTAGTTTCTGATCCCTTAAATCAGCGGGGCTCTATGTGGGTGAACACAACTGAGCACACAGAACTTGCAGGATCAGAGACTAAATAGATTGTATTATATAATTAAGGTAATTATGAAATTGTATTTTTGAATGGCCACAAATAACCATAAGCCACAGATCAGATTAGGAACTTTAAAAAGGAATAATTAAATTCCTACAGTGTTCTGTGTGTTTCTTACAGTACATCTACACTGCACACAACTTTCAGCGGCATGTATAGTACATACACTATATGCCTCCCTCCCTAACAGTCATACATAGTGTTGTATAAGGTGAGGCACTGCTTGTGTGAGCAGAGTAAGGACATGCCTGAACCCTGTGGATATGTACCTGGGTATATACCATACTCACCCAAGCAGCGCCTCCCTGTCCTGCTGCTTCCACCGTAGCGAAAGACTCTGGCTGCACGGACAAGCTCCAGCAGCTCCCCACACCAGAGCTTTCCACTGGTATGCAGCACTACTCAGCAGTATGGATACAGACTGCTTTTTAATGTTGCGTGTAGCTACACACACCCTACAAGCCGCTGCCAGTGGTGTGCAGCGAAGATGTAGCCTTACACTGTTTATTTGGGACCATCCATACACAATCTGAATTTCTCATTTGCAGCTAAGAACATCTTTTCAAAATCCACAAAACTATCATCATCATCCTGGCAAATTTCAAAGGGACACAGCCTCCTTGCAGACTGAATGCCACCTGGATTGATCTCTACCTAGGTCCTTAAGGTAGTTTAGCTGAATATTCAGTTTACGTACAGCACTGGTGATCTTATTACACCACTGAAACTTTTGGTAACCACATGTTTGCTGGCTCTGTAGTGGTATTCTTTGGTCTTCTATCTTAAGAAGATGTGTTTATATATACACACCTCTTATCATAAGAGTATTCTCAGATTTTAGCAAGAGCCATACTTACCTTTTCAGTAGAAGGTGTCCTCCTATTTGTCTGAGACTCCATTTATGTGAAAGTTCCCTAAAAGTTAAAGCAGAATTTACCTGTAAAATGCAAGGACAGAAAACCCCAAGCATTTATTTCACCACTCTCACAGTATTTTAAAACATCAGTTTGCTAATTAGGGTCTACGCATGTCCTCCACAACAGCTAATGGAAAGATCATGCTTAGCTTGTATAAATTATATATTTTTAATTCGATATTTTTATAGAATAGACTTTAAGGTCAGAAGGGACCATTATGATCTAGTCTGACCTCCTGCATAACGCAGGTCACAGAATCTCACTCACCCACCCACTCCTGTATCAAACCTGTGTCTGAACCATTGAAGTTCTCAAATCATGGTTTAAAGACTTCAAGGCGCAGAGAATCTTCCAGCAAGTGACCCAGGCCCCACGCTGCAGAGGAAGGCAAAAAACCCCAGGGCTTCTGCCAATCTGCCCTGGAGGAAAATTCCTTCCCGACTCCAAATACGGTGATTAGCTAAACCCTGAGCATGTGGGCAAGACTCCCCAGCCAGACACCCAGGAAAGAATTCTGTGTAGTAACTCAGATCCCACCCCATCTAACATCCCATCACAAGCCATTGGGCATATTTACCACTAGTAGTCAAAGACGAATTAATTGCCAAAAATAGGCTACCCTGTTATACCATCCCCTCCATAAACTTGTCAATGTTGATTTACAGCTCAATTGAGCCTTTATACTAGATTTGGTACATCATTTTGCTACCTAGAATGGTACATTATAACTATACAAATTTATTTAAGCAATTATATAGTTTCATTTCAGATTCTTATTAATTTGTATATTTTTAGTATGTTAGCAAATGGTGAGTGATATATGTTATGCTTATAAGCAGCACACGGGATCTTTTTCAGGGAAAAAGGCAATATGCCGCATTTATTGATAATACAGTAGTCAGCATATACTTTTCAGTTACACATACACACCATGCATACACAGTCCTCCCAGTTGATATTTATAGTTACCAGTACAGAGTCTAGATCAATCTAATGGCCAGCTAGAATGGTCGCAGAGGGGAGCCAGGCTCTGTCGGGTGTGATCCGATGCTCCTGGAATTGTGGCAAGATGAACCCAAAGTCCCATGGTCAAGCACCCTGTTCTTATAATCTTTTTTTCTCTGTTGAAGTCTATGAATTTTACTGTTAGTTTGTGACCACTCACTCCTTAATTGGTGTTATCTTTTGATGTTAAGATTCCAAAACACCTCCAAGAGGGTCATCCTGTTCTGGTTTTGATTTAGTCAATTGTTTTGTCTTTAGGGGTGCAAGCCTCCACCTCAGGGTCCTTAATCTGCCCTTCCTTAATTATGGATGCTCATTGATGGGTCTCTGGTGTCGTTAAGTCTCTCTTCTTGTTCCTTGACCATCTGGCTATAACAATGGCCTTCACATCTTATTTTTTTCTGATGCACGTATTTCTCACTCACACACAGTTTTTTACAGAGACCTTTAAAGGTATACAGCAGTTTTAATGCTGAGCAAGAAAAGCATTGTAAATTAAACCTTACTAAATTTTGTAATCAAAACAGTTCACATTGTGGCCTGGGCCTTCAACATTCCTCTAATCTCCTTAACATTGACAATAAAAGATCCTGTCTCTTACTTACTAAACCTTAAAACAAAGAAATATATATTTAACTAGAGTGAGATTCTATGATTCTATGTTTTAATGGCTATATTAATCAACGAGAATGCACTTCTGTTTAGAAAATAACTGAAGTACAAAAGGTAAGTTGATTAAAATCAATGATTTAAAATGAGGCTTTCCACTTGTGATTTAAATCAATCCGCTCGATTCAAATTACTGTATTGAAGAGAACTCAACTTGTGTTTCAGTCTAGCAGACAAAGTCATAACAGGATTAAACATCTGGAAACTGAAACTAGACATTCAGAAACCGTCAATAAGGTGCATGCTTTTAACAGTTAGGTAATTAACCATTAAAATAATGTAAACAGAGATGTAGTGTATTTCCCATCACTTGAAGTTTTTACAAGTCTTAAAATCTAGCTCAACCAGAAGTTACAGGCATGGTGCAGAAACTACTACGTGAAATACAACAGCACATATTACGCACAAAGTCAGATCAGATGATCATAAGGCACCTTCCAACCTTAGGAATCTATGACCCACCCACTCCCACTAAATCAAGAATTAAAAAAAAAAAAAAAAACAGATTCTGAGCTACCCGAAATCAACAACAGATGAGATCCTATCTAGCCAATGTCAATCACTGACGGCTCTTAACATCAAGGCTTGCACCTGAAGCATGCTATATGTTATTTAAATTAGACTGAAGAAACTCTAAAATGAGACTGATGGGAACCAAAAATAAATACTCTTGGATTGCCCTGCCTACTGTGTCAAAAAGCTACATTTCCCCACACTCTCTAATAGACCTTTCAAGGATCTGCCCTTCTTGATTTTACAAGGGCATAATCCCTTTTCCTGCATGCTCCAGTAATTTTAACTTTCCCCTGAAGACCTAGACTTTATGCATCAGTTTAGATCTGGATGCTGAATCTGTGTGAACAAGTCTTCTGCCTTGGTACACTTTGACAATATGCTTTTTCCCTTTTACCGGTCTCTCTGTGTTAAGAGAACTGGTGGAAGTGTATATTTCAACAACTTACTCCACAGGAATAAAGAGACCAGTGCGATCACACACTCATGAACTATGAACAATATGCAAGAGGTAGTTCTACCCGCACGCTACTGTCAACATGAAGATGTGAAAGCAAAATGGAACTAGCATTCCAAGGAATAAACCATGAGGGTCATCCTGATTCTGGGGACAAAACAATAAACTTTGGGAATATAAAGAGAAGGCAAAGAGACACTTTTTTGTTCTTCACCGAGGAAGCAAAAAGGATAATGCTTTTTGCGTTCATGAAAGAGGGATCCCAGCCTGGCTTGTCTGGGAAATAGTGTAGACACAGACAGTAAACAAAACAGTAATTTTTCACCTTTCAAGGACAGTTAAATATAAATATAACAACCACCATATTGGATCAGACCAAAGGTCTATCCAGCTCAGTATGCTGTCTTTTGACAGTTGCCAAGGCCAGGTCCCCCAGGGGGAATGAACAGAAAAGGTAATTATCAAGAGATCCATACCCTGTCACCCATCTCCAGCTTCTGGCAAAACAGAGGCTAGGGACACCATCCCTGCCCATCCTGGCTAATAGCCATTGATAGACATATCCTCCATGAATTTATCTAGTTCTTTTTTGAATCCCATTGTATTCTTAGCCTTCACTACCTCCTCTGGCAAGGAGTTCCACAGGTTGACTGTGCGTTGTGTGAAGAAATACTTCCTTCTATTGGTTTTAAACCTTCTGCCTAGTAATTTCATTTCTCTGCTCCCTCACAATGATTTAAAATAAATTAATTTTACTTATATCATAATTTTTAAAAATAATCCCATTTCAAATGAAATCTTAAATTTAATACAAATATTGTAAGGCCTAAACTACTTATAATCACATAAAACACTGATATAAAAAAAATAAATATACTGAATCCATAAGTCGCTATGAAAAACTGAGTTGACGGCTGCTTTTCTATATAAAGACAGAATTGAGGGGAAAACATCTAACTTCTGAGGTCAGGCTAGGTCTACACTGGGGCGGGGGTTGACCTAATATACGCAACTTCAGCTATGCGAATAGCGTAGCTGAAGTTGGCGTATCTTAGGCTGATTTACCTGGCCGTGAGGATGGCGGCGAGTCGACCATGGCCTCTCCCCCATCAACTCCGCTTTTGCCTCTCGCTGCGGTGGAGTTTCGGAGTAGACAGCAGAGTGATCGGGGATCCATTTTATTGCATCTACACTATTCGGGATAAATCGATCCCCCACAGATCGATCACATAGCCATACCCTAAGTAACTTGAGAGACTGCCTCATTTTCAAGAGACTTAGAAGAATAGGAACTTAAGTTCTAGTCACTTTCACAAAGGTGAATTTGAAAATTTTCCCAGGATGACCTGAAATAATCAGCTTACTTCACTGACTAAAGTTAATCCCTCTGTTTAATAAATCATTTAGTTGTAAGCGTGAAACATGTTTGATAAGATAAGTTGTACGTATCTAAAACATTTAAGGTTGTTTCATTTATTAAAAATTAGGGCCGCCAAGCCATTAATTGTGTGATTAAACAATAATACAAATACCATTTATTTAAATATTTTTGGATGTTTTCTACATTTTCAAATATTGATTTCTATTACACCACAGAATACAAAGTGTACAGTGTTCACTTTATTTTTTATTAAATATTTGCACTGTAAAAAACAAAGGGTATTTTTCAATTCACCTAATACAAGTACTGTAGTGCAATTGCTTTATTATGAAAGTTGAACTTACAAATGTAGAATTGTGTAAAAAAAACTGCATTCAAAAATAAAAATGTAAAACTTTAGAGCCTACAAGTCCACTCAGTCCTACTTCAGCCAATAGTTCAGACAAATAAGTTTGTCTTTTCCACCATTCCAGAGGACATGTGTCCATGCTGATGATGGGTTCTGCTTGATAACGATCCAAAGCAGTGCAGACCGATGCATGTTCATGTTCATCATCTGAGTCAGATGCCACCAGCAGAAGGTTGATTTTCTTTTTTGGTAGTTCGAGTTATGCAGTTTCCGCACTGGAGTGTTGCTCTTTTAAGACTTCTGAAAGCATGCTCCACACCTTGCCTCCCGCAGATTTTGGATGGCAGGTCAGATTCTTAAACCTTGAGTCGAGTGATGTAGCTATTTTTAGAAATGTTACATTGGTACCTTCTCTGGTGTTTTGTCAAATCTGCTGTGAAAGTGTTCTTAAAACGAACATGTGTCAGGTCATCATCCGAGACTGCTATAACATGAAATATATCGCAGAATGTGGGTAAAACAGAAGAGGAGACAAAATTTTCCCCCAAAGAGTTCAGTCACAAATTTAATTATTGCTTTTTTTTTTTTTTTTTAAACAAGCAACATCAGCATGGAAGCATGTCCCCCGGAATAGTGGCCAAGCATGAAGGGGCATACGAATGGTTAGCATATCTGACACGTAAATACCTTGCAACATCAGCTACAAAAGTGCCATGTAAATTCCTGTTCTCACTTTCAGGTGACATTGTAAACAAGAAGCAGGCAGCAGTATTTCCCATAAATGTAAACAAACTTGTTTGTCTTAGTGATTGGCTGAACAAGAAGTAGGACTGAGTGGACTTGTAGGCGCTGAAGTTTTACACTGTTTTGTTTTTGAGTGCAGTTATGTAACAAAAAAAATCTGTATTTGTAAATTACACTTTCACGATAGATTGCACTACAGTACTTGTATGAGGTGACTGAAAAGTATTCATCTTTTTACAGTGCAAATATTTGTAATAAAAAATATGATGTGTGCACTGTACATTTTGTATTCTGTGCTGTAATAGAAATCAATATACTTGAAAATGCAGAAAAACATCCAAAAATATTTAATACATTTCAATTAGTCTATTATTTAATGGTATGATTAATCACGATTAATTTTTTGAGTTAACTGTGATTGACAGCCCTAACAAAAATACAATATATCACTGTTTAATTAAATTCTAGTTGCCATTCTAATGCAGCTTGACACAAATGACGAGAAAAAGTTAAATATGTAGTAATTAAGCATTATATCATTCATCATTTTGAACACACTAAAAACGTATAGGTAATAAGAATCTGAACGTATTAAGCGACACAATTGTTTAAATAAATGTATACAGTTATACAGTCTGGTTTAAAGAAGTTTAGTTGTAAATCAACATGCTTTAATGGTTATATCAATCAATGGAATGAACCTTTCTTTAGAAAATAACTGAAGTACAAATGGAAAAGTTGATTAAAATCAAGGATTTAAAAGGAGGCTTTCCAGTTAGTTATTTAAATTTCCTTGATTTAAATCAATCCATGGACTGAAACTACCTAGGGAATATCTGGCTACCATAACAGAATAAAACTTTTAAATAACTGCATATTTTTAATACTTTCCATGGTATTCAGTAACAAATGTTAACGTTCAACTTGTTAAATACCACAAAAAAAATAAATGAAAGTGTGATACCTTGGCAAAGGTGTAAATTCACTGATGATGCCTTCTGTTCCAAGGGTTATGCCCTGAACTATGAAAGTGCTCCCCATTCCTTTCCAAAGAGCTTTTGGACCCTGTAATTTAACATTTCCAGTTAGATTCAGTAACATGAAAATTGGTGATCCTACAATTTTATTAAAAGTGTGAAATGTATTAACACACTAGAAAGAGGTCCAAATTGAACACTGGATCTGAACGTTCCCAAATTAATGGAATTTAGGCCTTGATCCAAACAAGGATCATCTCTAAATACTTTTCATATCAATAACACTTTCCATCAGATAACCTGAAAGAGCTTTACAAGCATTAATACATTAAGCCTCTCAACAATAGTTTTGGTATGCATTATCTCTACATTTCCGTTGGGCAAAATGAAGTATAGAAAGGCTAAGTGATTTACCCCAAATCACCCAGCCTGTCCTCTGCAAACCCAGAACTACATTCCCTTCTTTTAACCAGTCTTGGATTTTAGACACAAAACCATCATTCTATTGTATTAACATGGATAATTATGTTGAATTTTATAGTGAATTCAGAGTGCAGTAGTTTTCCAAAATTTAAAAAGTCACTATTTAACTTGAAATATTCTTTTTATCTACATAAATATCTAATATTTTTTGGAATCCTGCTGAATTCTTGGCCTCAGTGACGTTTTTTTCTGTGTGTGCGTAAAAGCATACACACACGTTTTTTTCCAGTAAATATTAAGCACAGGGAAATAAAGGACTACAGAAAGTGAAGTTCTTTATTAAACTCTTTTTAGTAATGAATAAATATAAAACTTAGAAAAATATTTTCGTAATGCTCAGCTAGCGTCTTAAAATATTTAGAGATGAAAAACATTTCTGTTTCAATAAATACATATGCCACAACTGTATCTACATAATTTTGTTTTATGTAATGCTATAGAGGGCTCAAAATACTGACCTGGGTCTTATTGATGCTGTACATAATATTGACAATAGTAAATGGAGTGAGATGATAATTCCGGGCGTGATAATTAACCTGTTAAAATATACATGTATGTATATAAAATAAAATGCTGGAATATAAACAATTGTTGTTAAAACACTTAGATGATCAATTTCACTTAAATGTTACAATTCAGACAGCAAGATCATCTAAACAAGGACTGTTTTTCTGAGGCACCTGGAACATTCTTCGTCACTAAAACATTAATAATACTTTTTAAAATCTTCACTGCCACTTAAAGGACATAGATCAAAATTCACTGGCAAATTTAGGTGTTTAAAGAAAGGTTTGAAAAAAAAATCTTAAAACAAAGAAACAATTTCCTTTTTTAAAAACAAAGCCCAATGGAAAGTTATTTGTAAACAAACACCAAAACGTTCTACTAGTGCATGAGAACCTGACGACAATTTCATTAGTAACCACTTAGACATTATTTTTCTTTACTTTACGTTAATTATCCAAACTAAAAAGACAGCATGAAAAGTGAAAGTAAATTAGATCAACATTTTAATTTAAGTGCTAAAAGTTACATAAGAAAGTTTGTTTGTAAAAACTTTGTTACCTGCCAGTGTCTACTTAGAAGTCTTAAGCTTCCTTATAACTCTACAATCATAATATATACAAGGTCTGAAACGAGATTACATTCAATGGCAGAATTTAAAAAGATGTACCTGACATTGGCGACGTAGAACAATGCAAGGATGTGCCAAAACATTTTCTGTAAATAGACTTTAAAAGAGGAATGTATTTAGAAGTAGTGAAAATAAACTGAAACCTATTAATAGCTGATATTTTTCTTCAGCAGCAAATTAATATTAGGTTTACAATATTTGGGGAATACACAAAACTATGTCTCAATGTTAGTCCATATCCTGCCAGCAGGTATTTTTGGAGAGTGAACCAAATACTTTCCAACAGCCCAAAAGGTCAGATGCTCAGAAACCGATCACCCACTCCCTAGGGGTACAGTTGTACAAAAATTAATGCTCACACACTCCCCCTGTTAATATGAGGAAATAAGCAGAGACACAAAGTGAGTCACCCATGACCGCAGAGCTGGTCAGTGGCAGAACTAGAATTAAAAGCTCCCAAATCCCAGTTTTACAGTCATTCCTCTACACCACAGAGCCTCTCAAAGAAAGGCCTTCTTCTATGTGTCTGCTAGGTCCCTTCAGTATATTAACAGAGGTTGATATGTATGAAGGGGTTCAACAGTTGACCCCAAAACCTCATTCACCAGGCACCTTGAAAAATCTATTGCATTTGACATGGACTTGGAGAGACATCACAATATGTGTTATGAGAACAGAATTAATCAGTATATATTAAGGTCCACCATTTTCTCAACAAAAACAATATATATTTCCATACATAAGGATAGCAGCTTTGGATAGTTTTGCCACCCTAATATTACTGCTCTGGCATGCTTTGACATTGTTCTTGGTGATATTTGCGCCAGTTTAGGGAGGATTAAAACTACCTGGAAACATTCATCTGAGTGACTGACGCACAAGCACTCTTCCCAGAAGCATTTCAGAATTCTCAGATGTCTCTCCATATTTAACTGCAGATTCTCAGTGACACCCCTCTCTCCTACTCAGGAGTCAACACTGTCTTGATTTTAGAATCATCTCCTCTAGATTCCTTCCTCTGATTACCCACAATAAAATTTGAAGATGTTTCTCCAAAATAGAGGTGAGTGGAAAATTACATCTTTAACTGTAACTAGTCAGTCATCAGGTCCATATATCTCTTGGGCTATTTCTCTCTCCAGTTAATCTATGCAGCATGAATTTTAAACTGAGGAAGACTCAGTCTTTTGTTTTGTTTGAACAAGATCCCAAGTTGCTAAATAGCACAGGCATGCCGATATTCTTCAGAGGTTCCTTGCACTAAAAGCAGACTTCAGCAGAAGTATAGCTATGTTTTCATACTTTGCTCATTACCATACTATTTAATAGCCTTAAGATATATAGGTCTAACTCATTGGGGGTCAACTTTGGTTAATATGAAAATCTCTGCAGTTCATGGGATCCATGGTAATGGCTTCAAGCATCCTTTGCCATTACATTTGAAGATACCGGCCAGAGGCTATGAGTTGGAGAGAAGACTGCTGAAAAAGCTAATACTGTAGTTATAATGAACATTTCTTGATTGGTTTCATTCAGTGCCAACAGCAGTAAATCTAATGGCTCCATGTGCACTCATTCTTGTAAATCATCCTTTATTTAGACTCAGACAAAATGTAAGAAATACAGCACACACTATCTAGTTTACAGTATATATTATTCTTCTGTCATTATCTAATCAATATTTTAAGTATTGTTTTGAGGTTTAAAATTCAAGAACACTTTGCCAATGCAATTTCAACTAGTTCCACTCTACCAACACTATTGCTTTCTAAAGTCCAAACATGTAGGAGTATTTTTTGTTGATGTTTGCTTCATGCAAAACATATTGTAGCAACTTATATGTTCCGAGGTTTCCAAAATTCCTGCCCTATATAGATTTTTTAATCAAGCCCATCACTGTAGTAACTGAAAGAGCTGCAGTACCCTAGCTTGAGAAAGAAGGTAAGAGAAAACAATTAACTTTGTGCTAGATTTTTAAACTCAGTTAAAGCCATATTGTAATTTGAACTCAGGGAGCATGATGGACTACAAAATGTAAAAGCCATAATTATCAGTGAAAAATATGTTTTACACAGAACAAAATTCTTACCTGGCAAGGCCAATACCAAAGCCTACAAATCTATTCAACTGCTCTGAAAGAAAAAACAACAGAAGATTATGTAGCACTGATATTTACTGCAGAACAGTGAGGAAAGAAATAACTGTAATACAGAGTACCAAAGTAACCCATTTTATAGCTTGCTCATGTCAACAAATTCTAAGCACTGCACCAGAGTGTACAAAGTATAATACTTTTGGGATAGTTTTGCCAACTCAGCAAAAGTAAAATATAATTGTCTACCAAAGACTACTTGCATGTGAAGTGCTTGGTTTATAAAAATTTGTTGGAGCTCAAATACAAGTAACTTATTTGCCTTAAACTGTCTACATGAGGAAAAGAGGGACTGGGTGCCTAATGGAACTGGGAACAATTTGACTGACATCTGGGAAAACAAACTGACCCAAATCTATAATGGCCAAAACATGTTCAACAGCATGTGTGACGTGAATATGGTCTCAGTCCACTTCTTAACGGACAAATGTCAGTACTATGATGCCACAACAAGAACCGGCAGTACAGAATCAAAAGGCACAGAGAGTGAACCTTTTACTTCTAGAAGTCCCCGCCACATCAATGTTGGGGCATATTGGTAAAAAGGCATCACAGGGAAAGTTGCATCACTGCTACCAAGCCATACTTAAAGCTTGTCTCCACTTTCCGGAGAATCGATGTGCAGCGATCAATCAACAGGGGGTCGAGTTAGCGGGTCTAGTGAAGACCCACCAAATCAATTGCCAATTGCTCTACCCGCAAATCCAGTACTCCATTGAAACGAGAAGCATAAAGTAAATGGACAGGAGAATTTCTCCCGTCGACCCAGTGCAGTGTAGACACCACAAAAGGTCAACCTAAACCACACTGACTCCAGCTATGTTATTCATGTAGCTGGAGTTGCATAACTTAGGTCGACTGAGTCCTGTAATGTAGACCTGCTCTTGGTTTGCTAAAGCATTGTGTCTAGTACTGTCAAATGGGAACTTTTTCCTAACACTAAATTCAATTTAAACCTTGTGATAGTAGGACACACAAATGTTAGTACTGTTAAATGCACAACCAAAAATTTACATTAATTTCTTCAGAAAGAGGGGAGATTGAAATTCTGGACAAGTGTTTTGAATTTTTTCAAATATTTATCTGATGACCGAAAATATAGAACTAATTGATTATAATGATTCCCTGGAATAGCAAGCTGCCTAGTATGTTTTGATCAACAGCTTCCCAGTTAAGACTTACAACTATGGAGTGACTACATTCAGTCCTAAGGATTATTTGGTTTTCATTATATGCCTGATTTTGATCCTCATTTTCTCAAAACTGAAAATCTTTTCCATCTGAACTTTCGTACATGTGCTCTTTAGCCAGCAAAGAATTTATATGGAAAGTTTCAGGTTAGATGAGTTTATGAAACAGAATTTGAGAAGTTAAACAACATGCCTAGCTGTATTTCCAAAAGCTTGGTCTAAAAACCTTCAAATTTGTTTTATAAAATAACCCCCGAAGAGATCACATCACAGGACTTTTTTTGATAAAGCTGAGCGCAAAATTTTGTAGATATTAACAACAGATTTTTCAATGATACATCCAATCCAAGAAGACTTCATGAGTTTTGCCAAAAGACCAGTGGGGGATTAAGTTTCCTTCAGCCTAAATTTTCAAACCTGGATGCCTAAAGTTAGGATCCTAAATCTGTATTTAAGTTCCTAGATAAAAGTAGCCTGATTTTCAAAGGTGCTGAGTGCCTACAGTCCTGAATGAAGTCAAGTTGCAGACATTCAGCGCTGTTGAAAATCAGGCACTTTTATACATGAGCTTAGATATGAATTTAGAAGCCTAACTTTAGGGATGTAGATTTGAAAAGCTCAATTCACTAATCTCTTTCCACCTGTAGAATGTTAACCAACCATTAGTCACAATGTTAACCAACCATTAGTCTTTCTTTCCTGAGGGGGAGTCTTCCAAACAAGAGGCAGATTCCGCTGCTGGTTGTGTGCCATGATCCCCAGCTGCCAATTGCTCTCACCCAAGACATCAACAGTCAGAACACAAAAAGATTTCTTACTCATTGCAGTAAGCACTTTCTCTCTGCCTCTACAACTTACAAGACAGAGATAAGAACTTTTGCTCTTGGCCCTACAGATACTTATTCTTTGCTTCAGTGGCTCTTCCAGTAGAGTTATCAAGGTAGATATGTCAGGGCTCCTCCCAACAGTATCTCAGGCAAGAGCTTTCCAGCCCAATCCTCTATGGAGAGACTAGAATCCTTCATTTGCCAGCTGAGATGAATGTCTCCTGCAAGCACCCTTGGATCCTTAGGAGACTCCAGTGAATAAACTTGCACATACCACCCATAGAGCAGAAACAGCTCTCTCCAGCTGTGTGTCTGAGAGTCCAAGACACTGAACCTTCTTTCACAAACAGCCATGTTTCACCAAGCCCCCTCAGAAGGGGGATGCTATGCTTCTCCTCCAGCAGTAGCACATCCTCACCCTCCTCATCCCTCGTCACTGAATTATTTTTCAAAGTCTTATCAAAAGATTGGAGAAAGAGGTAATAGGAAATAAGGCAAAGAGCGATCCTGCTGTCTCATAAATCTAATTTTTACCCCCCTCCCCTCATCCAGAGCTGTGGGGCTCAGGCTTTGGTCTCCCGGGTCATGTAGAAATGTTTGTTGTCACAAGGGTGTCATGGTGCAATGAAGTTTGAGAATTCTTGGATTAGACCATAAACTCTTTGGGGAAGGAACTCATTTATACTATGTGACACTGATACCTTTGGGTGCTGATCCTGTAACATCATAACAGGAGCTGTGATGTGGGGAATCCCCTGCCTCCTAGAACAATGGGCAGGTGGATTATTTTATATCCACTTTCCTTTACTTGGGACTGTTGTTAAACCAGAAAACACACACACAGAACCAGAGACACACCCTAATAAAGGTCAATTTCTACCTCTATTGTTCCTATGCTCCCTTCGGCACCCCTCGCCCTGTGCTGCCCCCTGAGCCCAGCACCGCCCCCTCTCTGTGCCCTCTGCCAGCATCGCCCCGCTATCTCAGCCCGTCCCAGCCGGGCTCCCCTTACCGGAGCTGGTGCCGGCGCCCGCAGGGTACAGCTCGTCGTTGAGGCCAACTCCGCCGAGGGGGGTTCCGGCAGGGCCGGCCCCGTACTGCGGGGTCCTCTCTCCCCAGTGCAGGTTGCGGCTGCCCGGGATGTCGGGGGGGCTGGAGACCCAGTGACTCAGGTCCGAGGAGGAGCTGTAGGGCTTGGCCCCAGGGCCCGGCTCCTCCCGGCCACCCCCCCTGTAGCCCAACCCATCGAAGCCCTCAGGGCGCCGCGGCTGCATTCGGAAGCGCGACGAGGGCGCGGGCGGCTGCAAACTGCCGCGAACAACAGCGACCAAGCAGCCCGGTTGTGCTGCCGCCGCCCAGTATCTACTTCCGGTTCGGAACCGGAAACCGACGCCCTGCAGCCAGGCAGCAGCGACTGAGAGTCACATGATCATGGAGCGGTCTGATAGGCCGCTAGGCATCTCTGACGCGGCCGTCCGCAGCTCTGGTGTCCTACTGGTCTCGTCGGGGCGGGGAATAGGTTGGATTGAGTGGGTGGGTCTGTGCCTGCGCTCTGGGCTGTCTTGGGGGCGGTGTCACAGTCTCTCTGCCCCCCACAGGGGCTCGGGAAGGCAGGAGAGGCGTTGTGCGTGCTTGGGAGTGAGCTCCAACTCGGGCACCAGTGGAGACAGGCAAAGGGAGATTTGCAGCGGTTGTGCTCACCCTCTTTTCCAGCAGATTTAAATTCAGCTGTGCTTCCTCTTCCCCAGCTGGGGTTTGTTGCCGTGTAGCTGATCACTGTGGCTCAATCTCAGACCTAGACAAAGCCTAAAGTAGCCGCTTTATCCTATTGCAGACAATTAGGGTAACCAGATGGTCTGATTTTATTGGGACAGTCCTGATAGTGCTTTTTCCTATATAGGTACCTATTACCCCCAAAACCCCCGTCCCAATTTTTCACTCTTCCTATTTGGTCAGCCTAGTAGCTTAATATAAGAATAGCCATCCTGGGTCAGATCCATGATCCATCTAGGCTAGTAGCTTATCTTCTGAGAGTGGCTATGCCAGGTGTGTCAGAGGGAATGAACAGTACAGGTAATCAAGTGAGCCATAGGCACCGACTGTGGGTGCTCCAGGGTTGGAGCACCCATGGGGAAAAATTAGTGGGTGCTCTGCACCCACTGGTATCCAGGCTCTCTCATCCTCGCCTCCTCCTCCCCTGAGTGTGCCGTGTCCCCATTCCTCCCCCTCCTTCCCAGTGCATCCTGCCCACCACCTACCAGCTGTTTGGTGGTGCTTAGGACTTTCTGGGAGGGAGGGGAAGGAGCGGGGAGATGGTGTGCTCAGGGGAGGAGGCAGAGAAAAGGTGAGGCAGGGCAGGGGTGGAATGGGGGTGGGAAAGGGGCAGGGCTGGGGTGGGAAAAAGCAGTGTAGGATGGGGACTTGGGGGAAGGGGTAGAATGGGGTTGGGCCGAGGGCGGTGCATGGGTGGGAAGAGATGGGGCCATGGGTGGAGGGGGGTGTTGAGCACCCAACAGGCAGAGGGGAAGTCGGCGCCTTCCTATTGCCCATTGTCAGCTTCTGGCTAACAGAAGCTAGGGACACCATCCCTGCCCATCCTGGCTAATAGTCATTGATGAGCCTATCCTCCAAGAATTTATCTAGTTCTTTTTTTTAACCCTGTTACAGTCTTGGCCTTCACAGCATCCTGGGGCAGAGTTCCACAGGCTGACTGTGCATTGTGCAAAGCAATACTTCCTTTTGTTTGTTTTAAACCTGCTGCTTGTTAATTTCACTGAGTGACCCCTACTTCTGGTGTATGAGAGGAAGTAACATTTCTGTATTTACTTTTTGCATACCATTCATGATTTTATAGACCTCTGCCGTATCCCCCCTTGCCCTTAGTCGTCTCTTTTCCAAGCTGAAAAGTCTTATTAATCTTTCCTCACGTGGAACCTGTTCCAATATATCTTTTTTGAGATGCGGCGACCACATCTGCACACAGTATAAATTAGAAAATATTTCACATTCACACAGATTAGTATAGACTTCATTTCAATCCCAATATAACAATAAAATTCAAATACACCTCTACCTCGATATACTGCTGTCCTCAGGAACCAAAAAATTCTTACCGTGTTATAGGTAAAACCACATTATACCAAACTTGCTTTGATCCACCAGAGTGTGCAGCGCCCCGCCCTCCCCCATCCCAGAGCACTGCTTTAGCACGTTATACCCGAATTTGTGTTATATCGCGTCGTGTTATATCGGGGTAGAGGTCTATGATTCTCATGTCTGCCATATGCATGAAAAAATGCTTTCTTTGCTTTAGCTGGCATATGTGGGGGACAAGCCAGAACCAGTTGGAAACAGTCTGTGCCAACCTTAACTACTAAACTTGTTTGATCACTCACTGTCAGATATTTAGAAAGTAGTTTTTAGTTTGAAAAGAAGGGCAAAAGGCTAAGTATCAGTGACAATGGGCAAATGCAATTGGTAATGTAATACACAGCTAATGATATTACATGGGTATCTTGTTCTTTCAGAGTTATTACTGATGGTTGTGTCCTCAGGGTAGTGTGGTAAATTTGTAATAGGCTTGACACAAAATGTCATCGAAACTGAAAAGAGAAATTACAGTTCTCAGCAATGTGATGTGTTGATGGAGGCACTTACAGTCTAGTATTATCTGTCCATATCAATAAAACAGAACAAAGATATATTATTGCTGGCTTTTTGTTACCAGATTAGTCACAGATAGGGGGTTAGCCAGGAAAAAAACAACCACCAAGCGGGGGTGGATGTGAATATGCTGGCAACAAAATGATAAGGAATGGCTGAGGTACCCCCATGAAAATAGTTTTTTTTTTTTCAAAATATCTCCATGCAACCACATGATGGACAGAATAATTTAGACTAGCATTTCCTTGCCCAGGTGATGGTGAGGAGGCTGGAGACAAAGTGAAAAGTCACCAATCAATTTGCTAAGACCTCTTTGTCAGTGACAAAGGCCTGAAACGCATGTCACAAGGAAACCATTGGAACATGAATCTTAAAATAACCCGGGATTCATCTCTGAAGCACACCCATCTCCCGTCTCCTGCCTTAACCTGTCCGATTTCTGCAATTTGTAACAATAACACCGATTAATAAGGAGACATGACAGCAGCTCTGAGCGGAGTGAGGGCTGCAGTCCTTCCAACACCCCCTCCAGCTGCAAGGGGCAAAGAGATTGCCAAACTGGTGTGGCGCTTGCCCTGGGGGGGGCGGCGGGGGTGGGCAATAACTTCAGAACCCGCGGACACGTCGGGGGAGGTGGGAAAACTGGACTAAGCCCCCAAACGTGTGGCGGCCAACTCCGAACCCAGCACAGGAGAGAAGAATGTGTGCGAAGCAAGGGGAGGAACCTCGGCCCATCGAGACCCCTCCCCCCGGTGCCACCTGCCTGTCCCCTCCTACAGTCGCTAACCGCTGGCCAGGTGCAATCCCAGCCCCCGCCTGTCTCTACGAGCTTTCTGCCTGCAGGCTCCCGCTGCTGAGCCAGGCCCTTCCCGCCCTGGGGCTGCCCCGTCCCCCGGCTTCCTCCTCGCACAAGGGGAGCGCGCGTAGAGTATCAAGCTCCACTGACAACTCGCCTCCAGCTCCCGTTTGCAGCCGCCGGGCCGGTTGCTGCGGCCGGCCGGAAGCGTCTTGTCCCCCTGTCACAATGGGTTGGGAGCCAACCTAACTGCGTCCTTAGCAACCGCCCCGGCGGCGGCGGCGACGCCTGAGCACCGGCCGGAGGCCTGGCAGGCGAGTCGCTTTGGCTGGGTGCTGAGGGACGCTCCTGCCTCCACTCCAGTCACACTCAGGTAAGCGGGAGGAGGCTCTGTGCCCAGAGTCTGGGTGCCCTGGCGATGGCATGAGAATGTCTCTAAAACGTCTGAGGTTCAGGGATTGCCAACCTCCCCCTGGAGCCCCCCATGCGCCATCAGCCCTGCTCCAGAATGCACATTGCATGTCTAATACACTAGTGGCCTTGCCATCTCCTTTCCTCTCCTGCCCTGTCAAGGACAGTCTGACTTTTCGAATCCGTTCAGGTATCAGAGTTATTTGCTCTACATTTTGCATACATCCAGAAGGCTGTTATGCTAAGGAACCTGTTAAATCTAGTGCCAAAGCCAAGTGAATTCCCTTTGTGGTTAATTTTCATCTCACTAAGCCAAATTATACCACAGCTTTCAAGGGAAGATATTTGTTAGTTAATATGGAATGACTCCATAAAGAAACCCTAGCCATCCCTGATATTACTTCTGACAACTTCCCAGTCTTTTCACATTGCTTGTAAAGCTGCATGAATACAACCTGCCATCACTCCTGGCTCTCTTTGACTAACACACACAACTTCTCTCAAACAATTGCTTTACTTTTGACAGTTAGAATAAACTACTCCTCTGTTTCTTCCTTAAACTTCCTATCCTGTAAATTTGAATTTGCATCACTTTGCACATGGGAGTACTCCCGTTGAAGTCAAGGCATTGAATATTAATGAATCATGAGCATAAAGCTATGCACATGCTTAAGTATTTGTGGTAAACCCTGATCCTACAAAGACTATACATTTGTATAACTTTATGTGCTGCAAGTGTTCCATTGACTTGAGTGAGATTACTCAGTGTGTAAAGTAATTTTTTGCAAGAGCAGAGCCTTAGGCCCTGATCTGGCAAACATTTAGGATCGTGCTTACTACCACGAGCAGTTTCAATGATTTCAATAATACTAGTCAAAGTAGTAAGCAAATAACTGAGTGTTTGTGTGATCAGGGCTGTAGATTATAAATTCTGCCAGAGTCACTTCAGTCTTGTACAGTGCTTGGCCTATTATCAGCACTTACTGAATAATAATAATCATAATGGGAAACAAAATGATATTGTAGAAAATTTCTATAAATAAGCCAAGATATTTTAATTCCTTTCACTTTATTATAGGGACACCACAAGCTAAAATAATGCGTTTTTTTAACCTACTTTGATTATAAGTAACACCTAAAGCCTTGATTCTGCAAACACTTATGCACATGCTTAACTTTACTACTGTAAAACAGCGGGATTACTCATGGTAGTAAAATTAAGCATGTGTGTATAAGTATTTGCAGGATCGGGGCCTAAATGATTACTATCAATGAACAATACTGAAGAAAAAAAATTGTTCTCAATTTTTGAGGTTGTTTACTATGTGTGCTTGACAGCACATTAAGTATGTCTACACTGCAATTAAAACTCCCTGGCTGGCCTTTGCCCACTGACTCAAGCTTGCGGGTCTCTGGCTGTGGGGCTGTTTAATTGCAATGTAGAACTGGGCTGCAGCGCAGGCTCTGGGACCCTCTCAACATGCAGACATGCAAGCAATTGGGCCTAAATTTGTTTCTCCTTTCTCTCACTGTTCAACTGATGCTTTTACAAAGAAATGGACTGTTCTTTTACAGCTCTAGCACCAAGTGTCCAACTTATTCAAGATATTATGCAGGTTTATAAGGTGAGCAATCTGATTGGTTGAATATCCGTGAATGCTCTAAAACGTTAAGAAAGATCATTGAGTTTGCATGGGTATTATAGAGAGCAGAGCTTGGCCCAGTGGGATTGCCTGGACCAATGCTGGGAAAATTTTGCCTTAACTGTACATCAGCAGTTATTTGTGCTGCAATCTTTTTGGAATTTTATAGTTGTGTAGTTTTCAACATTGTGATTCTTTGGTATTCTAGTTACATAGGCTAGGAACTGTCTTGCCTGGGGGCCCTAGAGAGTTGTCCTCTGCAGCTGTAAATGTCCCAAGAGACAGGGCCATCACTACTTCCCTGCTATAGCCCAAATAGATCTCAGTGCATCAATTTTTTCCCTTTCTCAGGAGGGTGGGGAACAGGGCAAGAATACATAGGAGGAAAATGTGGTGAGGTTCCCTCCAGATCTTTCTGTCAGGAGGCAAAGTGGGGTGGGAGGAAGAGGTGGGTTTGCAAGGTTGCCACTCCTCAGATTGAGATAGAAGCTTTTCATCCAGAGAATGTGGTTCTCCTAAGATCCCTGAGAGGCACAGGGCTGTTTAAACAGATGACCTTGGAGCCACTGCAGAGGAAAATACTCTATACTCAGTGTAAGGAAGAGTCTTGAACTGGTTGCGAGATTAAATATATGGCTTTATATCTTTTCTATCTCTAACTTCTAAGATATCATGGAAAGGTTATCTTAATTTTATTTGTAAATATTATTTACTGTGTTTATTTCAACAAAAAATGATGTATGTAACAAAGGACATATTCTCATTTTACTGCACAGGGTAATTTACCATGCATAAATCTCACTAGTTTTAGTGGGGATTAGCATGTAAACTCCCCTTTCGTCCTGCATCAAGCTGATGATACACACCCTTAAGAGTGTGACACACACCAGCAGAGGCAAGGAAAAAAGTGAGTTAAAAAGCTGAGGCTCATTCCTTAACTTCTTGGCTAGTTGCTCCTTGATGTTGCGCATATTACATTATAAATTAGATCATTCAGTATAGCAATATGTCAGCATAACACAGGAATGAAAGTGATAGGACAAGGATGCAGTATCAGACTGAATTTCCTTAATCTTTTTATTATTGATCGTTATAGTACTAGTTTTGTAGGGTTAATTTGCTGGATTTTTAACAAATCCCTTTAGAAATTTCTGAAAATTGAAAACATAGACAGACTATCGTATAAATACATATCTATGTGTTTTTCCACGTATTCAGGGATTTAGCCACATAGACCTTATGGAGCAGGCCCAGCGGTGGTGGGGTCTATTTCCCAGCCTATCAATGAAGACAGTCCCAATTAACACAAGCTGACAGAGAGGAGAATCGGAACCATTACATTATATCATGTAAATAGAGTATATTGTAAATTTAGGCAATTTAAAATGTTATTAGTATGCTGAATAAGAAAGGTAGGGTACAAAGTATTTTGGCAGGAATGTTCAGACAGATCCCATGAGTAGGTTGGGGTGGAAACAATACTACAGTCATGCCTTTTACAACAGTAAAAGAAATGGTATAGTGATTGAAGTTTTAGTTGATGGGAGTCACAGAACCCGATTTAAAATTGTGGGCTTGCTACTGGATCTTTCTGTAAGAAAAAAATAATTTAGATTAATTCGGAATTAACATAGGTAAAATAGTGATTCAACATCACGACCATGAAAAATTGGAATTACTTTTCATAAATTCAGAGTAATCTCTTTTTCCTTAGATAGTAGTACTCATTCTCATTTCTTTATAACTGTAACTGGGTGAGTTGACTACAGTTTTGAAAAGTTCTGGCTCCTGAATGTAGTTATATCAAGTTTGTTAACAACCATGTTTGCTGCAAAAGCTGGTCCTGAATTAGGTATGCAATAATATGCCAGTGCACCACTAATCATTCCATATATTTGCTTAGTTCAGTTTATTTATTGTATTTTAGTACGTTTTGTGGTATAAAATAAAGAAAGAGATAAAATGTTTTTGACTGAGAGTACTTGACTGTGGAACTAGCCACTGGAAGAGATGAAATTGAGCCAAAATCTTAATATGGAATCAGATGGAGAATATGGGAAATATTATAATGCCATTATATAAATCAAATATAAGCTCTCACCTGGAATATTACCGTATATTCATTTTTGGTTACCTCATATCAAGTGTTCAAAATGGGAAATGACTGCCTAGGAAGAAGTACTGCGGAAAGGGATCTTGGGGTCATAGTGGATCACAAGCTAAATATGAGTCAACAGTGTAACGATGTTCCAAAAAAAGCAGACATCATTCTGGGATATATTAGCAGGAGTATTGTAAGCAAGACATGAGAAGTAATTCTTCCGCTCTACTCAGCGCTGATTAGGCCTCAGCTGGAGTATTGTGTCCAGTTCTGGGCACCACATTTCAGGAAAGATGTGGACAAATTGGAGAAAGTCCAGAGAAGAGCAACAAAAATGATTAAAGGTCTAGAAAACATGACCTATCAGGGAAGATTGAAAAAATTGGGATTGTTTAGTCTGGAGAAGAGAAGACTGATAGGGGACATGCTAACAGTTTTCAATTACATAAAAGGTTGTTACAAGGAGGAGGGAGAAAAATTGCTTCTTGTCCTATCCTCAGAGGTTAAGAAAAACAATAGGCTTAAATTGCAGCAGGGACGGTTTAGGTTGGACATTAGGAAAAACTTCCTAACTGTCAGAGTGGTTAAGCACTGGAATAAATTGCCTAGGGAAGTTGTAGAATCTCCATCATTGGGGATTTTTAAGAGCAGGTTGGACAAACACCTGTCAGGGATGGACTAGATAATACTTAGTCCTGCCTTGAGTGCAGGGGACTGGACTAGATGACCTCTTGAGGTCCCTTCCAGTTCTATGATTCTATGGTTCTATGAATATGGGCAAAAATAATTATTTATGAGCATGGCAATGCTCATATGAATAGTCCCATTTGAAGAGAGAAAATACACCTCTACCTTGATATAACGCTGTCCTTGGGAGCCAAAAAATCTTACTGCATTATAGGTGAAACTGTGTTGTATTGAACTTGATTTGATCCACCAGAGTGTGCAGCCCTGCCCCCCTAGAGCACTGCTTTACCGTGTTATATCCAAATTCATGTTATATCGGGTGGCGTTATATCAAGGTAGCGGTGTATTGGGAATATTCCCCTTAAAAGGAGATGAATGAAAGGGGACACAAAAAAGATGCATAGCAATGAATGATATGGAGAAAGTAGCACAGGAACTTTTAGTCATTCTCTTTCATAAAACAAATATAAGAGGCTATTCAATGAAACTGAAAGGTGTCAAATCATACAATTGAGTCTAAGAGTTTAGCACAATTAAAAAAAAAAGAATTGGATGTTTCTTGGAGTAACAAATAAATCCACAGTCATAATAGTAAATATTTGAAACAACGCAACAACAAAAACAAACAAACAAACACACCTAAAAACAACCATTTTGGATGGGTTATAAATCCTCTTGCTTCAGAGCATCAACAAATCTTTAACTATTGGGGTTTAGTAGAAAATTTTCTCTGAAGGCAGGTTATCTCATAATTGCCTATTACAGGCTTTCTTACATCTTCCTCTGAAGCAGCTGGTACAATGCTGCAGTGCAATGCTCTGGGCAGCGAGGCTGTGAGCTCCTGGGGCAGTGCAGCTGCAGAGCCCGGCCTGACCTGGTGCTCTGTGCTGCACAGTGGTATGGCTGGCTCCAGTTGGGCGGCGCAGCTGTAGTGCCGCCAGCCACGGGTGCCCCAGGCAGCATGGTAAGGGGGCAGGGAGCAGGGGGGTTGGATAGAGGGCAGGGGAGTTCGAGGTGGTGGTCAGAGGGTGGGGGTGTGGATAGGAGTCAGGGAGGTCAGAGGGTGGGCAACAGGGGGGTTGAATGGGGGCAGGGGTCCCAGAGGGGCAGTCAGGAGTGGGGGGGGTTGAATGAGTGAAAGCCCGGCTGCAGGCAGGGCACGGGGTTCCAGGGCATTCAGGGGACAGGGAAAGGGGTGATTGGATGGGGGTAGGCGGGGGGGTCAGGAATGAGATGAGGGGGTGGATGGGCGCAGTGGTCTGGGGCGGTCAGGGACAGGGAGCGCGGTGTGTGGATGGAGGCAGGGATCCGGGGGGGGGGGCGTCAGCAAACGGCGGGTGATGGGGCCATCTAATTAATTCTTCAACAGCTCTCAATTTTCATTTATACTTTTCTGTCTAATTTTTTTCTTCCAATCTATTTTGCTGATAATTCTTCAGCTGTAGAAATTAGCCCTTTTAAAGTACCAAGTATATATGTTACTGGTTGGGACTGTCCTCTTTTTGCCCATCTTGAATATAACCTGGTAATGATCACTGTTCCTTACACAACCACCAACTTCCAGTGGAGTGATCAATTCATTTTATTCTTCTTAATGTAAGAAAGCCTATATAGATATCTCTCATGGGTACAATACCTTTATGGTAGAAAATTATCACCCATAATTTTTAGAAACTTTTTATTGACTGCAGAGGGTATTGGATTTGGCCTTTTGTAAAGTACCATCTTTATACTCTGATAAAGGAGCTGGAATCAAATCTTGCCCCAGCTGGCACCATAATTAGAAGAAACACTTGCCCCAGCTGACACCATAATTAGAAGAAAGGTACATCCTTTGCCCTAGTAATCCTATTAGGGTAAGGCAGCATTCCAGAAGACAAGCTTGCACACTTGATGCATCTCTGAGGTAGATTATATATAGATGGCTGCCATCTGCTAACTAACACTTACTGGGATGGCTACATACACTTCTCCAAGCTATAAATCCATTCCTCCTGAGGACATGATGCAGAAGCTGGCTCTTCCTCCCAGGACTCTCCTAAACGTGTGGCCTGACAATTTGTTCAAGGACAACTTCTTTCTCTACTGCATCTTCTTTCCCACAGTTACTCACCACTGCAGAGCAAGCCAACTTTAGGCTAATATAATTCATGCTGTAGCCTCTAAACAAAAATCAAGAAAAGCTGGGGTACTAAGCTAAACTTAACACAAAATTGCCGGGTCATGGGATTTGGGTGTATTTTTTTTTAGTTTGTTTAAACTCTTCATGACTAGTTAATTTGTATAAGAACCTTGAAGATCAAAAGCCCTGTATGATTCATAAGGATTATTTATTTTACTAGCTATTTTTGTTTCATTTTCTGTCTTTTTAAAAATTTTGATGTTAGTACATCTCACGCTGACAGCATTTTGATATTGTAATGAGTTGCCTTGACATTGTTTACCATCATAATTTGCCATAATAAGTGGCCTCAGACAACTTGAATTGACAAATTCTTTATTTTCTTGGCACTGTACTGCAGTATCAGACAAGTTCTTTAAGAACATTTCATGAAGTAAAGGCTGTTAAGTCCTTGGACGGGAAAAAAAAGAAAAGTGGAGGCTGTGCAGTTGTAAAATGTGTCTCAACTTAAAAATCTTAGTCATTGTCAAAAAGACAGTTCATACCAAAAGTTCTATGTTAATAATTGGTATTTAGTTACTTTTTTAAAAAAGCTCTAGCTTTAAAATAACAGTTTGAAACTTAATCCTAAGTGGCTTTTTTTGTATTGAAAAAGAATAACCTTTCAAGGAGAAATCTGCATTCTAGCTGAAGATTCTGTATGAAGTTTCTGCTCAATGCCATAAAAATAAGGCAGATAAACATATCAAGAGTTTAGCATTTTAACAGTCTCAGTGAAATTCTTCTGCATAAGTGAGTAGTTAAATGACAATTTTTTTTCATTTGTACTTTTTTTTTAGCCAATGGTTCTTTATATGGCAAAATATTCTAAAATTTGTATGTATGTTATAAGCATTTTCTGTACTTTAGGATTTTGTATATTGAATATTTTATATTGATTAAGTTCTGCTATTAAACTCTGTTGTTGTTTTAACAAATGCAACAACAACAACAACAACAATAAAAGAGAAAAAAAAAGAATCCCAAACCAACATTTAGCTAGCACCTCAGCAATCTTGAGTTAAAAATCATTTCTTGCTTTCTTTCTTTCCTGGTACTTATAATCAGGAGGAGCTAGTAGCTGGAGGTGAGTACACCTTAGATATTCAGTATCTGGCCAACCAAACTAAAAACCAGATACTACCTATTTAAATAACCCTACATTTACAGAAAAGTTTCAGTACCAACTTAAGTACTGGAACTTACACTACATTGCTTCCTCTCCAAAGAGAAAAAGATGTGTGTTTACAGCTCTGGCTGCGAATAAGGATTTCTACAGCTACGTTTTTGCCAAAGATGAATAGGGAGCCCATTCTCTATCAGTATATAAAACTTCAACCACAACAGAGATGGGCCAGAAGAGGGCTGTATTTCTCTTTGTTTTCCTCCAAAATTTCACTGTGCTCAATCCTCACAGGATTTTCAGGTTTCTATTTTTTGGCTGCTGTCTTAATTCTCACCTCCACTCACCACTTGTGAGTCATTTTCTGGCTTGTACTTCTCCACAGACTCACTCCCAACTCTGAGCTGTAATCTACTACCAGCCATGGTAACTTGCTCCCGGCTACAGACTGTATTCCTTCTGCTTCTGAGCACAACTTGTAACTCATTAGATGCCTGCTCTTCCTGATTGTGTTAAGGTGTCTTGCTTGAATTTGGCTCTATGCTATATACACCTCTTTAAAATGAACAAAACAAAGTACATTGAGACAAAAAACTGTATTCCGATATTGTTAATTGTCTCAATTAAACTGATAAAGCCATACAAAAAAAATCAGTGTTAATCTATGGATAGGATACATGTGGTTCTCCATCATGGTGACTACTGTGGCTAATGGGTGCTATTTTATACCCTGGGCATGATTTGGTAAAAAGTGTGCTTCCAAAATCTTGCATTTTATTGAAGTGAGACATGTTTTTGCTCAGTCAGGCCCCAAATGATCTGAGAACTTCAGATACAAAAGAGATAAGGTTGAAAATATTTTTATGTCAGTGTTTCATATTTGAATTTTCTGTCTTCCATTGATTCAGTATAGATCCATGGATTTAATAGTTTAGTAGGATTAACAAGTGACACTTTTGTATTATCTTTTTCAGTTTCTATGATAAGTAAACCCTCACATTATTACAACTGTAATGCAATAGATATTTGTGTTCTGTGCATATGAATAGATCTCTCTGGCCACAATTTCAAAAACAGCTTGTAAGCTTGCATCTTTGTCTATGTATAATAATTTGTAGCCACAAAGTATAAAATTTGTGTATGCAAATGATATTTGCCAGATTTGCATGCACACATTTTGTCTCTTGGGCTTCAAATGATTGTGCGTACAAAATTTTGGGTACAAGTTTAGAACAAGGCTCATTTGCAAATTCAGTCTTTAAAGTCATATTAATCACAGTAAAGTTCCTTTAGTTATACAAATGTGCAGTAAGTAAATAGATGATACTATCTAGTTACCTCCAGGGTCCTATTTTCATCCCCCCTTCCATTTATAGCATCATACTTTGCACTTACTGTGTATAGCACTTTCCATTCAAGAGTCTCAAATAATTAATTAGTATAGCTAACAGTTCCCTTCTTTGGACACCCCCCTGTCCATCTGTGAAGTAGGCAAATGCTGTTAATCCTCATTTTACAGATGAGGAAGCTATGGGACAGAGAGTTGAAACAACTTGCCCAAAGTCATACATGACTACCTTGTTATGGTATCTCTTAGAAAGTGTAACTGTTGTCTTCTGTGAGCATGCTGATGTTCCTATGAGAAGGAACAATATGGCAGAAGATATGTGTCTTCACATATATATTGTGAATAGCTGTTTCTCTCACTAGTGAGGATACAATCAAAAATCCCAATTCAGTGGATTGTAATATATTCTGTATTTGTTGTGTGTGATTTTTAGATTGATTATAGCATGAGAAGATGCCAGTTATCAAAGTGCCAGTGGTACACAGATTTGGAATATTATCCAATAGACAACATAAAGAACTTCAAAAGGAACTTTTGAGAAAATATTTGCCAAATCGTTCATACGAAATCCACAGTGACAAGCCTATGTAAGTGCAATTTAAATATAAACCGTAAGATCACTTTATTATTCACAGTAGAACAGTATGTTGTCAAAGTTTCTTTAAGTTTTAGTTTCTAAGGATCATTAACTTCTTGTATAGAGTTCTTGAGTTGACTAACACCTTATTATTTGTATAGCCATTCAACTATGGATGTGCATAAAACTTGAAAAAAAAATAGTTCACTCCCAGTAAGAGCAACCAAATAATGACATCTCTCAGGTACCCCTTAGAGGCATTTCATGGAAAGCTTGCTCCCAGTCATCCCTTCCTCCTAATCCAAATGCTTGGAGAATTTGAGTGGTTGATTGCAAAACCTAGAACCGGCCTATTACAGATAATATTGGTCCTGCCTTTTCACATCAGTTAGGCATCTAACTGGTATCTAACTCTGTCAACATGTTTTACCTAGGTGTAGTTGGACTGCTATATTGGAGAGGGCAAAGCACACCACGCACATGCATGCACACATGTGCACACCAAAGTCAGTTCCCTTGGCTCACTGGCTCTCTCTTCCCGCCTGGAGTGGTACGTGGGCTGCTGGTGCTGGGGAGGGGGATGGGCCGGCTTAACGGGAGAGCCCCAGCTGCTGCTGGCAGCCGCTCCGGCACAGGGTACTGCAGTGATGTCACTACTGTGGTGCTGTTGTCGCTGCTTCTCTGCTGGGGCTGCTGCTACTGCCGAGAGGACACCACATTCCAGGCTCCTTCTTCCCTCCACCCATTCCTGTATCCCTGTCTTTTCTCCATCCTCTCTCTCCACAGTCCTCTGCCCCATCCCACTCTCTCTTCCCCCCACCACTCTTCTTCCAGTCCCACATTGTCCTGCCCCTCTTCCATGGACACTAACCATTGTACAGGAAAGGGGTGGTCACTAGGATCAAGAAGGCGGCATCCAGCAGCCGAGGCAGCGACCCGCAGCACAGAGAAAAAATTATTCTGGCTCACGGGGAGCCGAAATGTGCAAGGGAGGGCGGGGCGGAGGAGGCACAGTGTGGGAAGGACGGAGACCCCTTCCTGGGCAGGCTGAGCAAAGCAAGCCCTGCAGGGCAGCTTGGTGCTTGCAGAAATGGGGGCGGGGGGGAGGCATGTGACACCCTCCCATGCCTCGCCTCTGGCAGGACAATGCCCCCTGCACTCCCCAAACGATGCCTATGATGTTTTACTGTTCATTTGAAGACACTGGGTCTGATTAGCATATGTGTTTGTAATGCAAATGGCTTGCTTCTACATGAAGCATATTCAGTAGACTAAAGTCTAAGGCCAAGCTCCACAACCATTGTGACTCACTTTAGTGCTATGGAAAATTGGTCACGTGGATGCAGTTTGATAAATTCCAAATGATTTGAGATCACTTAAGGCCAGATCTTTAGCTGATACCAATTAGCATAGCTCCCTTGAAAAATATCCAAGATCTTACAAAACTCAGAAGGTCCTGAAATCAAACATTCATAAATTCCAAGGCCAGAATCACTGTGATTATCTAGTCTGATCTCCTGTATAACATAGGGCATAGAACTTCCCCAAAACAATTTAGTTTGAACTCAAACATATCTTTTAAAAAAACATCCAGTTTCGATTTGAAAATTGCTATTGATAGAGAAACCACTATGACACTTGGTAAACTGTTCCAGTAATTGATTATCCTCATTGTTAAAAACATATGCCTTATTTCCAGTTTGAATTTGTCTAACTTCAACTTCCAGCCATTGGATTCTGTTGTACATACATCTGCTAGTCTGAAGATCCCATTAGCAAATATTTGTTCCCCAGATACTGGGATTGTCACCCCTTAACATTTTCTTTGTTAGACTCAAGGAACTCAATTTATTTAGTTTATCACTATAAGGGATATGTTTTAATTCTTTAATCAATCTCAGGCTCTTCTCTGAAACTGCCCCAATTTATTAACACCTTGAATTGTGGACACCAAAACTGGATCCAGTATTCATGATAGGCTCTGGCTTACTGAGACAGTTTTGATTTTTTTTCTTCTGGATAAGGCCATAACACAACAACCTTAAACTTGAAAAAATACCTAAGCTGATCACACAGAACCAAATTACTCTTCTCCATTTTGATTTGGACTCTTTTACAGTTTCTCTTTATTCTAGTGAAATTTTCAGAAATTTAGGATCTCAGATGAGATATGTAAATTCAGTTTACAATGAAAAAGGAAACTTCTTAAAGAGGGCATAGTCCTAAACCAGAGATCTACAATATAATAGAAAGTTGAGCTATTAGATATCTCCACGTCTTCCCTAAAAAAAAAAAAAAATACTTGAAAATCTTTTACATCTGTCAAGTCCATTGATCTGCAATTTGTGCTTTTTGTGGGCATGTGTACAATTTGTGTAATGCAGTGGGTGAATGATAGTGATGCTCTACACAAAAAATTGATATTTGTGTTATATATTTTTACTTTTTCCAAGAAGCAGTTTGTAACAACAGTAAGGATCTCCATGGCGATACTCTGTCAGGAATAAACAAATAGGTAGTTTATCAGCTTGGAAATGTATTGACCAGACAGCAGGCTACTGCCTGTAGTTCACTTACTGCTAGTAGGACAACTGGTTCTGGCAGTTAACTCAGAAATAAGATAATACAACATGACTGCAGAAAAATGCTATGCCTGTGATGATAATTATTTCACTCTTCAGCTGGATCTGTGTGCAAAGTATTTTGTGTAGAGACATGATACTAGAATCCATCTCTTAGGAAGTGTATCCTAATCAGTAAATGGCCACTCTGGTACCCCACAACTGATGTTGAAAATGCTATAGCTGCAGCATGCATCAGACAAAAAGTTTTAAATATAATTTCAGAAAGAATGACTGAAGCCTTTTGGAACTTGTCTTCGTTATTATTCCAAAATGGATGGAGTTCATCCAGGAGTTCTGAAAAAACTTATGAATGAATTGGCTGAATTTCTAGATAACTAAGTAATCTTTCATTAAAATTAGCAGAAAGTTATCAGAAGACTAGAAAGTAGCAAATATTGTAACCATCATTTTAAAAAGAGCTCAGGGTGGGATCTGAGAATTCTTGACCAGTGAGTCATACCTTCAGTACTAGGTAATTTGGTTGAAACAATGAGTAGTGAAAATGGTGAAACATCTATATGAATTATAGAAACAAATCAGCTGTACCTCTCTAATCTAGTAGAATTCTTGGAGTAGGTCACAAAAATAGTGCATAAGCAAGAATTGTGACATAATTTATTTGGACTCTCAAAAATTTTTTTGACGAAAGTCTCTCACAATAGGCTGATATGGAAATCAAATATTTATGGAGTGAGAGGTAAAGTATCATCATGGGTCAGAAGCTGATTAAGAGACAAAAAATAAAGAGTAGTAGTCGAGGTCATGTTGGATTAAACTAGGATTGGTAATGTTTAATATATTCATTAATCTCTGGAAAAAGATGGATGAACAGTGAAAATTTGGCTGATAATACAAAATACTGTAGGATAGCCAAGACAGGAGAAAAACCATCAGGCACTCCAGAAAGACCTAGCAAAGTTAGGTGAATGGAAAGCACAATGGCAGATGAAGCTCATTGTTGGCAAATGTAAAATAATGGATGTTGGAAGGCATAATTTGAAGTACATATTAGAGCTTGTCAAAAAACTGGTAAATTAATTTTCAACACTTTTGTCAGATAATTTTTAGACATTTATGTGAACATCCACAGTTGCATTATTTATAATAAAACATATATATATAAGGCATGTAAACCTTCATGATTCAGGGCATAAGACAATCACTAATTGGATGGGGTTAGCAAAAATATCCTTATGAACAGGTTATATCCTAATGGTCAGCTGTGAGATTCTTGTACTTTCTTCTGAGGCACCTTGTGCAGGTTGCTGTTGGAGACAGGATATTGGAGCAGATGTACTGATGGTCTGGTGCAGCAATTCCTATGTTCAAAAATGATTTGTCAGATCTATGCTAGCAGTTACATTATTTTGAACAATAACTGAGGTGAGTGGTGGGGAATTTGTTGCTGATAACCATTTTTAGCCCCTGTCTGTTTTCTGAATATAGATGGACCTGTGTTCCATTCATGTTGCAGGTGCTAGCTTGACCTTAGAAAAAGAGAGGAAAGGAAATTGACAGAGAGCCAAATAATGCCTGCTTGACTCACTTGAACTGTTTGGTTGACTTCAGTGGGACTGCACAAGTGAGTCAGGGGGTCAGGATTTGGCCCAAGATAATGAAGAAAGTGAAGTGTGAGAAAATGGAGAGAGTAACAGATGCAGAGAAAGATGAATAGCGGAGAGCAATAGATACATTGGATGGAAGAACCAGCTACAGAAAAGGAAGCAGGGAACAAAATACAGAGAAAGAAAGATAGGGAGAGAGAATACTGGTTATCCTAACTTTGGTAACTGTATAATTTTTCCTTTAAGAATTGTGTGGACAAATAATATGTAGATATTTGGTAAACGACAGGAGTAACAGGAAATAAATCTTTTTTTTTTATCACCAATGTTTCTCAGTCTAAGCTCTGGCTATTTATGCAGTGCTTTGGTAGCATTATATTCTCCTAGTTGGTCCTTACACTGATTAAACAGAAGTGGTTAGTAACGTTTTAGAGCTGACAGTTTTTGCTGCCTAGCTGCTTACTGTTTGTGGTGCGGCTTTGCTGCGGTTCATCCCTCAGCGGGGGTGTGAAGTATCCCACCACTTCGCTCGAGTTCGCTGGCCATTGGCTCTGTGGTTGTGGGGAATAATGCACACTCGGTCAGGGGCTCAGGCCCTTGGAGTAGGGCTGCGTCAATAGTCAAGTGGCAGCCCAGGCCCTAGGTCAGGGCGGGGCAGCCAGCAAACAGTCAGAGACTCAGGCCTTTAAGCAGGGACTGAGTCAAGAGTCCAAATAGCAGCTCAGGCCCTAGGTCAGGCCGAGGCAACAAGCAAACAGTCAGAGACTCAGGCCCTTAGGCAGCAGCTGAGTCAACAGTTCAATAGCAGCCCAGGCCCTGGGTCAGGGCGGGGCAGCAAGCAAATAGTCAGAGACTCAGGCCCTGAGGCAGGGGCTGAGTCCGCAGTTCAATAGCAGCCCAGGCCCTGGGTCAGGGCGGGGCAGCAAGCAAATAGTCAGAGACTCAGGCCTTTCAGCAGGGACTGAGTCACTAGTTCCAATATCAGGAGGTCCTAGCCTCTCCAGGCCAGGGAAAAGGAGGGAGTCTGCCACCCAAGGAGTGAGGTGCAGGGGGGGCGCAGGCTCTCCCACTCCACTGCGTCCCAGCCCGGGACCCTAGCAGTAGCGGAAACTCGCTACTGTCAGAGGGGATCCTGGCTGCAACACACTGACATTGGCTCTGGCAGTGTTGCAGCCAGACTGGGGTCGGCTGCCCCCGGGCTACTTCCACACTTCCCCTCGTAGGGTATCTGAGTCACGGTAGCATCGCCGGCGGTTTCGAACACCATCGATTCCTCCGGGTAAGTAGTGGACGGTAGGCTCAGCTGCTCCTCGGGATAGCTGGAGCGGGGTAGGCTTGGCCAGTCCTCCTCGGGGTAACGAGTGAGGGGTAGGCTCGGCTGGCCCGGTGAGACCTCAGGCTGGCTGCAGCCTTCTACTGTCTCCCCCGAGGGAGCTCGGCCGCAGACGTCTGGTCTCTGCGGCGGCTGATTCTCCACTGAGCTCTGCAGGTGAGCTTTTATACTTCCGGGTCTGCGCTGTGACCTCTGAGGGGCGGGCGCAGGACCCAGTGGCTCCGCCCACGTTGGTGTCAGGGGAGGTCCATCCCTCAGCGGGGCTGTGGGGTATCCCACTGCCTCGCTACACTGGTTTTTTTTCTTTCTTGTCTGTAATGCTCTGTCACTAGACCCTAATGCCTATATTTATAAAGACTTCCTTTTTGCACCAGTCAGTTAAAAATAGCCACATTACTTTGCTATTAAATATTCATTAAGATGAGCTGTCGCAGACTGTAAGAAGCATCCAGTGAAGCAGTTCAGCTTCTACACATAAGGCTACAAATGAGCAATCTTCTATCTTTTCAATAATGCATCACAGAGTGCAGTTATTATGTGTAAAATAATTGATAAGGCATAAGTTATTTGTAAAATATATACTAGAAGTAGAAAAGTAGATCAGAGAGGATGATTTTGCCTTAGGACCTTCCTCTGAGGTTGGAAAAATTTAACATACATATCATTTTTTCACCAGCTCAGGAAAGCTGAAATGCTATGTCTAATCTCACAGTACTTTCTATTTCTGATGTGTATTCTGTATCACAGAATCATAGAAACCAGAGATGGAAAAAACTCGTTAGTTTTTATTCATCCCCCAACCCAGGTAGGATTGTAACTATGAGCTTGATCCAATGGAAAGATTCCATGGGCTTTAGGTCAACCTTGTATGTTTTTTTTTGTAGCCAACACACTGACCCAGGCTCAGATTTGTTTCTCAATTGTAAATCAGCTTGTATAACACTGGTAAATCACCAGAAGTAAAAAAAAAAAAAAAGATGGGCCCAGTTTTTCTGGTTTGGCCAAGCTGAACTCAGTGCAGGACAAGAATTGGGGAATGAGGCGGGGAAGGTGGTTTTGTGCCATCACTGTGCACCCCATATTCTGGGGATGCCCAGTCTGGGCGCTCACCTAAATTACTATAATCCGAAAGCACATCATATGCTTCTTTCTAGTAGATTCATATTGAAATTACCGCCTGATATATGTCTGCCATCTACTGGTTAATTCCTGCCTGCCTTAACTTAATGATAGATGCAGTGTTGTTGCATCCGTGAAGAACTCTGTGTAAGCATGAAAGCTTCTCTCTCTTGCCAACAGAAATTGATCCAATAAAATATATTACCTCATCTCTTCAACTTGTTGATGTTCATTTTAATTCTCCATTTTGCTTAATTGCTGATGCCAACTCACTGTTTCTAACCATACCTACTGCTGACTGCCAAGGCCCTGAGTACTCTGCACAAGCTCAACCTAAATTCTGTGGCACACTGGAAATTGTACAGCAGTTTCATTTAAATTAAAAGTTGAGGCTCTAATTGAATTAAATAAAAAAAATACTGCACTGGTTGCAGTATTCCTTGTGTTATTTCTAAGGAGAGTAAAGTGCAATTTCTTTTGCTGTCCATACATTTAAAATATTTATTGTCGTGCAGAATTGTGTACTGATGATATATAGCTGCATAGTAGAAGTTGTCAGGGAAGGAAGCCAGGGGTTGTGGCAGCTAGGCAAAGGAAATCTGTAGTTTTTGAAACATCACAAGGCATGGGAGGCAGTCTGAGGGCTTGTCTACACTGGCAATTTACAGCACTGCAGCTTTCTTGCTCAGGAGTGTGAAAAAACACCCCTCTGAGTGCCGCAAGTTTCAGCTCTGTAAAGTGCCAGTGTAGACAGTGCACCAGTGCTGGGAGCTATGCCCCTCATAGAGGTGGTTTTTTATAGCACTGGGAGAGCTCTAAAAAACCACACAAGGCACGTTAAAGTGAGATTGTGGAAGGTGTCTGTTAGTGGATGCTTGGTAAACTGATCAGCAGTGAAATAGTTTATAATGCTGTAATTTAAATTGTCCTTGGTAGGTTGCAAAGTCCAAACCCTAGCAAAATGAAAGGAACAGTTCACACCTCTTTCAGAGCTATTGTTTGGACTGTCTGCAGTCTTGAGAAGATAACACTTTGCACTACATTGCTGGTTTAACATGACCATAAAACCAGTTTAACCAACCCAAAAGGAATCACTCCAGTATATAAGGCTTTGTCTACACTGCAGCCGGGAAGGGTAATTCTCAGCTGCTAGCTCTGCTTAAGCTAGCTGGTTGTGGTGGCACCGGCAACAGTTTGGGCTGGCTACCTAAGATCTTGGACAGGATTGTGCTTAGGTGTGTACTCAGGTGGCTAGCCCAAGTTGCCATCCATGCCGTCATGACCACATTGCTATTTTTAGTGCACTAGCTCGAGTAGAGTAAGTCCATGTATGTCTACTCGAGCTGGGAATTACACCTCCCAACTGCAGGTGTAGAGGCTTATATGCCACTGACCTTCCTGCTGCCAGTGTACACGTTTTTTTCTCCTGCTGATTAAAGCTCATCGTAATTAATTAGTCTCTTGGAGTTGATATAGCTACTTCCACCTTTTCATGTTCTGTATGTATATATATCTCCTTACTATATGTTCCATTTTATGCATCTGAGGAAGTGGGTTGTAGCCCATGAAAGCTTATGCTCAAATAAATTTGTTAGTCTCTAAGGTGCGACAAGTACTCCTGTTCTTTTTAGGGAAAAAAAGGTGAATGCAATCCTAGCCATATTGAAGTCAATGGAAAAACTACCATTATAAGGCCAGTGTGACTACTGAAGTGAGTGCGTGGCTGGGACAACCTTGTAAAATGCTAATCTTTGGCTGAACTTTAAGCATCCCTGTCAGGGTCTCTTTCCCATTTTGAACTTTAGCGTCCAGAAAGTGGGCACCTGCATGTCCCTTCTAAGCTTAATTTTTAGCTTAGATCTTATAATGCTGCCACCAACCAGAGATTTCCCCCTTCTAGCTTAAATTTTTTAGCTTTTAGAATTCTATAATGCTGCCACCCAACCAGAGATTTTCAGTGTCTGGTTGCACTTTCCTTGTTCCCCCCAAAAACCTTTCCCTGGGGGAGACCAAACCCAAACCCCTTGGGTCCCCTTAAAAACAAGGGGAA